>NC_081365.1:15500187-15840187 GCF_030684315.1 Stegostoma tigrinum | reverse complement strand
TTGGCTACAGAGTTTATCCCTTGGCAATGCCATCCTCAACTAACTATGTTCTTATCTACTTCCCCTGCTTGAGCTGTCTGCTGTTTCTACTGTCTCCTGGTCAGTTCACCCATTCATCCTGCACCCCACTTCCCAAACCACCCCCCACCCAAAACTTTCATACAGTTTGAAAGCACCTCAACCTATTGGACATGTGCAAAGGCTACCTTCTCAATCCTCTTACCAATCTCAATCGCATTCACACCCTCCAAATCAGAAGTCACTATCCTAAGGCATGAGGCTAACTCCTGATTCAAGGTGTCCAGATAATGTTCCCTTGTCCTTGTTGTTTTGCATTTTCTGCCATTTAGCCACTACTGAAATGACTGAACTGATGCTGCTCGAACTATGTATACTTACTGCAGATACATTTTCCCTGGATCACATTGATTTCCAGGAGCTCTCACATTCTGCAGCTGCAAAACATTGCCAACTCTGACATCTTTATTATGTGTTAATTAATTTACTTTACTTATTTAGATTGGTTTGTTTTTCACTTATTCACAGTATTCAGCTCAGTGTGCCTGTGGAAGGAATGAAGCAGGGGACTGATGGAGAATTCCTGTAGAACCCTATCACAGCCAGCATCTTCAGGATGCTGTGTGTGAGGGAACACCAATATGTATCAATGGGCAAATTGGCTCATCAACTCTTCTAGAACCAGTTAGAACTGGTTACAGGGATTCCAATTCCAACCAAATAAAATGCAAGAACAAAATGCCACTGAAATAATAAATGAAGTCAATGACAAAATGTATTTGAAACATGATGTTCATATTTTTCAAAAGCGTGCCACCGAGAAGATTATAAGAATGAACCTTAAACCGACAGCAATGGGGGCGGACTTCATTGAACTTTGTTGGCTCTGCTGCAATGATTTTTGTGGATGATCAGAAATCCCAATCATAACCAGAGTTTATGCTGACTTAGCAATGGGGGAGCTGAAGTCATGGCTATACTTTGGATCAGAAATACCTGATACAAGAGCTTTTGTTTTGCTTAACCCGACTTCTCTTACAGTCACTCAGTATGGAAACAGACTCTTCAATCCAACCAGTCCATGCCAACCATAATTCCAAACTAGTCCTACCTGCCTGCGCTTGACCCATATTCCTCCAAACATTTCTTATTAATGTAGTTATCCAGCTATCCTTTAAACATTGCAACTATACCCGCATGCATCACTTCCTCTAGCAGTTCATTCTACACACTCTGTGTAAAGATAAAGCCCTTCGTGTCTTTCTTAAATCTTTCTTCTCTCACCTTAAAAATAAACATCCTTGTCTTGAAATCCCCCACCCTAGGGAAAAGACACCTCCCATTCACCTTATCTATACCATTCACTACTTTATAAACTGCAGTGAGGTCATTTCTCAACCTCTTAGCCTCCAGTGAAAAAAGTCTCAGCCTATCCAGCTTCTCCTTATAACTCAAATCCTAAATCCTAGACCCTTCATCAGAAAAGGCTCCTAAGATGCTGCTTGGCCTGCTGTGTTCATCCAGCTCCACATTTTGTTATCTCGGATTCTCCAGCATCTGCAGTTCCCATTATCTCAGACCAGAACTGGACACAGTACTCCAGGAAAGGCCTCACCAATGTCCTGTACTACCTCAACATGACGTCCCAACTCCTGTACTGAAAGGCCTGAACATTGAATGCAAGCATGCTTAGTATCTTTTTTTTAATCACCCTATTTATATGTGATGCAAACTTCAAAGAATTATGTACCTGAAGCCCTAGGTCTCTCGGTTCTAAGATCCTCATGCCTCATCTAAATTACTTCTCCACATCTCATTATGTTCATTGCAAGACTCGTTCCACTGCTTCTGACTGTCTCTCATTACAACCCAGGACTACGAAGCTGTTGGACATAATATTTTCCTTCATCCCTTCTTCCAATAACTGACAAGCTTTTGCCTCTAAAATCTGGTATCCATCAATCAGTTATTACTGACTTGCCACATGTGCTCCACTATTGATCTAGTATTGAAAGTGTCCTGTACTCATGGGTCTTCATAACATCAACCCAGTGTCTCAACTATAACACTGTTCACAACAAAAACATCATGCTGAGATTAAGAACACTGAAGCCTGGTGTATAAATATTACCAATTATTTTTAGTTACTCTATTGGAACATTCTTCAGATATTCAACATGCAAGAGAAGAAGGAATCTTCTGCAAAGAAAAAGCTGTCATTATAGGCTGTGATGTTCTGGCGAATAGTTTGCAATTTAATATTCTTTTTCCAACGCTGTTGGTAATAGAATTTATTTCATTGGCCACTCATCATTTTACTATGTATTGGATTCTGTTTTGCATGAAATGGCTTTAACGCATCAGTCATTTCCACTAATCGCATATCAGTCAATGAGAGATTTTGCTAAGAGTTACATTAACATAATCTCTTCATTCTTCCTGGTTTAATTTCCTACAATCTACATGTATATTTATTTAAACCCATTCAGAAGGGTTTTGAACCTACCTTGTAGTATGTTTTCAGATGAGCTGTCATTTCATGGATCGTTGCTTTATCATTAGGCATTGACTGAATTGTAAAACCGAGCTTTTTTGATTTCAAACTTTTGACATCCTGGTCTGAACCTTCTTCGGATATAGATTTTGCCTTTGTGAGCTTCTGGCCATAGATACTGTCTTGAGAGTACACCACATTTTCAATCTTGAATTGAATTTGCAGCTGTATTTCTGCCTGGCTTTCTTGTTGCTTCCTTAGGTCTTCAGTCCTTATCTAGTGACAAAAATATGAATACCGTCATTCCGCGATTCAGATTTGATACATCCATTCACCTCAATTTTTTCTCTAATTGGTCAGGACAATATGTCTGTCGGCCAGAATAGTACTGAGGATGAAAAAGTTAAATTATGAGGCAAGTATGAATTGACCAGTGTTTTATAACTTTGAGTGCAGTAAATTAAGGAGCAATAAATGGCGATTGGGGTCATTATGATAACCAACTGTTTTATGGGGAGAGATTACTGGCTCTGACGAGGTAGCCCTAAGTAGGAAGGCATCATTTTAATGCTAAATGTCATTAAGATATAAATCAGCCATGGTCGAATCGGATGGGGAGACAGGCTCTAAGGAATGAATGAAACATTCCTGTTGCTATGGGCAAAATTTCATGGACCCCCCCAACAATGGGTTTACAGATTGGGATAGAAAGCCCCACTGGATGTTGAATTCCAGCTCACATTCTGAAAGAAGTGCCAGCATCATGATGGTTGAAGTATTTCACCAATGACTGTTTAAACCAAGCCAAGAAGTGCCCATCTGTAATAACAGGGCAGCGCTAATTGAGCTGACCTGGGTTAAGTCCAAAAGTGTGACTGATGCAAAGTAAAACAAAGGATGAAGACCAGTACAGCACAGGAAGAGGCTCTTCGGCCCTCCAAGCCTGTGCTGACACATTTTGTCCTTCCATTCGAAAATTGTCTTCACTTACAGCATCCGTAGCACGCTATTCCTTTTCTGATCATGTATCCATCCAGGTGCTTCCTGAACGCTGCTGCTGTGTCTGGTTCCATCATCACCTCCTCGGTCAGTGCATTCCAGGCACTCACTGTCTTTTGTGTGAAAAACTTGCCTTGCACATCTCTTCTAAACTACCGAACCGGTCCCCCCACCCACCCTCAAAACCCCCCAGCACCTGAGTGCACTGGATGTGGTCATAATTACAAACTGTAGCTTAAGGCATTATGAGTTTCATTCAGTAGTCTGTAGTGTCAGGAGTTGGGGCCGTTGAAGCTCATTTTAGAGAGAAAACCTCAGAAAATGTCAGTTCAGGGAAGTGTTCACTTGCGGTATGTTGTAAATTCATACTTAGCAGCGAAATATCATTCACTAAATGGAAAGGGAAGTATACGGAATCACCTCTCATCATGACTGACACGAGGTCATATTGTTTTGCTCAGTGATATAATCTGAATACAACACTTCAATGGAGATTAGGTAAAAATTTGAAATAGATTTTTAAAAGTCCCTCGCTGAAAGAACGGGGTACAGGGACTCATTGGATAGCTCAATCCAAGAATTAGCACACACATGGTGGAATGAATGCACTCCTTGTAAGGTCCTCAGCTGCTTTGATGTATTTCAGCATAACACAGGTCACTACATCATGCAATTCATAGCATCTCTACAGCACGGAAGCACCCCATTCAGACCACCGAGTCCACACCAACCGTCTGAACAGCATCCCACCCGAACCCTATCTCTGCAACCTTGCACCTTCCCATGGCTAATCCACCTAACCGGTACATCCCGTGTCACTATGGGCAATTTAGCATTTCCAATCCATGCCTTTGCACAGTGAAAGGCGATCTGGGCACGCAGAGGAAACCCATGCAGTCAGGGGCAGAATCCGCAAACTCCACACTGATGGTCACCCAAGGCTGAAATCGAACTTGTGGCCCTGGTGCTGTCAGGCAGCAGTGGCTGTCCACTGCTCTGCCCTTCAAAGAAATGTAAAAAAAATTTGCTTAATATCTCTCAATTAACATGCCATCCTTCAAACAGACCTCCTGCTAATCTTAGATTTGCTACTCTAGATAATGCTACTATTACATCGTGGGGTATCCATAAATGTCAATAACAAAAAAAAGTGTTCTTTTGTTCTTGTGACAACATTGATGAAAATGTGTCACTAACATAGAGGCTTGAAAGTAGTGATGATAGTAACACGTGAAGGTTTGACCGATCCAGATGCCATTATTTTGTATGTTTCCTAAACTAAGACATTAAACTATTTATTTTAAATAATAAATTCTATAAGTGACTTCCTCAACCCAGAATCTCTCTTGCTCCATGAGGTAACATGTACATCAAGTAATCTTGTAAAACTGCTTTGCAGGCAAAAAGCAGTAATTTTTAATCTGTGAGCTAATGTCTGCACTGTACCTTGGCACTTCTCATGAGATTAGGGAGTCCCTTGAAATTGTAGGCAGCAACGTCCAAAAAAGCATCCCGCACAATTTCTATAAGTGCAAGGGAGAAAGCAAAAAAATTTCACACTCAGGAACATAATTACAAATGCTAAAAATACAAATTACAAATGTAATCAAAAATGCTAAAGATTGACATGAATGCAGAGGATTAACAATTAGATAGGAAGATTGGTCTTAACCCAGCTGTCCTCAGCTGCCTCAACAGTGATCTAGCCTCTAGCAAAGACCAACGGTGGTGATGTTCTCTCAGTTTTCAGCAACATCCTTGACCCCTCGTGTACAGAAGCAGTCCATGTCAAAATACTATAAAAGCTGGACAACATTCATTTTTGGTGTAAACACAGATGCTCTAGCAAAACTGAGGTCAATGGGATTCAGGAGGAAAACTCTCTAGTTTCAGTCATACGTTGAACAAAAGAAGATAGTTGCAGTCATCTCAGTCCTACTGCAGAAGTTCCTGAGGATACTGTTGTGTTTTCAACCATCTTTAGCTATGTCATCAATGACCTTCCCTCCACTATAAAGGTCAGAGTGAGGAAATTTGTGGATGATTGTACGATGTTCAAACCATACACGATTCCACAGATACTGACGCTGTCATTGGCTACATACAGCCAAGTTTGGATAAGATCCAGGCTTAGGCTGATAAGTGGCAAATGATATTTGCACCTCACACAGCAATGACCAACTCCAACAAACGAGAATCGAACCATCTCCCCTTCACATTCAACGGCATTACAATCACTGAATCTCCACTATCAACATCCTGAGGATCACTATTAACCAGAAAGTGAGCTGGGCTAGTCATATAAATAAGTGACCACAAGGGCAGGTCACAGGCTAGAAATTCTGCAGCAAGTAACTCACCTCCTGACTGTCCAAAGCCTATCCACCATTTATAAGACACAAGTCTCGACACATAGATTATCAGGGTTGACAGTAAGCAAGGAATGGCAAATATTTAAGAAGGCAATACATCCCAGTAAAGAGGAATGATTCCAAAAGTGGGAAAAATCAACTATGGCTAACCGAGGAAGATAAGGAGAGTATCAAATTGAAAGGAAAAAACATATCAGAGTGCAAAAACAAAAGTTGCTGGAAAAGTTCAGCAGGTCTGGCAGCATCTGTGGAGGAGAAAACAGAGTTCATGGTTCAGGTCTGGTGACCCATCCTCAGTTCTGCACATCTTTGTCATGTGGGAGGAAACCCTTGCAGACACAGGGAGAAAGCGCAAACGCCACACAGACAGTCACCCAAGGGTGGAATCAAATCCAGGACCCTAGCACTGAGAGGTAGTAGTGCTAACCACTGTGCCACCATGCCACCCTAAGCATATAGGATTATTGAGAGACCTGATGGGGTAAATGCTGAGCCAATGTTTCTCTTGGGAGAGTCCAGGACCAGATGGCATTGTCTCAGAATAAAAAGGCACCAATTTGAGACTGAGATAAAGAGGGATTTCGCCTGTCAGAAGGTTGAGCGTCTTTGGAAAATCTGGCCACAGAGAGCCGT
Organism: Stegostoma tigrinum; assembly: GCF_030684315.1. Taxonomy (NCBI): domain Eukaryota; kingdom Metazoa; phylum Chordata; class Chondrichthyes; order Orectolobiformes; family Stegostomatidae; genus Stegostoma; species Stegostoma tigrinum. The sequence continues at coordinate 15,833,671 of NC_081365.1, read as the reverse complement.
GTGTGTGTGTGTGTGTGTGTGTGTGTGTGTGTGTGTGTGTGTGTGTGTGTGTGTGTGTGTGTGTGTGTATGTGTGTCTGTGTGTGTGTGCGTGTGCACGCGTGTGGGCGTGTGTCTGTGTGTGCGTGCATGCGCGTGTGTGCGTGCATATGGTCGGGGGTGGGGAGGCACAGTCCTTTCGTACATTTAAGGCTGAGACAGATAGAATCTTGATCAGGACAGCAATCAAGGGTTACAGGGAAAGGGCAAAAAAGTGAGTGTGAGGAATACTGGACGGCTCTGATCCTACTAAATGACAGAGCAGGCCCCTGGGGCCAAATGGCATACTCTCATTCCTTTTTCATGTGGGCTTATGGTCTTAAGTCAGGAGTGTGTTGGAATACATTCCATTTGCCTGGATGTATGCAGCTCCAACAACATTTAGCAAGCTCAACACCATCCAGGACAAAGTAGGCCACTTGAATGGCATCCCAACAAATACTTTGAACAGTCCCATCTATCAGTGATGATGCACAGTAGAAGCAGGGTGCACCACCTACAAAATGCTTGTCAGCAATTCAACAAGGTTCTTTCCACAGTACATTCCAAACCAATGAGTTCTACTGTGTAGAAAGAGAAGCACCACCTTCTCCAAGCTCCTCTTCAAATCACACACTGAATGGAACGACATTGTCATTCCTTCACGATTTCTTGGTCAAAATTCTGGAATTTCTTTTACAACTTCACTGTAGGTTTATCTACCTGACAAGGACAGCAATGGTTCAAAACAGCAGTTTACCATTATCTTCCCAAAGGCAATTTAGAATGAGTAGTACGCTTTGTCCTAGCCATTACAATCACATTTCATGGATATAATGATCAGATCAGGTAATCAATTGCCTTCGTTCACTGTCCTTTCCATTCTGGAGCCGGTGGTCAAATTTGGGCTAGGACAGTCATGGAATCCTCATGTGCCATCTGTAAAGGCCTGCTGAGTTTAGATGAACTGACCTCAGCTTTCTGGCATTCATGTCTGCTGATACTGCATTACAATTAGCCGACAATATTTGAGAGCAGTGGTAAGAACCTGGGAGTTGCCAGTGATCCAGCTCACCACTTCCAGCTGCGCATAATCCATATCCATCCAAACCCTCTGGTTTTGCATCAGCACATGGACAATTTACTGCAATGAACCGCTCCAGACATTCACCCAATGTCACTAATGTCACCTAATCTAAAGTCGGTGTGTTTATTGAGCTGGAGACATAAGATTCACATTTGATGTTAAATGTAATCAGTGAACACTGAAAAACTGTAAAACACATTTAGTCTGCCCAATCAAAGAGAATAATTATAAATCATGGAGGTGGAGTGGAGCACAATCTATAGCAGGCTATATCACCATGGAACTGGGAAGAGCTTAAGAACTTCCTTTGGTTTCAATGCATGGACAACTCCCATGCATGGATGAATAAACATTTAAAGAAAGAAATCTGAGTGTCATCTGGTCTAAGAGGAAATATAGGGCTTATATTTATCCTTTACAGGGATCATAACACTGAATCAAATTAAGTAAGATTCCCATCCCTCATGGCTCAGACAGCGTGCTCTCCAACACTGCTCTTTCCAGGACATTAGTATCAACCTTTCCAATGGCAAATAGTATGTTTCAATCTGTGTTGTGCACAACCCAATATTTCTTCAACCTATGAGTGATAATGGGAACTGCAGATGCTGGAGAATCCAAGATAATAAAACGTGAGGCTGGATGAACACAGCAGGCCAAGCAGCATCTCAGGAGCACAAAAGCTGACGTTTCGGGCCTAGACCCTTCATCAGAGAGGGGGATGGGGTGAGGGTTCTGGAATAAATAAGGAGAGAGGAGGAGGCGGACTGAAGATGGAGAGAAAAGAAGATAGGTGGAGAGGAGAGTATAGGTGGGGAGGTAAGGAGGGGATAGGTCAGTCCAGGGAAGACGGACAGGTCAAGAAGGTGGGATGAGGTTAGTAGGTAGGAGATGGAGGTGCGGCTTGGGGTGGGAGGAAGGGATGGGTGAGAGGAAGAACAGGTTAGGGAGGCAGAGACAGGCTGGGCTGGTTTTGGGATGCTGTGGGTGGAGGGGAAGAGCTGAGCTGGTTGTGTGGTGTGGTGGGGGAAGGGGAGATTTCTTCAACCTATTCCTGCTCAGACGTTGTAACAGCACCAGCAATGTCAGAGAAAACTAAAAACCTCTTTACATCAGGAATAAGAGAAGCTCTGAGGAAATTATGAACCGTGAAATCAGGGAAAGAGATTCATCATGATATTCAATCAAGGCCAGGGAGCATATGAGCCATTTGCACCCTTCGACCACTGAGTGGAGCAGAGAAAGACCTAATGGGCGTAAAATAAATTTAAGGTAAAGACAGGATAACTAAGAGAAAAGCGAAAAACTCATTCTGGTGTTGACGAAGATTCAATACTCAGTGGAGCTCTAGATTTCATTCTTTGATAAATCATGCTTCAATTGACTCACCGGTAATTTTCTTTAACGTCTGAATGGCAGGTAGTTGCAGCTTAACAATCTGTTGCTTCACTATCGTCTCAAATGTTTTGTAGTTGATGAACCCAGGCAACTCCCGGCCACGGTAGGCTTTCTCATATTCCATCACTTTATTACGCATCACGCCATAGACTGTCATTGAAAATAAATAAATTGGAAATTGCTACATTTTCGCAAACAGGTAATACTTCACTGGCGATACAGCTGCAGCAATATACTTTGCTCCGGATGTTGGCAAGAGACTAATGATTATGGTCACATCACAGATCACCGATCAGAAAGAAATGACTTCTATTTCTAGAGTGGATTTTATGACTTCAGAAGGTCCCAAAGTGCTTCATGAGCATTTAAGTATTTTTCAAACTGAAATGGAGAAATTGTTTCCTCTGTTTGGGGAATCTAAAGCATGGGGAAATAGTCTCGGGGTAAAGGGCCGATCATTTGGGATTGGGTTGAGGAGACATGAAAGATTTTTGTTCAAATCTTGAGTAGGACTTGAACCTGCAATTGTCTGATTCAGAGGCCTGAGAATACCAACTGAACCACAGCAAAGAACTTTCATACCACATGTTACATCCCCTCTCCCCAACACACCAGTAGGATCCAAGAAATTGCAAAAGAGCGCAAGAATTAGGAGTAGGACATCCAGGCCCTCAAGCCTCCTTCAACATGCAGTGAGGTCACGAAACAGGCCAAAAAAGAAACAGAAACACAAAAAGCATTGTGAGATGCACGGTAGGACAAACTGTCTACTTCTCCTACTGCTTATGATTCTATTTCTGATAATCAGCTGGTCTCTGAAAGAGCAACAGATTTGAAACATAAAATACAAAAGGCCAAACAACCATCAGAAAGGAGAATATATCCTTGAACAACCAGGAAAACTTGACTTTCGTCTAAGGGAGGGGTGTTGGTGGGAAGCAAAGCAGGGATCTTTGATGTCGATGGACACTTGGACAAAAACTGGTTATGTAGGAATGTGACAAAAGACAAAGAAGCGTGCATTGACCAAAAGGGACAGGGGCAGAATTAGGCCATTTGGCTCCACCATTCAATCAGGGCTGATAAGTTTCTCAACCCCATTTTCCTGACTTCTCCCCAGAACCCTTCACCCCATTACCAGTTAAGAGTCCATCTGTCCCTGTTTTGGATACACTCAATGACTTGGCCTGCACAACCCACTGCATCAATGGGTTTCTTTACTCATTATCCAGCCTGCTGCAATTAGCTTGTCACGGCAGTAAGAAAGGAGTTAAAAAAAAGAAGTATTTTAAAAAGAGGTTGAGGCAATCATGGTTGACAAAAGAAGGCACGAGCAACATAAACGCAAAAGAGAAAGCATATAATGTGGTGGAGAGCAGTGGGAAGCCAGAGGATAGGGAAGCCTACAAAGACCAACAGAGGACAACAAAAAAAGAAATAAGGAAGGAGAAGATTAAAGCTAGCCAGCAATATAAAAGAAGATTGTAAGACTTCCTTTACATATCTAAAGGGCAAAAGAGAGGCAAATGTGGACATCGGACCACTGGAAAATGGTGCTTGGGAAGTAGTAATGGGGAACAAAGAAATGGCTGAGGAACTGAACAAGTACTTTGCATCAGTCTTCAATGTGGAAGATATAAGTAACGTCCCAAAGATGAGTATGGTGGCCATCATCAAGGAGAAGGCGCAAGAAAAACTGAAAGGTCAGAAGGTGGATAAATCACCTGGACCAGGTGGACTAAACCCCACAGTTCTGTAAGTGATAGCTGAGGAGATAGTGGAGGCATTTCTGGTGACCTTCCAGGACTCATTGCAGTCAGGGAGGATCCCAGATGATGAGAAAATTGCTAATGTAACCCTACCCCACCTCGCCTCCATTTAAAAAGGAAGTGAGGTAAAAGATTGAAAATTACAGGTTGATTAGCCTGACTATGGAGTCCAATGTGAAGGATGAGATTTCTGAAAACTTGGAAAAATAGTGGTAAAATAGGGCAAAGTCAGCATGGTTTCATGGTGGGTGGGGGGGGGGGAGGGGGGGGCAGTCCTGACAAATCTGTCAGAATTATTTGAGGAGGTAATGAGCAGGTTAGACAAAGGAGAGCCAATGGATGTTATCTGCTTGGACCTCCAGAAGGCCTTTGGCAAAGTGCCGCACAGGAGATGGCTGAGTAAGGTAAGGGCCCATGGTGTTAGAGACAAGGTGCTAGCATGGATAGAAGATTGGCTGTCTGTCAGAAAGCAGAGAGTGGGGATGAAAGGGTCTTTCTCATGATGGCAGCGGTGAGAAGTGCTGTTCCACAAGTGTCAGCATTAGGATCACAACTTTTCACTTTGTACATTAATGATCTAGATGAAGGCATTCAAAGCATTCTAGCTACGTTTGTAGATGATACAAAGACAGGTAGTATTGAGCAGGCAGGGAGGCTGCAGAAGGATTTGGACAGGTTAGGAGAGTGGGCAATGAAGTGGGCAGACGGAGTACAATGTGCAAGTGTGAGATCATACACTTTGGTAGGAGGAATAGAGGTATAAATGGAGAGAAAATTCAGAAATCTAAAGTGCAAAGAGACTTGGGAATCCTAGTCCAGGATTCTCTTAAGGTAAATTTGCAGGTTGAGTCGGCAGTTAGGAAGGCAAATACAATGTTGGCATTTATTTTGACAGTATTAGAATATAAAAGCAGCAATGAACTTCTGAGGTTTTATAAGTCTCTGGTCAGGCCACATTTGGAGTGTTGTGAGCAGTTTTGGGCCCCACATCTCAGGAAGGATGCGCTGGCCCTGGAGCAGGTCCAGAGGAGGTTGATGGGAATGATCCCAAGAATGAAAGATTTAATATATGAGGAACGTTCCAGGACTCTGGGTCTATATTCGATGGAGTTTAGAAGGATGAGGGGGGAATCTAATTGAAACTTACAGAATACTGAATGGCCTGGACAGAGTGGATGCTGGGACAATGTGTCCACTGGTAGGAGAGGCTAGGACCCTGCGGCACAGCTTTAGATTAAAGGGAAGGCCATTTAGAACGGAAATGAGGAGGCTGTGGAGGCTAGATCATTGAGTATATGTAAGACAGAGATAGATAGGTTCTTGATTGTCAAAGGGATCAAAGTTTACGGGGAGAAAGCAGGAGAATGGGTTTGAGAAACATCAGCCATGATGGATGGTGGGGCAGAATCAATGGGCCAAATGGCCTAATTTCTGCTCCTGGTCTCAGTACCATAATTGTGTAATCATGGTTCGTATATTTCAGGAAAAGAAAACTGTTGTTAAAAAATGGATAAACTGGCTGCAACTAGGCAAAAATCTAAAAGCGTGGCTATTACAAGTCATCTGATGATACAGCTACAAGATTGAAGTGGGTTGCAGAGAGACATGTAAAGACCCTTTAAATACCAGGGTTTCCAAACAGGCAATTGAGATGTGAGAATTGAAAGTTTGCAATGGAACAGCAGACAGGAGGTAGAATTTCAAAGGGACTCAGCGTAATTTACCTCAAATGTTGATTTCTCAACTTCAAATAAGAAGAAACTCAGAACAATGGACCCCAAAGTTAGAGCACTGAGAATTATTCAGACTGTTTCTTTTTTGTCTGATTTGTTTGAATTTTGGTACCTGTATTTTCTTGTTAATAACTTCGTTTTTTTAATACTAAAGGAGCCATCGGCAATAACTTGTAATAAATAAACCTTAAGTCCGTTTAAACATGACTTGAATGCTAGTCTGTTTTAGCTCATATCATTTCAAATTAAGAAGGGAAGATGAGTACACAAGCTGTATGAATGTCAGATCGGGAACCCAGGAGCTGCGCAGGCCTGATGGTTTTAACAACAGTTTTTAACCAGCTTTCAATGAAAAGTTGCGCTTGACACTGAAAGGACTCACAACGTAACTGTTCCCTCGATACACTCACATTGATATTTCACTCTGTCAAGGTGATCTTTCCAGTTTTCAAACTCATTCCGTACTTTTGCATAGCACCTCTCCTCCTTGATGCAATCATCAGGTTCCTCCCCTGAAGACAAACTCCTGAGGTTTTGACCAAAATCACTGAGTTTCTGTGAACAAAATACACAACAGCGAATAATGGTGATCTCTAGTTGTTCATTTCTCCGGGCTAATGCAACTGCTGGGAGTGGTTGCACTGGGGAAGTGTTTAATTGGATAAAATATTAAATAGTGAACCACTTGGACTTATGGGCACTTGAAGGCATTTTTTAAAAAAAATCTTGAGATGCCAACAGGTATTAAAGGGGCATGGTGAATAAAACAAGTTTGCATAGTGGCAAAGTATGATGGAGCCGTGTAATACAGTCATACAGCGTGAAGACAAGCCCTTGGGCCAAATTCATCCATACTTACCAGATATCCTAGACAGAACTAGTCCCATTTCCTGCAATTGGCCCATATCCCCCTAAGCCTCCCTTAACCATGTGCCTATCCAAATGTCCTTTAAAAGCTGTAATTGCACCCAACCGACCAATTCTTCTGGCAACTTGTTCCATATATGAGCCACCCGCTGTGTGAAAAAGTTGTCTCTCAGGTCCCTTTTGAATCTTACTCCTCTCTATTTAAACCTATGCCCCTCTAGTTTTGGACTCCCCTATCCTGGGGAAAAGATCTTGGCTATTACTGTATCCATGCCCCTCATGATTTTATAAACCTCTGCAAGGTCACCCCTCAGCCTCCTGCACTCCAGGGAATAAAAGTCTCCGTCTACCCAACCTCTTCTTATAACTCAAACCTTCCAGTTTTTTGCTAACATCCTTGTCAAGCTTTTCTGTGCCCTTTCCAGTTTGATAACATCCTTTCTATAGCAGGGTGACCAGAATTGTATGCATTATTCTAAACGTGGCCTTATCACACACTGCAGATTACCTTTGCTCAGTAGTACTTATACTGGACAAGATCGGTTGGGATAGGGTTCATGAAAGTGGTGACGGATCAGGTTAGGGGAGACATATTCTCTTCCGACTATTGGATCTCACAGACCTAGAACCTCCACCACTGTCTCCTCAGGATGCAAAATCCAGGGAAGGTCCATTAAATTCTAGTCCAATGACAGGCATCACTAGCACAAGAAGCATCTGTTCACATCTTTAGTCCAGAAAGATCCACATAAGGCCACACTTTGACAGTAGATGTGGGGCTAAGTTGACAATCTCCTGAGTTAAAAACAAACACAGCAATTTTCAAAAAATGTTTGTTTTCACCACTCGCTTTGTGTATTGGAATACCAGTTAGAGGAATATTGATGAAAAGAGAAGATTGTCCGATCAAAATTAACAGTCCATGCACAAGGAGACCAAGTTCCCGCTACTGGATGAACTGTGAACTATAAAACTGAAATATGCTTTCTGTTTGAGGACGAAGGCTATAATTCCAGCAGCAATCGCACAGATGGACTGGACCTCAGCTGTCTGGAAACATAGTATTTAGCAATACCACAGCTGATCCCTGTGATTGGTAGAAATTGAGGAAGCCTTATCTTAGGGTGTCTCTGACGTGGTTTAAATTTTTTATGCTACTGGATTGTTTGGAGCCTTGCAGGTTCTGCCCTGTTAATGTTCGACGGAATCCCTAATGTCACGGTTCAGATCTAATTTGGGGATTCCCATTGCAATCACATTAGCAGTCTCTCATTGTTAGTTTGGATGCTTTTCAATCATTGTAGGATTTAGTTGTTGCAATACCAACCTTAATCAAAAAAGTCATTTTATCATGGACAGTGTCTGGAACTCCCTCTCCACATATTTCCAATTCTTTGGTTGTTGCAGACAGTTTCTCTTCAATTTCCTTTGTTAATTCAGGCAATGTTTGCTTAAAAAAAAAATTGCAAGATGATGATCACCGTCTAAAATCAACAATGTGCAAAATCCCAAGTGAAAGTAACTGATGTAACTGCTGGAAACATGGATACGGTTGAACTATAAAACATTTGACAAAATCTTACTATGATGTGTGCCACAAGTTCTGCTGTGAGTCTATCAGCCAGGCATGGGATTGTGGCCTTCTTATCATCCAGAAGAGGTCTAAGGAGCAAGAAATCACACAAATTAACCACATGGTAGGTCATTTCCAGGAATACAGACATATGGAAGCAAAATTGATTCGGAATATGGTAACTAAATGACAATGCAAATCAAGGTAAATGCATATGGTCGCATATCCATTATAGAAACATGGTTACAAGGAGATCAAAACTGGGAGCTTAACACTCAGGGACATTTGAACTTTTGGACAGCTGGAAAAGATAGCACAGTAGCACTTTTACGTAGAGGTGAAATGATGACCATTGTGAGAGATGGTCTTGGCTCAGATGATGTACATTCCATTTAGGGGGAAACGAAAAACAGCAAGGGACAAAGATATTAAGGGTAGTAGTGTGCAGACCCAATAAACAGTAGCTACTCTGTAGGAAAGGCTATAAATCAACAAATAATAGAACCATGGAAAAAGAATAGAGCAATAATCATGGGTGATTTTATCTTCGTATTGATTGTGTTAATCAAATTGGAAAGGTAGTTACAATAACGAATTGACAGGATGTATTTTGGATAATTTCCGAGGGCAAATGGTCATGGAGTCAGCCAGGAAGCAGGCTGGGACCTGATAAAAGAATAAAAGATTCCATCGGAAGTAATGATCATAACATGATAGAATTTAACATTCAGTTTGAGAGTGAGAAATTTAGATCAGAAACAGCTATGTTTAACTTAAAGAAAATGAATTACAATGAGTTGAAGATAGCATTAAGTAAACTGGTTGGAGAGATTAGCAGAAATGACAGTAATCTAGCAGTGGCAGATATTTAAAGAGATAAATCTATGACTCTCAGCAAAAATATCCCAGAAAGGGTGGAAGATTCCAAGGCCAGCATAAAATAACCTGATCCATGATGCCTGATGGAAAAAGCCCTAAGATTCTGAGAGCTGTGGTTGGTTTCCTCAAATCATGGAAACCCTGCAATGTGGGGGAAAGCCATTCGGCCCATTGAGTCCACACCAACCCTCCAAAAAGCATCCTACCTAGACCCACTCCTATGCCTGTAACCTTGCATGTCCCATGGCCAATCCACCTCACCAGCGCATCTTTGGACTGTGGGAGTAAACTGGAGCAGCGAGAAGAATAGTCACACATGGGTGGGATTGAGCCCAGGTAGAATGGTCTTCGGAGGCAGCAGTGCTAACCACCACTACAGAGCTGCTGTAGATTTATTTCCTGTTGGTTTTCTGGGGAAAGAACATAAAAAAGTTAATCTAAAGAAATAAGTGAGTTTGAAATGTTATTCTCAGGGTGTTACTGATGCTTCCAAGAGTACTGCTATTGGTTATCCATTGTTGGCCTGTGAAAATGGTGATGGGCCTTTCTTCTACTGGTGCAAAACCTTATGGTGTTCTCATAGTGAAGTCTGGTAAACCATAACAGCAAAACAATATTGATGTCAGTTGAGGAACTTGCAGATTATAGAGCTGCTACTTATTGGAAAGGAGCTGGAATTTGAGAGTGAAAAGAAGGCAGGAAGTAAAGCAAGAACAAAGAAAGAGACCAAATCAGGGAATAAAAATAAAGAAAATAAGCATTTTGGATTAGATGAACAACAATTTAAATTTATACAGAACATTTATTGATGTAATATTTCCCAAGCAGCATCGCAGAAATTATCTCAATTTTGATAATGACCATATTATGAAAAATTAGGGCTGGTGAATAAGAAGTTGGTTAATAGGATACATTTTAAGGAGTGTTGTAAATGAGAAAAGAGACAGGTAGAGAGGTTTTAGGAGAGAATTCCAAAGCTCAGATCCTCAAGTCATGGAAACATTTGAAAGAAGGTCAAGTATTTTAAAATCAAAACATTACTGGAATAGGAGTATGTGTTCACCAGAGAGCACAGGATTGAAGTGATAAAGGCACTTGATGCCAGAAAGGATATAGATAGATTTAATTCAAGATTTTGTTATCACGTAAGCTCTTTATTGTTTCGGTTTTACCTGTAGTCCTTGTGGTCTTCAAAAAACCTCCTCTCGTTCTCTATCGCTTCATTCAACGTCAGTTGGTCGTTGATCTCTTGTTGTCCACGGCACTTGACAATCATGTAACCCTTCTCCAGCTCCACAACAAGGTTCTGTACAATATCGACCACATTGCCTTCCGTTCCCTTATCAACCAGGTCAGGTTTGGTTAAAATACCTGCAATCCCAACAATTGACTGTTGAGAATTGATGAGAAAATAATAGCACAGTGCTGCTCCATTATTTCCATTCAAGTTTGAATTCCTCTCCTCTCCCACTTGTTGTACGGCCATGCTAGCTCCTTGCACTGGGTTTGCTATTGCTCATGATGAAGGTTGATGCCACCTTCCACTTTAAGTGGAGGCGCTCCTCAATCTACAGGGCAAGAGGAAACCACTTTCTGGACTAACACGAAGAGTCTCTTGTAGTTAACAAGATATACCTTACACATGTTTCTAAATTCATGAAGGGCATGGATATGGTGTAGAGCCAAGACCCTTACACCAGGTTAGGGGAGTCCAATATTGGACAGAATAGGCTTAAAGTGAGAGGAAAAGATTTAAAAGAGACCTATGGGTCAACTTTATCATGCAGAGTTTGGTGCGTGTTTGGAATGTACCGCCAGAGGAAGTGATGGAGGCTGGCAAAATTACATCATTTAAAAAGAATCTGGATCAGCATATGAATGGGAAGGATTTAGAGGGATCTGGGCCAAATGCTGGAAAATAGGACTAGATTAATTTAGGATATCTAGTCAGCATGGGCGAGTTGGACTGAAGGGTCTCTTTCCATGCTGTACATCTCTATGACTCTATGAGTAACATTGTTTACAGAGGCTTTGAGGTGGTCCAGATGTTAGCTCTCACTTTGAGAACCTAAGCTGTAATGGCCCCAAGTCCATACGACATCAATGCTTATGGCACTTCTCAGTATTAACCCTTTCAGATCCATATGCGTAATCAGCCAGCTGTGTGCAGCTATACACCAGTGAGCTTGTGCCGTTTGTATTTAGCTATGAGGTTCTTTGACCAGGAGCAAGTATACAAGTTTTCAGTGCTGATGTCAGAGGGCCCAAGAGGATTTTCCATCCAATCAAACAAAACAAACAAAATTCCTACAGAACCTGCAGAATTCTACACCAGAATTTTGAATATCCTGGGTAAATTTGCAAACTCTACTCTTCTAAAGTATAGATGCAATACATTTCACATTTGGTGAATTCAATGACAGAATGTGTCAGGATGAGAATTAAACTCACAGCCTCTGTGATTAAACCATTAACTGAAAACATTAAATATACTCTGTGACATTAACATGCTAAAGTTTAATAGATGACACCACTGAGTCTTGATTTTACAGAAGCCAACTTCTTTGTTAAAATAACTATTGAGAGTATGTCACGTGAGGAAGTTAAGTATTTTCATAGCACACTGTGATTTTCAACGTCATAATGCTGATCTACAGGCCTCCATATTGCATTGATGTTCATTTAACAAATTTCACTACACATATTGGCACAAAATAAAACTGCCACATATCAATTGCTTTTTCCAGGATAAAACATTTGGTCTACATATCTATCTATCTTGCTACCTCTCTTCACATACTGCAAATTATTTGTTGGTAGGAAACCATCCAATCCTATCCTTGTGCTGCCTACTTTTACACGAACATAAGAATTAAAATCTGGATTCAGTACTTTTAACATTCAAAAAGATTATAGCTGGTCTTTTTATTCAATAAGACTGCTACAAGTGCCTTCCAAACTCACAACCACTCCCATCTAGAAGGCCAAAGGCAGCAGATACATGGGATCACCACAGCCTGCAAGCTCCACTCCAAACCACTCACCATCCTGATTTAGGAATATCCTCCAGTGTCACTGGGTTAAAATCCTGAAATTCCCACTGTGGGTGTTCTTACAACTCATGGATTGCTGTGGTTCATGAAGGTGGCTCAGTACTATCTTTCAATTGTAATATCAGATATGCAATAGATGCCTACATCACATCAACAATTTTTTTAAAAACTTGCACTTTTCTCAGTATCCCCAAATTCTTTCATTCTCATAAGACCTGAAAATTCATCAGCTCTTAGTTCTAGTATGCCCGATGATTCAGCAAATGTGACTGTGTGGTTTTTTTTTAAACTGTCTCAGCATTAGCTTGGCTACATGGACATTTTTTTTGTTTTAATTACCCAGAGTCCTCTCTCCAGAAGGGTCCACCTGCTGGGCCATTTTCAGAGCTTCTGTGGTTGCTATGTCAACATTACATGGCACAACCACGAGGTTAATCGTTTCTTGTCGCCTAATAAAGGATGTAATGAGTCTCTTAATCTGCAATAAAGTAGCAATGTATTAGAATTTGGAAGTAAGCAAAATAAAGTTAATGGGAAGTAATAACATAATTCATGAGCAGGGATCACTTCAAACAACCAAAGATGATCCAGCATCATCTACTATTTATGGAGGAGACTTCCAAACTTCTTCCACCTTCTGTGTGTAGAAGTGCTTCCAAACATCTCTCCCAAATATTCTGGCCCTTGGGTCTAGAACCTCAGAACAATGGAAAGAGTTTATATTTATCTACCCTGTACTTTCCTGTTAGTATCTTGAAGGCTTTAATCAGACCCATCTTAACCTTTTAAATTCTAGAGAAAACAGACCTAGTTTACATAATCTCACGACACAACTAAAGCCCTGAATTCCATGTAACACTTCTCGTAAACCTACACTGTACTCCTTCTCAGGCCAATACATCCATTCTAAGGTGTGGTGCCCGGATCTGCTCACAGGACTCGTAGTGAGGTCTATCTAGGGTTTCCTTGGCTCCCTAGTTGAGAAATCTGCCCGGGGTTCTCTGCAACTTTCTACCATACTTCATGAGTCAATATACATGATGGGATTGCTAGAGTTCCACAGACTCTAAGTTTGGCTTTATCAGGAAATTCACAAATAAATCCCAAGCCATTTGCTCACTTTGCAAACCTAATGCTGAAATAGGGCACATTACCGTCACCCTGTGCGATAATGGCTACACTGATAAGATGATTTCTCACTATTAATCATGTAAACTCATGAAAGGCACAAAGCCAATCATTCTAGGTCCTGAATACCCTGAATATACCTCAGAATACCCTGGGAATGTTAGGTATCTCCAAAGTTTGAGCAACACATGAAGCCAGCAGTTTAATATTGTTACAATACAGGAGCAACACAAGTGGTATACACTATGAAAGGGATGTCATCATGAAACCTATTGTATAATTGAGTAGTATAAAAGTAGTATATTAGAGGGGAGGTGATGGCCTAGTGGTATTATCGCTGGACTGCTAATCCAGAGACCCAGATAACGTTCTGGGGACCAGGGTAGGAACGCCACCGGAGCAGATGGTGGAACTTGATTTCAAAAGAAATCTGGAATTAAGAATCAAATGATGACCTCAAATCCATTGCTCATTGTCATAAAATCCTACCTGGTAATGGCCTTTAGGGAAGGAAACTACTATCCTTACCTGGTCTGGCCTACACATGGCTCCAGACCTATAGCAACGTGGCTGACTCTAAACTGCCCTCTGGGCAACTCTGGGCAATTAGAGATGGGCACTAAATGCTGCCTGGCCAGCAACACCTTTATCCTGTTAATGAATAAAAATTTCAGTGTTGGTGTTATATAGAGTAATAGAGTAAGATAGCATGGAAGCAGGCCCTTCAGCCCAGACTGGTCCATGCTGACCATGATGCCCACTCAGCTAATTGCTCACATCCCTCTAAACTTTCTCTTACATGTACCTACCCAAATGTTGCTATTGTATCTACCTCAACTACTTTCTCTGGCAGCCCATTCTACTCTAAGTGAAGAAGTTGTTCCTTAAATCCTTCTTAAATCAATCCCCTCTCACATTAAACCTATAGCTTTTAGTTTTCAATTCCCCATCCCTGGGAAAAAGACTGTATGCATTCATCCTATCTATGCCCCTCATGATTTTATACACCTCAATAAGGTCACCCTTCATTCTCCTACATTCCAAGGAATAAGGCCATATCCCGGCCAACCTCTCCCTATAACTCAGTCCTACTAGTCCTGGCAACATTCTTGTAAATCTTCTTTGCACACTTCCCAGTTTAACTAGGTCTTTCCGATAACAGGGTGATCAAAACTGTACACAATACTCCAAGTACAGCCTCACCAATGACTTACACATCTGGAACATAACATCCCAACTCATACGCTCAATGCCTTCACCAATGAAGGCCAGCACGTTAAATGCCTTCTTCACCACCATATCCACCTGCGACACCACTTTCAATAAACCACATACTTGTAATCCTAGGTCCCTCTGTTCCACAATACTCCTCAGTTCCTTACAATTTATTGCATAAGTCTTACCTTGGTTTGACTTTCCAAAGTGCAACACCTCATACCTATCTGTACTGTCAGGTACCACCTCCCAAAAACTAATGGACAGTTTCAAACAGCAAGTCCCTTGGGCTGTTGCAACATTAGGTGCTGACCACACGTTACAAGCTCCTGTTTACAAATGTGCAACAAAGTGTCTGAAATTAAATGTGATTTTGCAATTGGACAACATACACTGAACCAAACTGAGATTGTAAAGAATTGCTCTGACAACCAATTTCAGATTCTCATTTAGGGTTACTGTGAGAGTTGGAAGCTACATTTATCAATACACAGGGCCCTGTTCATTGCAGACAGGAAAAGTATGTCTACACACTGCAAGTGTTTCCACTGAACAAAGTAGGTGACAGGAATTTGTTGGATTGTGATTAAGAGCCATTGGTCTTGAAATGTTAAATGTATTTTCTCCTACTGATGCTGCCAGGCTTGCTCAGATTCTCCAGGGCTTCTGTTATTGTTGTAGCAAACTGCTGGTTCATGTCTCAGGGCAAATTCCTGACCAGTTAGAGTCAGCCTGCCTGGTGTAAAATCTAAACAAAGCCTGGCAGTTAACTGTCAATCAGATCTTATGGGTGCATTCTCCACGGCAATGACTCCAACAATCAGAGTCTACTTGCCAACCAATCAGTAGCCATCTCTCATGCAAAATAATTCTTGGTTTACTCCTGAGTTGGTATTTCTGGTGAATTGCCTTTATGAGAGCGAGATGAAAAGCTTTGATGCTTTTTGAAAAGCTTTGATAATTTTTTTTTCAGCAATACACAAGTTCTGTACTGACACAGGGACTGTTTCTCACAGAAACACAGAACATAGAACTGTACAGCACAGTACAGGCCCTTCGGCCTACAATGTTGTGCCAAACTTTTATCTTAATACAAAGGTCTATCTAACCTCCATCCCTACCTTATACTATCATCCATATGCCTATCTAATCGCCATTTAAATACCCCTAATGAGGCCGACTCCTCTACCCGCTCCAAAATTTAATGAAATAATTAATTTAATTAATCAATCCAACATAATTAGACATATATTCACTGGCAAAGGCACATTTGCAGATACGACAAAAGATTGATCAAAAATAAATAGGTTTTTAGGAACATTTTAAAGGAGAGTTGAGATTTGGGAATACTGACAGGCAAGGAATGTGTATAATAATTTAGGAGTCCAGGAGGTGGCACAGTCACCAAGAGTAAGCTGAAGAGAGTCAGAGGATACAGACAGTACTGTGTTGAAGAAATGCAGAAATCATGAAGGGTGAAACGACTGTTGTAAGGTTGGAGGCGGTTAAGTAACTTGGGAAAGCTGGAAGTGCTGAAGGATTTGAGCAAATGGTGATCTGTTTACCAACGTAGTTCAGTGAGATAAAGGGGATTGGTGAATGAAATGTGAATGAACTTGGAAGCAGAATGCTGAATGAGCTCAAGTTGAATGAGTTTGGAAGATATGACACAGAGCACTGGAGTAGGTTCAATCTGCAAAACGACTTTTGCTGATTGAAACAGCAGACGAGTGTTATTCTTCAGTTGGCTGAGAATAAGAACATGTTGAATATTAAAAGAGCTGTTTCATATTTCCACAAGCCTGGCTCCATACTTGATCACCAATATCCGCTGGTTGCTTCCCGACAGCTACTCTGGCAATTCCTGGTAGATCTATCAGCGTCAGGTCAGGAACGTTGCTGGATTCAATTTGCAGACTGATTAATTCGTGACTGATTCCCAATCCTTCACCTGCCATGACGTTCTGGGCTGGAGAGATGTGAACACAGAGTCAGAGAACTGTAGGCATTTACAACAGGAACAGGTCACTCTCCCCAGCTAAGGTTCAGTCAGTGATAGAGGAACATATATCCTGAGCAAGTGGCTTGCAAACTTTATTTTCTTTAGGGAGGGGACAGTATGAGAAGGATGATGGACTATTTTTCATTGCAATGGAGTCTAATTAATCTAGATTGTGTCATAAAATGTTTTGAAATGACTTCCATTATGGGTATCTAAAGAGGCACATCACCCCTACTATTCCACAATGTTCACTGTCAAATAAACAAACGTAGAAATTCTTATCTCAACCTCCAATTGGCACCACATGGATAGCAGGTGCCCCAAGAATATTTAGGTCACCACCTTTTGACACTGGATATGACAGACTGCAAAGCTTTGATCTGATCCACTATTATGGAAATGCTTAGCTCTGTTTACTGTGCACTCCTTCTAGTGTAGGCTCGAATGTAGCCTTGTCTTATTGCTTCACCAGGTTGGCATCTCACTTTTAGATATGCCTGGTTCTGCACTCTTCTTTGAACCAAGGCTGAACCCTTGTTTTAATGGCAATGGCACAATGATTGAGTTGCTGAGGTATGAGGTTACAGATTATGATGGATTACAATTCTACTCCTGGTAATGTCCCTCATGCTAGGTTTTTCTAAGTCCATTCCATTCAGCATGATGGGAGTGTCTCACAACACCCTCAGTGAGAAGATAGGATTTTACCTTCACAAGGATTGTGCAGTGGCCACCCTTACCAATTCTGTCATGAACAGATGCATCTGTGACAGTTCGAACGACCTGCTGCAGGCCCAGGCTCGCACATATGTCTTTCATAGAATCCCTACAGTGTGGAAGCAGGCCATTTGACCCATCAAGCCCACACCAACCCTCAGAAGAACTGCCTACCCAGACCCAACCTCCTACCCTATCCCTGTAAACGTGCACACTACAGGCAATTTAGCACAGCTGATCCATCTAACCTGCGCGTCTTCTGGCTGTGGGAGGAAACCGGCGGACTCAGAGGAAACCCACACAGTCACAAGAAGAATGTGTAAACTCCACACAGATAGTTGCCCGAGGGTGGAATCAAACCCAGGTTCCTGGCACTGAGGCACCAGTGCTGACCACTGAGTCACCATGTTGCTATTCCAGGGCTTGGCCAGTTCTGCAACTGGTAATAAAATCAGAAAGCTCCAGAGCAACTCAGGCAACATCTGTGCAGAGAAGCAATGTTACAATTTCAAATCCACGCCTGGTGCTACTCAGTTGATGGGCATTGAATTCCCTCATCCAGTGTAAATACAGGGCTCTTCTACTGAGTGGAATCTACTATGGAGCAGTGATGATTTGTCAGCCAAGCTGGAGGTAATCAGCAGGAGGTTTCTTACTCATTTTGACCTGATGCCATCAGGTTTCTTGGGCTTCAGTGTCAATGTGGAAGCCTCCAAAGACTATTTCCACTTGACTGCATACCACTATGCTGGCGCTCTATCCTACTTTGCAAGACCACAGAGCCAGGAGAGACAGCCGCTAAACCAGGGCTGGTGAGGCAGCCTAGAGCCAGTGTGGGCACCTAAACACAGAGCCACTCTCGCAGATGTGGATCCACAACAAAAATGATCAGGACTGAACTTAATAGATCCTCCTAGTGCCAATGAGAAACCCCCACTGGATTAGTTACTTACAATGAGGCTGTAGCGTTTCCTATCCCTCAAACACAATTAGAGCATGGAACCTCTGGCTTTCTGCAGGATGGCTGCTTCTATTGAATGAGAGGTCTCCATGTGCAGTGTGGATAACACTAGGAATGGCAAAATGCAGAGAAGCCACAACAGTCTCTAGTTGGAGCCTTAATGAGTAATGTCCAACAGTGAGGCTGGAGAGCCCGGGTGATTTCAAGTTTTCTTAACCAGGAACCTGCTGTCAGGCTCAGAAATCCAAATGTCACTTCGCTGAGATTTACTAACTGAACACTACCAGAAGATAAAATCAGATACTTCCCAACATATACAATGCTGTACTGCTTCAGCCTACACCATTGAAAGGTTCGCCAAATGCTTCTTTCTTTAGTCTGTTATGTTCCTTTCTGCTATTTTTAATGCAGCAACTCACATCTCATTTTGACACAGCCTTTCTTTCTTCACTCTATCCATTACAACTCTCTTTGGCTTTTGCATCATGAAATCTTTTGTTGTTTAATCGACACCGGCCTTCACCCTGTCACAAATGTTTATCTTTGTACTTCCAGTTCCCTGACCATTTCCATTAGCTTAAAAACACACACACTTTTATTTTTCTTCAATTCTGATGAAATGATTCAACCTGACAAATGAACTCTGAAATCTCTGCAGAGATGTTTCCTGATCTGCTAAGATTTTTCAGCATCTTTTGTCCTTGATATTTTTCCCCCATAACAAAGGCTCTGAATCTTTAACCTCCAAACACTACTGTTTTTTTTAAAATATAAAACATGAAGGGTGAAAAGAAGTTAAAACCAGCAGTGTAGTTGAGTTTTGCGGTACCTGCTCGGATTTCATCCTCCACCTCTGATGGATCTGTCAGGTCCAGTTCACAATGTCCATAAGTGAGCTTGCCCTTCCACACATTGCCATCTTTGGCTTTCTTCAGCTTCATTTCAAGAGGACACCTGGTAACAATACCTGGTGTGGAATATTGAAAAAGGACCACATCATTTCAAAGTGAATTACAGTCACACTATACTGCCAGGCAGATTCATCAAAGTACAGAATCATGGAATTGTTATGGCTCAGGAGAAGGCAACTTGGCCCATTGTATTAGCTTGGTAAATGACCAGCATTACCTCATACCATTTTCTTGCTTTCTCCCCCTACATGTTATTTTGAGCTAACTAATCACCCAACATCTTCTTCAAAAACCTTTATTGAACCTGCCTCCATCACACTTCCAAGCAGGGCATTCCTTACCCTAATTATTCACTGAGTGAAGATATTTCACCTCACTTCACCCTTGTACCTTTTCCAGATCATTTTAAACCTACACTATCTCGTTTTTGCTCCTTTTATGAGCAGCAACAGTTTCTTCCGACCTACTCTAACTGGCCTGTTCATGATTTTGGAAACCTTGACCAATGTACTCCGCACATTTTAAAAGAGCTAAGAACGATTAGCATGATCCATCTCAAACTATCCTTGAGAGGATGTTGTACAATGGCGTAACAGTCTAAAAGATTTAATACTGTGTAGGGTACATTATCTACATAGTGGGAGGTGCTTATCATTCAGACTTGGTGGAAGAACAGCTCAGGGCCCTGAAGGAGGAAAACCTACCATCCAGGTCTTCCTCATAGTCTGTAGCAATGTCTATGAGTAATATGTTGCTAACATAGTACAAACAACATCTTGTTTAAGCTAAAAGCCTGTTCTTCTTAAGTTGAAAAAGTCTTCCTCTGCCACATCTGGCCAAGCAAGTCCTGTGGTTTGTTAATAAAAACAGTTGGCTCTAGGGCCAAATGGCTCACTCCTGTTCCTATTTCTTATGGTCTAAAATAAAAGCAAAATCCCTGCATTCAAAATGAATGGTGGAAGCAAATCAACCCTACGGTGAACAATAGTGCAGACAGCCTCATCCATCACGGTGGCCAATAGTGAAGTTTATTCATTTAGTGGTGCTGACCTGCCTTCTTGACAACTCTGCAGTTTGTGACACACCCTCTGTGCTGTCAGGACAGGATTTCCAGGCTTTTTACCCAACTGCAGTGGAGGAACAGTGATATACTCCCAGGTCTCGATGGCTGGAAGGGAAATTGCAGATGGTGCTACTCCCCATTCATCTGCTGCACTTGTCCTTAGCGGTGGGAGAGCTTGCAGGTTTCGGAGGTTGAAGAAGTGTTGGTCAGTTCTTGCACTGCATCATTTGGGCGGTACACATGGCTGCCAGAGTGTGCTGGTGCTACAGTAAGTGAATGTTGAAGGAGGTGGATAGGGCTGCTTGGCCTGGCTGGTTCAGCTTCTGTGCATTTTCGGAGCTGTACCCAACCCAAAGGTATTGCATCATGCAGCTGAATTGTGCCCTTGTTTATGGTGGACAGGAGATGAGTTACTGTTCATAGGATTCTTAACCTCTGAGCTGCTGCTGATTAGCGATATAAATACTGTGGCTACCAATCAATAGAAACCCTCAGGATGTTGCTTCTAGGAAATCCTGTGATGGTACTAGGATTGAACATCAATGATGCTGTTAAATTCTCTCCTACTTGAGATGGTCATTGACTGGCATTTGTTTACTGCAAATGGTACTTGTTGCCCATGTCTTGATACATATTGATGTGGACTACTCGAATGAGGAGTAGCAAATAGTGCCGATAATCATCTGCAAATATTCCCAATTCTGATGTTATGTTGGAAGGAAGGTCATTGATGAAGAAGCTGAAGATGGTTGGGCCTAAGAACTACCCTGAGGAACTCTGGTAGAGTTGTCCTCCTTCGCAGATGATTGACCTCCAACAACCACAGCCATCTTCCTATGAGATGGGTAGGACTCCAACCAGCGAAGAACTTTCTCCTGATAGAACTGACACCAATTTTGCTGGAACTTTTTAATTCCACACTTGGTTAATTGTTGCCTTAATGGAAACATAAAAACTAGGATCAAGAATCAGGAATTCAGCCCTCCCAGGCTGCTTATCATTCAATATGATCATCTGCAGGAAGTGCACCCAATTGAGGCTCCTCACAGGCCGAATGGATAGGTTGGAGCGGCAATTGGATGCACCTTGGCGCACAAGACTGGCGGAAAGCATCACTGACAATAGTTTTAGAGATATAGTGACACCCACGGCACAGGGAGATAGATGTCTGACCACTAGAAGATGCAGACGGCCAGTGCAGATCTCCTCTGGTCATCCCCCTCTCTAACTAGTATACCATTTTGGGTACTGTTGGGGCGGGTATGACTTATTGGGGGTAACAGCAGCAGCAGCCAGACAGGTGGCACCACGGCTGCCTCTGTTCCTAAGAAAGGAAGGACAAAGAGCACTCGAGCAGTAGTTATTGGGGACTCTATAGCTAGGGGTATAGATAGGTTCTTCTGTTGTCGTAAAAGAGACTCCAGGATGGTGTGTTGCCTCCCTGGTGCCAGCATCCAGGATGTCTCTGAATGGGCAAAAAGCATTCTGAAGGGAGAGGGTGAAAACCTAGAGGTTGTGGTACATATTGGTACTAACGATATAGGGTAGGATACGTGACGAGGTCCTGCAGCAGCAGTTCAGCGAGTTAGGTAGAAAGTTAAAAAAGCTGGACCCCCAAGGTTGCAATCTCGGGATTACTCCCAGTGCCATGTACCAGTGAGGCTAGAAATAGGAGGATAGCACAGCTCAACACGTGGCTAAACAGATGGTGTAGGAGGGAGGGTTTCAGATATCTGGACCATTGAGATCTCTTCCAGAGCAGGTGGGACCTCTTCAAGAAGGACAGGTTGCATCTAAACTGGAAGGGTACCAATATTCTGGCTGGGGGGTTTGCTGGTGTCACTCGCGAGTATTTAAACTAGCTCGGCAGGGGAGTGGGAACCAGTACAAAGGTGAACAGGCTGAAAGGTATTCGGAGCTTAGGGCCAGCAAGACTCAGAGGAGGAGCAGGCATGGTGTTGTTGATTAAAACGGATCTGGTGGGCTGAAGTGTTTCTATTTCAATGCAAGAAGTGTAATAGGTAAGGTAGATGAACTTAGAGTTTGGATTAGTACTAGGAACTATGATGTTGTTGCTATTTCAGAGATTTGGTTAAGGGAGGGACAGGATTGGCAGCTTAATGTTCCAAGTTACAGTTATTTCAGGCGGGATAGAGGGGGACATATGAGGGGTGGGGGAGTTGCACAACGTGTTAAGAAGAATATCACAGTACTGCAGGAGGACACCTCAGTTGGCTCATACAGTGAGGCAATATGGGTAGAGTTCAGGAATAGGAGGGTGCAAGCACAATGGTCGGAGTTTACTATCGGCCTCCCAAGAGCGAGCAGGAGATAGAAGAACAGATATGTAGGCAGATTTTGGCAAAATGTAAAAGTAAAAGTGTTGTTGTCATGGGTGATTTTAACTTCCCATATATTGAGTGGGACTCACTTAGTGCTTGAGGCTTGGATGGGGCAGTTTGTAAGGAACATCCAAGAGGCCATCTTGAAACAGTATGTAGATAGTCCAACTAGGAACGGGGCCATACTGGACATAGTACTGGAGAATAAGCCTGGCCAGGTGATTGATGTCTCAGTAGGGGAGCCGCTCGGGAACAGTGATCACAATTCAGTCACCTTTAAAATACTGATGGGTGAAGATCGCTGTAGTTGTCAGGTGAAGATATTAAATTGGTGGAGAGGTTAATTACAACAATATTAGGCAGGAACTGAAGAATGTAGATTGGAGGCAGATGTTTGAGGGCAAATTAACATATGGTATGTGGGAGGCTTTCAAGTGTAAGTTGCTCGGAACTCAGGATTGGCACATTTCTGTAAGGATGAAGGAGAAGTAGAGCAAGTTTAGGGAACCTTGGATAATGAGAGATATTGTGAGCCTAATAAAAAAGAAATAGGAAGCATTTATCAAGGCTAGGAGGCTGGGAACATACGAAGCCAGGGTGTAATACAAGGAAAGTCGAAAGAAACTTAAGCAAGGAGTTAGGAGTGTGAAAAGAAGTCATGAAAGGTCATTGTCCAACAGGATTAAGGAAAATCCCAAGGCATTTTAGACGTATATAAAGAGCAAGAGGGTAGCCAGGCAGAGGGTTAGCCTACGCAAGGACAGGGAAGGGAATTTATTTGTGGAGCCAGAAAAAATGAGTGAGGTATTAAATGAATACTTTGCATCAGTGTTCATCATAGAGAAGGACTTAGTGGGTGATAAGTCTGGAGAAAGGTGTGTAGATAGTTTGGGTCATGTTGAAATCAAAAGGGAGCAGGTATTGGGAGTCTTGAAAGACATTCAGGAAGACAAGTCCCCAGGGCCTGATGGGATATATCCCAGAATACTGAGAGAGGCAAGGGAGGAAATTCTTCTATCCTTTAGGAAAATCTTTGTATCCTTACTGGCTACAGGGGGGGTCCCAGATAATTGGAGAATAGCCAATGTTGTTCCTTTGTTTAAGAAGGGTGGCAAAGGTATTCCAGCTAATTACAAGCCGGTGAGCCTTATGTCAGTGGTAGGAAAATTATTGGAGAGGATTCTTCAAGACAGGATTTATTCCCACCTGGAAATCAGTGGGCATATTAGCGAGAGGCAACATGGTTTTGTGAAGGGGAGGACTTTTTGATGAAGTGACGAAGGTGATCGATGAGGGTGGGGCAGTGGATGTTGTCTGCATGGACTTCAGCAAGGCCTTTGATAAGGTCCCTCATGGCAAGTTGATACAGAAGGTAAAGTCACATGGCATCAGAGGGGAGCTTGCAAGATGGATAAAAGACTGGCTCAGTCATAGAAGACAGAGGGTAGCAGTGGAAGGGTATATTTCTGAATGGAGAGCTGTGTCTACTAGCATTCCCCAGGATCAGTGTTGGGGCCTTTGCTGTTTGTAATATATATAAATTATTTGGAGGAGAATGTAACTGGTCTGATTTATACGCTTGCCCCATTGACACAGAAGTTGGTGGAGTTGCGGACAGCAATGAGAACCGTCAAAGAATACAGCAGGATATAGATCAGTTGGTGACTTAGGCAGAGAGGTGGCAGATAGAATTTAATCCAGAAAAATGTGAGGTAATGCATTTTGGAAGGACTAATCCAGATGGAAAATATATAGTAAATTGCAGAACATTTAAGAGTACTGTTAGGCAGAGGGATCTGGGTGTACAGGTATACACGTTACTGGGAGTGGCAACATGAGCTGAGGCATGGTATATTTTCCTTTATTGGCTGGAGTATTGAGTTTAAAAATTGGCAGGTATTGTTGCAGGTTTATAGAACCTTAGTTAGGCCACACTTGGAATATTGTGTTCAATTCTGGTCGCCACACTACCAGAAAGATCTGGTACAGAAAAGATTGACCAAGATGTTGCCTGGTATGGAGGGCATTAGCTATGAGGAGTTGGAGAAACTTGGGTTGTTCTCTCTGGAATGATGGAGGTTGAGGGAGGGCCTGGTAGAGGTCTACAAATATTATGAAGGGGATGGGCAGAGTGGACAGTCAGAAGCTTTTTCCCAGGGTGGAAGAGTGAGTTACCAGGGGCCATGGGTTTAAGGTGCAAGAAGCAAGATTTAAAGGTGATGTAAGAGACAAGTTTTTTTTCACACAGGGTTGTGGGTGCCTGGAGCTCACTGTCAGGGGAGGTAGTGGAAGCAGATATGACCATGACTTATAAAGGGTGTCTTGCCAAATACATGAACAGGATGGGAATAGAGGGATATGGTCCCGTGAAGGGTAAGGGGGTTTTAGTTGTGATGGGCAGCATGTCAGTGCAGGCTTGGAGGGCTGAAGGGCGTGTTCCTGTACTGTAATTTTCTTTGTTCTTTGGCCTTTATAGTTGATCCTCTAGTTCAATGCCATATTTAAATCTCTCCCCAGGCCTCTTGATGTCTTTAATGTCCAAAAAAAACCTTGAATTCATCCAGTGAGATAGTCTTCACTGCCTTCTGTGGCAGAGAATTCCATAAGTTCACTACTTTTTGAGAGAAGTACTTTTTCCTCATATTAGTCATAAATGGCATACTCTCTATCCTGAGACTGTAAATGTGAAATAACATCAGAATTTGCTGGAAAAGCTCAGCTAGTCTGGTAGCATTGGTGAAGAAAAAAAATTCAAAGTTAACGTTTCAGGTCCGGTGATCCTTCTTCAGAGCCATTCCGAGTTTTAGTTCCCATTCTTACAGAGATACAACCACAGGTGGTTTAACCTGAAGCCACTGCGACTCAGGTGAGGAGAGAAGCCTGAGAATATGGGGCCTTCATGGTAACCTTGGTTGGTGTGGGAATTGAAGCCAAGCAGGTGGCATCATTCTGCATCGCAAATTAGCTATCCAGTCAACTGGCCCTGAGACTGTGACGTACATCTAGACTCCCCACTCAGGGAAAACATCATCCCTGTATCTAGTTTTCCAGCCCTGTGAGAATTTCATATGTTTCAATTAGATCTCCTAATCCTTTTAAACTCTAGTGAATACAGGCCAAGTTGGACCAATCATGCTTTGTACAACAGTCCTGCCATTCCCTGGGTCAGCCTTGAGAACTTCCACTACACTCCCTCTATGGTAAGCTTTTCCTTCCTTAGAAAGAGAGATCAGAATTAGTGGTCAGTGAACAGGATATTGCAGTGTAAATGCAGCTTGATAGCAATATTCCTGACCTGTTCCATTACTTTGCTGATTATTGATTACAAACCGATAGAGTAGGAATTGGGTGAGTTCAATTCGTCCTACCTTTTTCAGTTTTGGATAAATCTGGGCAAATTTCCACATTGTCAGGTAAATGCCAGTGTTGTAGTCGTACTGGAATACCTTGACCAGAGATGCAGCTAGTTCTGAAGCACAAGTCTTCAGTCCTGTTGCCCCAATGAAACAGGGCCCTAAGCCTTTTCAGTGTCCATTGCCTTCAGCTGGGTCTTGATATCACATGGAGTGAATTATCCTGGCTGAAGACGTGCACCTGCGATGTAGGGGACCTCAGGAGGAGGCCACAGTGAATCATTCATTTGGCAGTTCTGGTTAAAGATAGGTGCAAATGCTTCAGCCTCAAATCTTGCGTAGATGTGCTTTTCTCCCCCTCAGTTTAGGATGGGGATAATTATGGAGCAGTGCCCCCTTGTTATTTGTTTAATTATCCATCACCATTCATGACTAGATGTGACAAGAGAACAGAGCTTAGATCTGATCCTTTGATTGTGGAATTGCTTCACTGTGTGCATTGCATGCTATTTCCACTGTTCAGCGGACAAGTAGTCCTGTGTGTTGTACATTCATGAGGTTGATACCACGTTTTTACTTATGCCTGCTCCTGATCCTAGTATCCTCTCCTACACTCTTCATTGTATCTGGATGATCAGCCCTGACTTATGCTAATGGTAGTAGGTGGGTATATACCAGCCAATCTGTTTACAAAATGTTGTTGAATACAATTCTGCTGCTTCTGGCATACCACAGCACCTCAATGATGCCCAGTTTTGAGTTTCTAAACCTGTTTGAAATGTTGTCCTAATTCGCACAATGGCAGTGCCACACAAAACCCATGGAAGAGATCTTAAAAATGAGGACAGAGGCTGTGGTCTCACGGACAAATGCAACTGCAACAGGCAGGTTGGTCAGGACGAGTTCAAGCATATTCTTTCCTGGTTTTCATTCCTCACTGTCTGCCACTGACCAAGTCTTGCAGTTACATTGAGACAACAAAGTGTGCAGTTGGATGAACATAGCAGGCCAAGCAGCATCTTAGGAGCAGAAAAGCTGACGTTTTGGGCCTAGACCCTTCATCAGAAAAGGGCCTAGGCCCGAAACGTCAGCTTTTGTGCTCCTGAGATGCTGCTTGGCCTGCTGTGTTCATCCAGCTCCACACTTTGTTCTCTTGGATTCTCCAGCATCTGCAGTTCCCATTGTCTCCTGCAGTTACATTGTTCAGGATTCTGCCAGTTCTGTAAAGGGTGGTGCATCCAAGCCATATTTGGAGGTTGACTTTGAAATGCCCCATGCAGATTATATTCTGTGCCCTTGCTGCCCGGAATTCTTCACCCAAATGAACTTCATCATGGAGGATCATTGATTCATCTGCCAAGGAGGAGGAGGTGGGGGCAGCAGGTAGTTATCAGCTGTAGGTTTCCTTTCCCATTTTAACCTGATGCCATATGACCTCATGAGCCTGGAGTCAATGTCGACCAACTCCCCCCATAATTGTATACCACCGTGCTGCTACATCTGTTGATGAGGCAGGGTGTACCCAGCGAAAGTGTCAGTGGTGTTTGGGATATTATCTGTAAGGTACAGTTCCATGGCGAACTGTTGCTTGACTCATCTGTGGGAGAATTCTCTCGGGGAGATGATGGCCTAGTGGTATTATCACTGGACTGTTAATCCAGAGATCCAGATAATGTTCTGGGGACTTGGGCTCGATTCCCACTATGGCAGATGGTACAGTTTGCATTCAATAAATATCTAGAATTAACAGTCTAATGATGACTGTGAATCCATTGTCGGCTGTCAGGAAAAACCCATCGGTTTCACTCATGCCCTTTATGGAAGGAAGCTGCCATCCTCTACCTAGTCTGGCCTACATGTGACTCTAGATCCATAGCAATGTGGTTGACTCTTAACTACCCATCCACAATAGCACTGAGCACTGAGGTGCGGAAACATGCCGACGTTCAAATGTGCCACAATCAATTTCCAACCTAAGCCACTCTACAGAAAATGAAACCCAGCTGATCAGTTAGAAAGACAAATGAGGGTGTCTGAAGGGAGGAACAAAAAACCATCCTATGCCTTTGTAAAATAAACTGAGCCTCGTCTGATTGGGGAATTTAGTAGCAGTTGATAAGGTAGATAGAGAGAAACTATTCCCTCTGACATGGGAGCTGAGAGCAAGGGAGGGTATAGCATTAAAATTGGAGCTTAGCTGTTAAGGAGTGTTGTCAGGTAGCACTTAGTCACATGAAGGTTAGTGAAAATCTAAACCTCTCTCCACTAAGAGTTATTGTGAGAGATTACTGAGATAGATCACTCTTTGTTTGGGATTGTTATTAAGGGAATGCAACTCAGATGGACAGCAGTATTTAAAACAGAATTCAGCCAAAATCTAAATGAATGGTGAAATAAGCTCAAGGCGTGAAACGGCTAAATCCTCCTCTATCCTCTTCCCAGGAATTTCTCGTACACCAGCTAATGGCTGATTGTAAAATCCAAGCGGAGTTGAGGAGTAACTTCTTCTCCCAAAGAGTTGTGAATCTGTGGAATTCCCTGCCAGTGAGGCTACCTCATTGAATGTTTTTAAGGCAAAGATAGATAGGTTTTTGAACAATGAAGGAATTAAGGGTAATGATGAGTGGATGGATAAATGGAGCTGAGTCCATAAAAAGATGAGCCATGATGTTACTGCTCCTATTTCTTATGTTCTTATGTTCAAAGAAAGAAATGCATTTATATAGCAACTTATCCCATCGCTCAGAAATGTTTTGGCATGGTTCATGTACACAAAAACAAAATCACTGGGAAAGCAGTGTTCTGAGAGAATTCACTCATAGCAAGATTCCAGAAAAGGTGAAAAAAAATCAAAGAGGAAGAAGTGAATCTGCAACCGTAGGAAGGATGAGGTCAAGTTTACCAGGAAACCCCCCTTCTTGCAGACTATTGGTTTGACATAGAGTACTGGATCAGCAGAAATCCCTTGCTAATAATTATTTTTGGGGAGATTGAAACCATTGTTTTTGGTCTTCACCACAAACTCCATTCTGTAGCCATCAGCACCGGCCCTTTTCCTGGCCAGTGGCTGAATCAGGCTTTTCACAATCCTGTTATATTTAACTCCAAGATAAGCACCCAAAATAAAATTTGTGTTATCTCACATCCCACAAAATGTAATGCTCCTCCAACTGAATCATCGATAGTTTCCCCAGTCATCACTGGGACAATGTGAAAAGCTGGTGTTATCAGTCTGAAGCAATTGCAAAAGTACAGGTGGACGACGAACATTTTTTCCCCTCAGTGTTTACAGTGAGAAGTGTCAAAGGGAACAAAGCTCTAAGTTCCTGCAA
Source organism: Stegostoma tigrinum (assembly GCF_030684315.1). Classification (NCBI taxonomy): domain Eukaryota; kingdom Metazoa; phylum Chordata; class Chondrichthyes; order Orectolobiformes; family Stegostomatidae; genus Stegostoma; species Stegostoma tigrinum. The sequence continues at coordinate 15,804,271 of NC_081365.1, read as the reverse complement.
GCTGGAGGAAGAAAAATCTCGTCATTCAATGCCCATCAGCACCATGAACAGCAATGGATTCACCAGCATTTTTAATTCACTGCAACCAGCAAAACCCAGTGTGCGCTAAATAACCCAATTTTACAGTATCCATGTCATCAGCAAGAGCACCTATTGTCACTCTGTAGCTTTGTTCGGCTCTATCACTGCTTCAGCTCCAATGCTGTTTATTGATATCTTTTCTTAATCTCCAGGCTTGATTGATCCAAAGCACTTCAGGCCAACTTCATCCAAAACTCTGCTCCCGACCATTCATCATCCTGGTGCTCACTGGCTTATGTTACCTTCTATTAATAAATACTTCAGTTTTACCATGCACCTTTTCATTTCCAAATCTCTCAATGGCCTCAACCGTTCCTATCTCTTTCAGTATAACTCCCCACACTATCTGATTGATCCAATACTGAGCTTGTGAGCATATCAATTGTGCACTGTTTTTGGTCATGTCTTCAGCTGCCAATTCCCTAAGCTCTGGAATTCCTGCCCCATGTCTCTTTGCCGTTCTTCATCTTTTCAGATGCCCCTTAAACCCTACCATTTTGCCCATCTTCACTTGTTACTCAGTGTTAAATTATATTTGATAACATTCCATAATAACTGAGTACATTACAGCTAAGTTGATAATGTTCTTAACAACAATCTTACCGCTCCCTCTGGGAAGTGACACACCAGACAGTGCCTCCAATACTGAGCTCTTCCCAGAACTCTGGTCTCCAATGACCACAATGGCTGGAAGATTCAGGTCCTTGTCCACTCCCAACTTTCTCAGCGAGTCAATAAGATCAATGCAAGGACGTATTTTCTCCTCATAGCAGTTATAAAACATCGTCTCCATTCTCTGAAAATAAACCGAGAAAAATGCAAGAGTCCAAAATAATTGTATAAATATTTCTGAGTTAGAACTTAATATTGTGATTAACGTTAACTAAGTCTTCAAATTACTAACTGACCACTTTATATCAATTATAAAGTCTGGCATTCCACCTCAACTTTTTCATCTCTCTAGGTGCCGTGTTCTTTTCAATTGCCGCAGCTCTTTGATCATCGGGCATGGACATAGATGGTCAAGCTAGAAATAGTTGTCCAACTTTTCTTGTCCTTGTGATGATTCATTCACTTTGCTGTGGTTCATAGGTCGGCCAAACGAGGAAAGGGCAGTTAGATTGCTGTCCCTTCAGGACCTTAGTGAATCAGCTGGGTTTTTAAATACAACATTAAACTTTTAATGATCACCATTAATGAAATCAGCTTTTAATTCCAGATTTACATGACTTAAGTGAATTGAACTTCCACAAGTTCCCATGTGGGTGGGGAAGGGTGTCGGGAACAGAGGGCAACAGTTGAAGTCATGTGCCCTTTTGAATGAGCTATCTGAATGCTGACCACCTTACTACACAGTGCTGCCCTAATACTACTGTTCACCTTGAGACTGGTGCCACCATTCCCCTGTAGACACTGACCTACAGGGCCTGCTTAGCCTGGTGTTATATAACCACTACCCCAGAGTGAAGAGGTTCTTGTCTTACGGGCGGTACGGTGGCTCAGTGATTAGCACTGCAGCCTCACAACGCCAGGGACCCGGGTTCGAATCCAGCCTCAGGTAATTGTCTGTGTGGAGTTTGCACATTCTCCCCATGTCTGCGTGGGTTTCCTCCGGGTGCTCCGATTTCCTCCCGCAGTCCAAAGATGTGCTGGCTAGGTGGATTGGCCATGCTAATTGCCCATAGTGTTCAGGGGTGTGTGGGTTATAAGGGGATGGGTTTGGGTGGGATGCTTCAAGTGTCAGTGTGGACTTGTTGGGCCAAAGGGCCTGTTTCCACACTGTAGGGAATCTAATCTAAACCAGTTGTCGGCCGTCGTATGATCTCAATCGGGTACAAGTTACATTCATGAGGCAGGCATTGTCCTAAACAATATGAGGAGACACAGGACAATAGGTCCTCTTTAAGGTCCAAAAAATACCCAAGTTCCTATGACATCATCATGCTGGTGGAGCTCTTCGTCATTAACTCTTTCAGAACCAAATTCTGATTTAACATTCCCAATTAGCCATGTCTCTGGATCACTAACCCAGTGACTTTACCTCACTGCTACCATCTCCTCATGCAATCAAAAATGTTTCCTCCTTATCTAAGCCTTTACAATGTGACATGAGACAGCAATGGAGAGGGTACTCTAGATCTGTGCACTCAGGGTAACTGCAGCAGAATTGGCAACAGTGGAAGGTTTTGTTGGCATAAAGGTAACAGGTATGATTGAAGTTTAGGATGATAGCATTATAGAAGAAACAAGTTCGGTATGACCTGATATTCATTGCAAACCAACCACCAAATATACGATATAAAAAAAACCACCAGCCCCTTCTCCAGTGTAATTACAGTTCGGTTACAAATGTTGGCCTTACCAACGGCATGTGCTTCAAGGGAAGGAAGAAATTAAACACAAATGCAAATGCAATTACACTGCTCATTTTAATTGATGATAACAGTCTGGTCTTAAGCCCAATATTATTTTTGCTCAGACACATTACAGGTGCTACAGGGGAAAGTGTCTGGTTTTCTTAAATGCATCACAGTCCACCCTATGATATAGTGAAGAGGACTGTTCTGAATATTGCTCTGTTTAGCACTGCAGAACAATTAGGATCAAATCATGCCAGAGGATCAAATGTCAGTGGTCTGATACAAAAGTTGACCGTTTGTTCAACCCAGAAGAAATGGCAGAATTGCATTAATTGGTCAGAATAAGTAATTCATCTTATGTGGTTTTTTTCAGATCCATTCCCCCATAAAGAAAGTGATAAAAGGAAGGGTTACTTCTGTACAGGAGTTGAGACGTTATGTTGAGGTTGCCCAGGACATTGGTGAGGCCTCTTCTGGGTGCTGTGTACCGTTCTGGCCACCTTGTTATAGGAAGGATATCATTGAGCTGGAGAGGGTTCAGAAAAGATTTCCCAGCATGTTTCTCGGAATGGAGGGTTTGAGTTATAAAAATAGACTGGAAAGGCTCGAACATTTTTCATCGGACCATAGGAGGTTGAAGGATAATGTTATATACAGCATAGAACATAGAGCATAGAAAGTACAGTATAGAGCAGGCCCTTCAGCACACAATGTTGTGCCGAACCTTTACCCTAAACCTAAGGTCTATCTAACCTCCACCTCTACCTTATACTATCATCCATATGCCTATCTAATTGTCGCTTAAATGCCCCTAAGAGGTCTACTCCACTACCATGTCCGGCAATGCATTCCACACCCCTATGACTCTCTGAGTAAAGAACCTACCTCTGACGTCTCCCCTATATCTACCTCCACTCACTTTAAAACTATGCCCCTTCATAATAGCTATCTCCACTCAAGGAAAAAGTCTCTGGCCTCTGATCATTTTATATACCTCTATCAAGTCACCTCTCATCCTTCATCATTCTAAAGAGAAAAGGCCTAGCTCTCTCAACCTTTCCTCATAAGGCATTCCCTCCATTCCAGGCAACATCCTGGTAAATCTCCTCTGCACCTTTTCCAACTCTTCCACATCTTTCCTGTAATGAGGTGGCCAGAACTGGACACAATATTCCAGATGTGGCTGAACCAGGGTCATTGAGGTTTATAAAATCATGAGGGACACAGATAAGATGAATGATAAGGGTCTTTTGCCTACAGTATGGGCGTTCAAAACTAGGAAGCACAATTTTAAGATGAGAGGAGAAAGATTTAATCGGGATGTGATGGACAACTTGTTTTTAAACACAGAGAGTGGTTCGTGGGCAGAGAAAGCGGTAGCTGCAGATACAGTTACAATGTTTAAAAGATAAGTTCATGAATAGGAAAGGTTTGGAGGACATGGGCCAAGCGCAGGCAGGTGAGACTAGTTTAGTTTGGGAACATGGCTGGCATGGACTGGTTGGACCAAAAGGCCTTTTTCCATGCTGTATGACTGTATGAATCTTCCTTTACTAATCACTTATATAGATTGTGTTTTCCTTCAATTTTTGTTTTGATGCTTGAGCTCCATACTGTACCTCTTATAAAGAGGTAACAAGGTGTAGCGCTGGATGAACACAACAGGCCAAGCAGTATCAGAGGAGCAGGAAGGCTGATGTTTCGGGTCTGGACCCTTCTTTGTTGTGTTGTTATTGGTTGACATATCTTGCCGGTTGAGTGAAATTTAAGATCAAACAAAGGGAATGAAGAATCTGTATCTTCTTTCTGCATGTTCAAAATCATTGTGTGCTGTTTTTTCATGATCTGCTGGGTGGGCTAAAATAATTTCATTTGCTTAATATAGAACCACAACATCACCCATCGTCCACATAACGACCAGCATAGAAACCATAGTTCCAGACATCCACACCAACCATTAAGGGGCCAGCCCAAATTAAAGAGTATGAATGCAATACATATGCAGAGACTGATCAGAATAATAAGTCGTTAATGCATGAGAACATTGGGTGACTTTACTTTATTCATGCACAGGATGAAGACATTGCTAGTTAGGCCAGCATTTATTGCTCAATCCTAATTGCTAGGAGGGTAGTTGAAAGTCAACCATATTGTTGTGGATCTGGAATCATACAAAGCCCATACCAGGGAAAGATGATAGTTTCCTTCCCTAAAAGACAGACACTGGATTAACGTCCAGTGACAATACCATGAGGCCATCACTTCCCCTGGTAGGTAACTTGGTAACGTTAATATGTATATTTTGGGTTTCTTTCTATAATATTCAGAAAGTCCGAATAGAAATGCAAAGTTAAAACATGCTTCCTGGTCTACCAAAGATGGGGAGAGATGACCTCATGGTATTATCACTGGACTGTTAATCCAGATACCCAGATAATGTTCTGGGGACCCAAGTTCAAATATCACCACAGCAAATCGTGGAAGTTGAATTAAAAACAAAAAAAACTCTGCAAGTCTAATGTTGACCATGAATCCACTGTTGATTATGAGGAAAAACCCATCTGGTTCACTAACATCCTTCAGGGAAGGAAACTGCTATCCTTACCTAGTCTAGCCTGCATGTGACTCGAGACACACAGCAATGTGGTTGACTCTCAAGTGCCCTCTGGGCAATTAGGGATGGGCAATAAATGCTGCCAGGCCCCGCACCCTCATCCCATGTACGAAATAAAAGTATTATTGCAAGGTGCACACAGTCGGCAGACAACTTTATGATACTTTAATAAAGAATTAATTCTGACCAGACCACCATCTACTGAACACAGAACAGGCTCTAGACCATAAGACACAGGAGCAAAAATTGGACAATTCAGCCCATCAAGTCTGCTCCACCATTCAATCATGCTGAAAAGTTTCTCAATCCCATTCTCCTGCTTTCTCCCTGTAATTCTTGATTGCCTTGACAATCAGGTGCCAATTTATCTATGTCTTAAATGTCTTAAATGACATGGCCTCTATAGCCTTCTGTGGCAGTGAATTCCACAGATTCACCACTCTCTAGCTGAAGAAGTTTCTCCTTATCTTTGTTCTAAAAGGTCTTCCCTTTACTCTAAGGCTGTGCCCTCAGGTCCTAGTCCTTCCTACCAATGGAAGCATCTTCCCAACATCCACTCTGTCCAGGCCATTCAGTATTCTGTAAGTTTCAATTAGATCCCCCTCCATCCTACTAAACTCCATCGAGTATAGACCAGTGTCCTCAAACGTTCCATACTTAGTGAAGCTTTTCATTGCTGGGACCATTCTCCTGAATCTCACCTGAACCCACTTCAGGGCCAATTCATCTTTTTTGCAATATGGGGACCAAAACTGTGCACAATACTCCAAGTGTAGCCTGACCAGTGCCTAAGAAACTCAGAAATATATTTCTGGTTTTATCTTGAAATCCTCTCAAAATAAATGCCAAAGTTGCATCTGCCTTCCTAACTACTGACTCAACCTGCAAGTTTACCCTGAGCGAATCTTCGACTGGAACTCCTAAGTCTCTTTGCACTTCAGACTTCAGAATTTTCTCACTATTTAGAAAGCAGCCCATGCTTCTATCCTTCTTACCAAAGTGCATGACCTCAAACTTTCCCACGTTGTACTCCATCTGCCACTTCTTTGCCCATTCTCCTAACCTGTCCAAATCCCTCTGCAGTCTCCCCACACCCTCAGTACTACCTGTCCCTCCACCAGTCTTTATATCATCTGCAAACTTAGCCAGAATGCCCTCAGTTCCTTCATCCAGATCATTAGTGTATAAAGTGAAGAGTTATGGTCCCAATACTGACTCTTGCAGAACACCACTTGTCACCGGCTGCCATCCTGAGAAAGACCCCTTTATCCCTTCTCTCTGCTTTCTGCCAAACAGCCAATCTTCCTTCCATGCTAGAACCTTGTCTCTAACAGCATGGGCCTTATTCTTACTCAGCAGTATCCTGTGCAGCACCTTGTCAAAAGCCTTCTTGAAGTCTAGATAGACAACATCTATTGGCTCTCCTTGGTCTAACTTGCTCATTACTTCCTAAAAGAATTCCTACAGATTTGTCAGGCATCACTAGATGAAACCACGCTGACTTTGCCCTATTTTATCATGCACTTCCAAGTATTCAGAAATCTCATCCTTCACAACGGATTCTAAAATCTTACCCAAGGCCATGGTTAGGCTAACTAGCCTATAATTTTCAGCCTTTTGCCCTTATTCCCTTTTTAAACAGGGATGTTACTTTAGCAATTTTCCAGTCCCCTGAGAACCTTCCTAACTCTAGCGATTCCTGTAAGAACATCACTAATGCCTTCATTATCTCTTCAGATAGCTCCTTAAGAACTCTGGAGTTCAGTCCATCTGGTCCTGGTTATTTATTCACCTTTAGGCCTTTCAGTTTTTCTAGTACCTTCACCATACTCAGCTCTGCCCCCGACTCTCTCGAATTTTTCGGATGTGTCTTCCACTGTGAAGACTGACGCCAAGTGATTATTCAGTTCCTCAGTCACTTCCTTGTTCCCCACTACTATCTCTCCAGCATCATTTTCCACTGGTCTAATGTTCATGTTTGGCTCTCTTTTGCCCTTTATAATGTCTAAAGAAACTCTTACAGTCCTCCTTTATATAACTGGCTAGCTTACCCTCATATTTAATCTTCTCTCTCATTTCTTTTTTGTGTCGCCCTCTGTTAGTCTTTGTAAGCTTCCCAGTCCTCTGGTTTCCCACTGCACTTTGCCATGTTATATGCTTTTTCTTTTGCTGTTATGCTATCCCTGACTTCCCTAGTCAGCCATAGTTGCCTCATTCTCCTTGTACCATTCCTCTCTTCCTGAGGGGTGAATTTTTGCTTTGTGTCCTGAATTACTCCTAGAAATTCCTGCCATTGCTGTTCCACTGTCTTTCCTGCTAGGTTCCTTTCCCAGTCAATTCTGCCCAGCTCCTTGCTCATGTCTCTGTAGTTGTCTTTATTCAGCCATAATACCATTACCTCTGATTCTATCTTCTCCCTCTCAAATTGCAGAGCAAAATCAATCAGATTATGATCACTGCCTCCTGAGAGTTCCCTCACCTTAAGCTCGTTTATCAAGTCCGCCTCATTGCAAACACTAAATCCAGCATTGCCTGTTCCCTAATAGGTTCAACCACAATCTGCTCCAAGAAGCCATCTCCTAGACATTCCACAAATTCCTTTACTTGCAATCCACTACCAGCAAAGTTTTCTCCTTCATTCACGCATATTCTCACCATTTCCCCTCCACTTACATTCTTCCCTTCTCTCATTCAGTCATGTACTCTCCACTCACTTACTTTCCATCCATTCTATCACACTCTATCCTAACTTATTCTCTCCTTCCCACACACTCCCCTTCCCTCACACTCATGCTCTCTCCCACACACCTTCTCCCTCCTTCTCTTGCTCCATCACTAAATCAAGCTCTCTCTCTCTTGCATAATCCTTTGCTTTCTTCTAGGATCCCTTTATCTCCCTCTCTCAAGTGCTCTCTCTCTCTCTCTCACTTCCTCTCCCACATGCTCACTCACTCCCCCAACATTCTCTGCCTCTCTCACTTTTTAACCTTGCCCACTCTCATGGCCCCTGATCCTTACTCAATTGCATCTCAAGGTTCATTTACTCACATCCTTCCTTCTCTACACTTTCTCCCTACACTTCATCTCCCTCACACACCGCACAACCTTATTCAGCCACCTTTCCCCTCAGTCAATGTTCCCCACTACACCCGCATACACAACTTTCACCCTCTTACAGCTGCATTAGCAATTAGTTGACAAAATATCGTGAGATGAAACACAACAAACCTGACAGAGTATCTGATCAATAATAGTAGGAACTGCGGATGCTGGAGAATCTGAGATAACGAGGTGCAGAGCTGGATGAACACAGCAGCCAATCAGCATCAGAGGAGCAGGAAAGCTGACGTTTCGGAGACTAACAGCCCAGTTAAATGCTCTCTGACATGTCTCCGCCCATTGACGTTTTACCAAACGACTTTGTGTGAGTTTCTATTCTTGTAGAGGAGTCATGCAGGTTTCAGTTTAAAAAAAATTATTTGTGCATATGTTTTATGATAAAAATGAAGACAACATAAGCACTGGTATCTATATAGCACCTTTTAAATCCACCTGGATCTCCTCTATAACCGATGGCAAACTTATTGACGTGTAATATAGGAAGCAGCTAATTTGTTCGTGGCAAGCTCCCAGATTGTGACCAGGACCATAAGCATTTCTTTAAATGTTAGTTGGTCATAAATGATCTGGACCCTGGGAGAAACCTCTGCTGTTATCAACTTTGTGGCGTGTGGTATCTTTTATGTTCAGACAGGGCCCTGGTTTATAAGGGATCTATCATTGCTTCAAATTGTCCTCCCCCCCATCCCCCCCCCCCCCCCCAACGTTTAATGATGCCCCTAAAATTGACAGCCGAATTTCTTCATTCTTTCCAGCGATGTGAGCTTGTCTGCATTTATTGACGATCCCCAATTTACCTTCAGGAGGTGGGGATGAGCCATTTTCTTGAACTGTTACAGCTCATGTGGGACTGTGAGGGAGGTCCAGGCTTCAGAATCCCCAACTGCAAAGTAGCAGCATGATGGGTGACTCTGAGAGAAATCTACGACATTCCCGCAGTTCCTTCCAGCTGGTAGATGTGGCACACGCTGCCTGAAGAGGCGGTGATTCTTGTACATAGCGACTGTGCACGTACATCTTGGGCCAGGAGTCACGTGGGTAGGCCTGATCGGGAAAAGGAAGGCAGAATTCCAGCCCCCATCCCCAGCAGGATATTATTGAACCAGGTGGATATCAACAATATGATTCATGGAATTGACTGCCATTAGTGAGATTAGTTTTTTTTTATTTATATGTGTGGAATTTGAAGTTATGTCTCTCACAGCATTAGTCAAAGGCTCTGGGTTACCAGTTGAGTAATATTCCCACAACATTAACTGTCCCTTGATGCATATCATAGAATCCCTACAGTGTGGGAACAGGCCCTTCGGCCCAACAAGTCCCCTTGGAGCATCCCATCCAGACCCAACCCCCACAACCCACCGAAGCTATGCATGCCTGAACACTACGGGCAATTTAGCATGGCCAATCCACCCTAACCTTGTATTCTTCTACAGCAGCATTCAAAACGTGTAACCACCACCATCGAGAAAAGCAAGAGCAGCAGATACATGTGAAAACTTCCAAGTTCTCCTCCGAACCACAAACCATCTTGACCTGAAATAATATGGTGGCGGCACGGTGGCTCAGTGGTTGGCACTGCAGCCTCACAGCGCCAGGGACCTGGGTTCAATTCCCGCCTCGGGAGACTGTCTGTGTGGAGTTTGCACATTCTCCCCGTGTCTGCGTGGGTTTCCTCCGGATGGTCCGGTTTCCTCCCATAGTCCAAAAATGTGCAGGTTAGGTGGATTGACCATGCTAAGTTTCCCGTAGTGTTCAGGGGTGTGTGGGTTATAGGGGGATGGGTCTGCGTCGAATGCTTCAATTGGCAGTGTGGACTCGTTGGGCTGAAGGGCCTGTTTCCACACTGTACGGAATCTAATCTAATCTAATATGGCTGTTCCTTCACTGTCATTGGGTGAAAATCCTGGAACTGCCTTAATTCTGAGCAAAAACTCACACCAAATGGACTGCTGTAGTCAAAGAAGGCAGCTCACCACCACCTTCTCTAGGGTAATTAGGGATGGGCAATAAATATTGGCCTCAATGATAACCCCATCCCGCAAATCAATAATAAAAATGCTGTCCTTGGTGTTATTTGTGTTCTAATTCCACTAGAACCTAGATCATTTTTCTCCCTGCTGACAGAGGCAGGGTTAAATTTTGGATCTCCTTCATCTATCCATTGCAATGCTTTAAGTTTCATGTTCTTCATGGGGAGCGTTCTCTGATCTATATCACAGATTCTTGAATTCAAAGCTGTCGCCAGTTCTCGGGAATTAAAAACTCCGAGAGAAACGAAACTGCACCGACGAGCGATGCGATTCTTAGTGAGGGAAAACGAAACTGAGAGACAGAGAACAACAACTGAGCTAATCAAATCGCTGTGCGCGAAATCCCCGGCTCCAACTCAACGAAAGTTAAACTGAATGAGTTCCTGCTCATGCTCGGTTTCTGTTTTCTATGAGAATCTCAAGGTTTCCGGGTGGAGCATCAGAGCCTGAAAAATACCTCGGCAACCGTTAGCAAAACAGAATTGTCTCCTTCAGAGCTAATCGGATCTGCAGATTCTGGAGAATCTGAGATAACAAGGTGTAGAGCTGGATGAACGCAGCAGGCCAAGCAGCATCAGAGGAGCAGGAAAGCTGACGTTTCAGGTTTGGACCCCGCCATTTCTGAAGAAGGGACCAGACCCGATAAGCCAGCCTTCCTGCTACTCTGATGCTGCTTGGTCTGATGTGTTCATCCAGCTCTACACCTTGTTATCTTAGAATTCTGTCCTTGTGGTACAGATGCGAGCAGATGGTGTGTTGTTTGTGGCACCATGCACCAGCTCATATTAAAATTAAATTACAATTAAAATATTAAAATTTACACAAATTGGCAAGGTGTAACTATGCATTTTTGTGCAAATGTGTGGACCGTGTTTTTCGGTCTGACATGCTTGGCCATAAAAGTAATACCTATTTTAAAACATCTGATCCAAACCTGCCCAGCCTGTCTGCTTCCCTAAACTGTTCTTCGCCTCAGCCATCCCTTCTCCCCACCTCAAGCTGCACCTCCATTTCCTACCCACCACCTCATCCTGCCTCCTTGACCTGTCCATCTTCCCTGGGCTGACCTATCCCCTCCCTACCTCCTCACCTATACTCTCCTCTCTACCTATCTTCTTTTCTCTCCATCTTTGGTCCGCCTCCCCCTCTCTCCCTATTTATTCCAGAGCCCTCACCCCATCCCCCTCTCTGATGAAGGGTCTAGGCCCAAAACGTCAGCTTTTGTGCTCCTGAGATGCTGCTGGGCCTGCTGTGTTCATCCAGCCTCACATTTTATTATCTTGGATTCTCCAGCATCTGCAGTTCCCATTATCACTGATCCAAACCCACCATTGGTTTTCTAACCAGGAATATCAGGGTCTGTATGTGGTATAATCTCTAGCCCAAAACCTGCTAGCCCTCCACTCTGCATTGAAATGGAAAAGGATTGTGCAGCATAGTTTCTTTTTATTTGACCTTCGTATTTTATATTTCCGTCACTTAGAGAGAGGGACCCTGCAATTAAGAAATCTGTTTTTGACTAACAGATTCAGGTACTCAGTACTTGAGTTTTCTCTATCCCGGGGTTGCCAACTTCCAGGATTTCTCAGAAGATTCTGGAACACGAAGAATAATCTCCATGAAAAAAGAGAGAGGGGGCACATGTGGTGGTGTGTTGGTTCAGCGGTTAGCATTGCTGCCTCATAGCACCAGGGACCCAGGTTTGACTGCACTCTAGGGCAACTGTCTGTGTGGAGTTTGCACATTCTCCCTGTGTCTGTGTGGCATTTTTCCAGGTGCTCTGCTTTCTTCCCACAGCCCAAAGATTAGGTTAGGAGGATTGGCCATGCTAAGTTGTCAGTAGTGTCCAGGGATGTACTGGCTAAGATGATTATCCAATGGGAAATGCAGGATTACAGGGGTTGGCTTTGGGTGGGATAGTCAATGTGACCTTGGGCTGAATGGCCTGCATTCACACAGTAGGGATTCTATGATAGTGGATTGTCTAGGATCATTACCTCAGACAAGATCTGGAATGAATATGTCCTTACCATTATGGATATGACTACTTGATTTCCTGAGTTTATTTCCTTAAGAACAATCAGGGCTAAGGTGGTATCAGAAAACTATTTTTCACTCATTATGGTCTACTGATGAAAGCATGGTCTGATCAAGGATCAAACTTTATGCCAAATTGTTTTCAAGATCTCATCAGTAGTATGGAAATTAAACAACTAAAGCTGACTGTGTACCATCCACAGACCCAAGGTGCTTTCAGGAGGTCTTAACAAAAATATGATCAAATCCTATTAAGTGTTTCCAGAGGGTCGAGACAAAGGTTTAGACTTTCTCTCATTGTAACCAGAGATTCTTCAAACAAATCTACTGGTTTCAGCACATTCAAAGTAGCTCATGGTCATGAAATTAGAGGACCATTATACTTTATTCATTCACAGGATAAGGGCAGCACTGGCCAGGCCAGCATTTATGCCCATCCCTAATTGCGTAGAGACCAGTTATGCGGCAGCCACATTGCTGTGGGTCTGGACTCCCATGTAGGCCAGACCAGGTAAGGAGGGCAGTTTCCTTCCCCAAAGGGCATTAGTGAAACAGATGGATTTTTCCCATCGCCAATTCACAATCGATTCATGGTCATCATTAGACACTTAATTCTAGAATACAAATTCCACCGGTTGCCACAGCAGGATTTGAACCCAGGTCCCCAGGACATTACGTGGGCCTCTGGATTAACAACCCAGTGATAATGGCACTAGACCATTGCTTTCCCCAACTGATTAAAGACAAATTGCTAAGCCACAAAACTGAATCTTCATTGGTAGCGAATATATCCACATTTCTCAAAGGTTAACAGGACCATGTAGGGTTGTGGCAGAACATCTGAAAACTTTCCAAACAAAATGGAAGAGTAAGCAAATAAACATAAAATAACCAAACATTTTCAAACAGGACATGCAGTTTTGCTACTGATACCTCAACAAGCTGAGTCATTAAAAGCAAAATTCAGTGATCCCTACAAAGTAGTTAAAAGGGTTAACAAAGTGTGGAGCTGGATGAACACAACAGGCCAAGCAGCATCTCAGGAGCACAAAAGCTGACATTTCGGGCCTAGACCCTTCATCAGAGAGGGAGATGAGGAGAGGGTTCTGAAGTAAATAGGGAGAGAGGGGGAAGTGGACGGAACATGGATAGAGGAGAAGATAGGTGGAGAGGAGAGTATAGGTGGGGAGGTAGGGAGGGGATAGGTCAGTCCGGGGAGGACAGACAGGTCAAGGGGGTGGGATGAGGTTAGTAGGTAGGAAATGGAGGTGCGCCTTGAGGTGGGAGGAGGGGATAGGTGAGAGGAGGAACAGGTGAGGGAGGCTGGAATGAGCTGGGCTGGTTTTGGGATGCAGTGGGGAGAGGGGACAACCTGGGCTGTTTTGGGATGCAGTGAGGGGAGGGGAGATTTTGGAGCTGGTGAAGTCCACATTGATACCATTGGGCTGCAGGGTTCCCAAGCGGAATATGAGTTGCTGTTCCTGCAACCTTCGGGTGGCATCATTATGGCACTGCAGGAGGCCCAGGATGGACATGTCGTCTAAGGAATGGGAGGGGGAGTTAAGATGGATCGCGACTGGGAGGTGCACTTGTTTATTGCGAACCGAGCGGAGGTGTTCTGCAAAGCAGTCCCCAAGCCTCCACTTGGTTTCCCCAATGTAGAGGTAGCCACAACGTGTACAGTGGATACAATATACTACATTGGCAGATGTGCAGGTGCTTGATATCTGCTTGATATGGAAAGTCACCTTGGGGCCTGGGATGGGGGTGAGGGAGGTGGTGTGGGGGCAAGTGCAGCACTTCCTGCGGTTGCAAGGGAAGGTGCTGGGTGTGGTGGGGTTGAAGGGGAGTGTGGAGCTGACAAGGGAGTCCCGGAGAGAGTGGTCTCTCCAAAAGGCAGATGAGGGTGGGGATGGAAAAATAGCTTGGGTGGTGGGGTCGGATTGTAAATGGCGGAAGCGTTGGAGGATGATGCGTCGTATCCGGAGATCGGTGGGGTGGTATGTGAGGACAAGGGGGATTCTATTTGGGCAGTTATTGCGGGGGCGGGGTGTGAGGGATGTGTTGCGGGAAATGTGGGAGACACGGTTGAGGGCGTTCTCGACCACTGCGGGGAAGGACGTTGCGGTCCTTGAAGAATGTGGACATCTGGGATGTGCGGGAGTGGAATGCCTCATCCTGGGAGCAAATGTGGTGGAGGCGATGGAATTGGGAATAGGGGATGGAATTTTCCGCTCATATTCTGCTTGGGAACCCTGAAGCCCAATGGTATCAATGTGGACTTCACAAGCTTCAAAATCTCCCCTCCCCCCACTGCATCCCAAACCAGCCCAGCTCATTCCGGCCTCCCGAACCTGTTCCTCCTCTCACCTATCCCCTCCTCCCACCTCAAGGCGCACCTCCATTTCCTACCTACTAACCTCATCCCGCCCCCTTGACCTGTCTGTCCTCCCCGGACTGACCTATCCCCTACCTACCTCCCCACCTATACTCTCCTCTCCACCTATCTTCTCCTCTATCCATTTCCGGTCCACATCCCCCTCTCTCCCTATTTATTCCAGAACCCTCTCCCCATCCCCCTCTCTGATGAAAGGTCTAGGCCCGAAATGTCAGCTTTTGTGCTCCTGAGATGCTGCTTGGCCTGCTGTGTTCATCCAGCTCCACACTTTGTTATCTTGGATTCTCCAGCATCTGCAGTTCCCATTATCTCTAGTTAAAAGGGTTAGACAGGTAACATATTTAGTTGATACCCCTGAGCGATTGTGCCACGTGAATGTGTCGAAAGAATGCTAATGTAGAGAAGATGAGATTTACAGGTGTATCAATTGATGGAGGTCTGTGACTAGTGGTGCTCCAAAGGGCTCTGTACTGGGATCTCTGCTGTTTGTGATATTTATAAATGATTTGGGTGAAACTGTAGATGAGTAGGTTAGTAAAGTTTGCAGACAACACAAAGATTAGTGGAGTTGTGGACAATTTAGAAGTTTTCTACGAGATATCGATCAGTTAGAGATATGGACAGAGAAATGGCAGATGGAGTTTAATCCATACAAGTGTGAGGTGCTGCACTTTGGGATATCAAATGTTAAGGAAAAGTACACAGGTAATGGCAGGACCCAGAACAACATTGACGTAGAGAGGGGTCTTGGGGTTCAATTCCATAGCCCCCTGAGAGTGGCCACCAAGTAAACAGGGTGGTAAAGAAGGCTTATAGAGTGCTTGCCTTTTTGGGCCAGGGCATTGAGTACAAGATAATAAAATGTGAGGCTGGATGAACACAGCAGGCCAAGCAGCATCTCAGGAGCACAAAAGCTGACGTTTCAGGCCTAGACCCTTCATCAGAGAGGGGGATGGGGAGAGGGAACTGGAATAAACAGGGAGAGAGGGGGAGGCGGACCGAAGATGGAGAGTAAAGAAGATAGGTGGAGAGAGTATAGGTGGGGAGGTAGGGAGGGGATAGGTCAGTCCAGGGAAGACGGACAGGTCAAGGAGGTGGGATGAGGTTAGTAGGTAGCTGGGGGTGCGGCTTGGGGTGGGAGGAAGGGATGGGTGAGAGGAAGAACCGTTTAGGGAGGCAGAGATAGGTTGGACTGGTTTTGGGATGCAGTGGGTGGGGGGGGGGAAGAGCTGGGCTGGTTGTGTGGTGCAGTGAGGGGAGGGGACGAACTGGGCTGGTTTTGGGATGCAGTAGGGGAAGGGGAGATTTTGAAACTGGTGAAGTCCACATTGATACCATATGGCTGCAGGGTTCCCAGGCAGAATATGAGTTGCTGTTCCTGCAACGTTCGGGTGGCATCATTGTGGCACTGCAGGAGGCCCATGATGGACATGTCATCTAGAGAATGGGAGGGGGAGTGGAAATGGTTTGCGACTGGGAGGTGCAGTTGTTTGTTGCGAACTGAGCGGAGGTGTTCTGCAAAGCGGTCCCCAAGCCTCCGCTTGGTTTCCCCAATGTAGAGGAAGCCGCACCGGGTACAGTGGATGCAGTATACCACATTGGCAGATGTGCAGGTGAACCTCTGCTTAATGTGGAATGTCATCTTGGGGCCTGGGATGGGGATGAGGGAGGAGGTGTGGGGGCAAATGTAGCATTTCCTGCGGTTGCAGGGCAAGGTGCCGGGTGTGGTGGGGTTGGAGGGCAGTGTGGAGCGAACAAGGGAGTCACGGAGGGAGTGGTCTCTCCGGAAAGCAGACAGGGGTGGGGATGGAAAAATTTCCATTTCACCTGGGCCATCTCCAGCACATCCCTCACCTTCCTGGACCTCTCAGTCTCCATCTCAGGCAACCAGCTTGTAACTGATGTCCATTTCAAGCCCACCGACTCCCACAGCTACCTAGAATACACCTCCTCCCACCTACCCTCCTGCAAAAATTTCATCCCCTATTCCCAATTCCTCCGCCTCCGCCGCATCTGCTCCCACGATAAGACATTCCACTCCCACACATCCCAGATGTCCAAGTTCTTCAAGGACCGCAACTTTCCCCCCACAGTGATCGAGAACGCCCTTGACCGCGTCTCCCGTATTTCCCGCAACACATCCCTCACACCCCACCCCCGCCACAACCGCCCCAAGAGGATCCCCCTCGTTCTCACGCACCACCCTACCAACCTCCGGATACAACGCATCATCCTCCGACACTTCCGCCATTTACAATCCGACCCCACCACCCAAGACATTTTTCCATCCCCTCCCCTGTCTGCTTTCCGGAAAGACCACTCTCTCCGTGACTCCCTTGTTCGCTCCACACTGCCCTCCAACCCCACCACACCCGGCACCTTCCCCTGCAACCGCAGGAAATGCTACACTTGTCCCCACACCTCCTCCCTCACCCCCATCCCAGGCCCCAAGATGACATTCCACATTAAGCAGAGATTCACCTGCACATCTGCCAATGTGGTATACTGCATCCACTGTACCCGGTGCGGCTTCCTCTACAGTGGGGAAACCAAGCGGAGGCTTGGGGACCGCTTTGCAGAACACCTCCGCTCAGTTCGCAACAAACAACTGCACCTCCCAGTCGCAAACCATTTCCACTCCCCATTCTCTAGATGACATGTCCATCATGGGCCTCCTGCACTGCCACAATGATGCCACCCGAAGGTTGCAGGAACAGCAACTCATATTCCGCCTGGGAACCCTGCAGCCATATGGTATCAATGTGGACTTCACCAGTTTCAAAATCTCCCCTTCCCCTACTGCATCCCAAAACCAGCCCAGCTCTTCCCCCCCCACAATGCATCCCAAAACCAGTCCAACCTGTCTCTGCCTCCCTAACCGGTTCTTCCTCTCACCCATCCCTTCTTCCCACCCCAAGCCGCACCCCCAGCTACCTACTAACCTTTTCCCACCTCCTTGACCTGTCCGTCTTCCCTGGACTGACCTATCCCCTCCCTCCCTCCTCACCTACACTCACTCCACCTATCTTCTTCACTCTCCATCTTCGGTCCGCCTCCCCCTCTCTCCCTATTTATTCCAGTTCCCTCTCCCCATCCCCCTTTCTGATGAAGGGTCTAGGCCCGAAACGTCAGCTTTTGTGCTCCTGAGATGCTGCTTGGCCTGCTGTGTTCATCCAGCCTCACATTTTATTATCTTGGAATTCTCCAGCATCTGCCGTTCCCATTATCATTGAGTACAAGAGTCAGGATGTCATATTGCAGCTTTATAAAACTGTGAATAGGCCACACTTAGAAGTACAGCATTCAATTCTGATCGCCACATCACAGGAAGGATGTGGAGGCTTCAGAGAGGGTGTAGACGAGGTTTACCAGGATGCTGCCTGGATTAGAGGGTAGAAGGTATTATGAGAGGCTAGAAAATCTTAGATAATAAAATGTGAGGCTGGATGAACACAGCAGGCCAAGCAGCATCTCAGGAGCACAAAAGCTGACGTTTCGGGCCTAGACCCTTCATCAGGGAGGGGGATGGGGTGAGGGTTCTGGAATAAATAAGGAGAGAGGGGGTTGGCGGACCGAAGATGGAGAGAAAAGAAGATAGGTAGAGAGGAGAGTATAGGTGGGGAGGTAGGGAGGGGGATAGGTCAGTCCAGGGAAGACGGACAGGTCAAGGAGGTGGGATGAGGTTAGTAGGTAGATGGGGGTGCGGCTTGGGGTGGGAGGAAGGGATGGGTGAGAGGAAGAACAGGTTAGTGAGGCAGAGACAGGTTGGACTGGTTTTGGGATGCAGTGGGTGGAGGAGAAGAGCTGGGCTGGTTGTGTGGTGCAGTGGGGGGAGGGGACGAACTGGTCTGGTTTCGGGATGCGCCTGGGAACCCTGCAGCCTAATGGTATCAATGTGGACTTCACCAGTTTCAAAATCTCCCCTTCCCCCACCGCATCCCTAAACCAGCCCAGTTCGTCCCCTCCCCCCACTGCACCACACAACCAGCCCAGCTCTTCCCCTCCACCACTGCATCCCAAAACCAGTCCAACCTGTCTCTGCCTCCCTAACCTGTTCTTCCTCTCACCCATTCCTTCCTCCCACCCCAAGCCGCACCCCCATCTACCTACTAACCTCATCCCACCTCCTTGACCTGTCCGTCTTTCCTGGACTGACCTATCCCCTACCTACCTCCCCACCTATACTGTCTCCACCTATCTTCTTTTCTCTCCATCTTCGGTCCGCCTCCCCCTCTCTCCCTATTTATTCCAGTTCCCTCACCCCATCCCCCTCTCTGATGAAGGGTCTAGGCCCGAAACGTCAGCTTTTGTGCTCTTGAGATGCGGCTTGGCCTGCTGTGTTCATCCAGCTTCACACTTCGTTATCTTGGATTCTCCAGCATCTGCAGTTCCCATTATCTCTGATGACAATCTTTGCTAATTGAATTTCTACCCGAATATGAAAGTAACCAGAAAGAACCTCATCAGAACTGGATGTAAAACAGGCAGGCAATTCACTATCAACTGTCATGCACCATCCCCACCGTCTTTCTCAATGTTTGTTAATCCTGCAATTACAACTGCGTAAATACTGCAAAGCTCCTTTTGAAAGGAGAGATGACACCAAACAAAATGCACAGAGAACAGTGGAAGATGATCACTTTTATTTCATTCACAGGATTATTCAAAATATTCATCGTTAGTCTCTTGCTGGAATGGTCTTGTTACTGTTGACATGAATATATGTATCTTCCCCATTAGTCAACTGACTAGTACATTTTGGTGCTCCCTAAGTAATTGGATGTTCTGAGGTTCAGTCGTTGAAATGTGCCGAATACACCAGTTTCAGTTGGGATGCTATCATTGGCCCCCAACGTCAGCAACTCATATTCCACTTCGGAACCCTGCAGCCCAATGGTGTCAATGTGGACTTCACAAGCTTCAAAATCTCCACCTCCCCCACTGCATCCCAAAACCAGCCCAGCTTTTCCCCTTCCCCCACTGCATCACAAAACCAACCCAGCTCGTCCCCGCCTCCCTAACCTGTTCTTCCTCTCACCTATCCCCTCCTCCCACCTCAAGCCACACCTCCATTTCCCACCTACCAACCTCATCCCGCCTCCTTGACCTGTCCGTCCTCCCCACCTCTCCACCTATATTCTCCTCTCCACCTATCTTCTCCTCTATCCATCTTCGGTCCGCCTCCCCCTCTCTCCCTATTTATTTCAGAACCCTCTCCCCATCCCCCTCTCTGATGAATAGAACTATAGTGCCTGTTTCCCTCTTTTGGGGTGATTGAAATAAACTTAATTCAATAATCAATGCTTATGGTTGAGCAATTGTTAATCTTACCATTATGTTGCAGTCAGCTAGAACACAGTATTCTAAATGTGGCTCGTCCAAGGCTTGAGCAAGGCAAGGACAGTGCTTCTTTTATGCTTAATTGTGCTGATTTTATATCCTTATATAGGATTCACTTTTGCAACAATCTCATGACACATTAAATCTCAGAGTTTAAGGAGCAGCACGCAAAGAATCTTAATTGTCTGTGGAAACATGAAGCAGGAAAATAAGGCTACAATGACATTTAGATTGATGTGTCAGCCAGGGCTCCCTTTGTGGACCATATTCACAGCCCCAGTCAGGGACCCACCTAACTGGTGTCATTACAATCACTACAGATACCTCATTTTTGATTATGTCCAGTGCTGCCCCTAGCATTCACTGTTCAATAGATCAGTATTAGTCTCTTAGCTTGATGGTAGAGTGGAGGATAAGCCAGACAATGAAGGTACAGATAGTGGCTGGAAACAATGGTGATGGCACACATAGCCTGACATATCCAATTTGGAGTTGCTGTGTCTATTAAATATCTCTCCCATTGAGCATGGCAATTGTTTGCAAAGCACTATGAGGATATCCTCAATTTGAAGATGGGAATGAAACAAATGCAACCAATTCTTTGTCTGATACCTGCTGATTTCTAAGACCCAACCATCTTTTGAGGCCATTTGTGCAGAAGTCTATCAAAAGTTTTTTGTAGGCCTGAACATATACAGCAACTTTGAAGCCCCCCCCCCGCAAAAAAGTGCCAATCAAGTTAGCTGTCATTTTCCAGTAGGCAGAGTGTGATATCCTAATAGTCCTGGGTGTTTCAAGATTATCAGATAATCCAGCTCTAATAGCCTTTTCTAGCAATGAACATGAAGTAGTGGCTCATGTACTGCATCTTTATTGGAGCAATTGTAGTTAAACATGCTCAAAGTCAGCTGCCAATACGTATGTTAAGACAGACTGCAGGCTCATGACAAAGATAATGCGTGGAGGAACAGAGGGATCTTGGTGTGCAAATACATAGATCCCTTAAAATGGCCACCCAAGTGGACAGGGTTGTTAAGAAAGCATATGGTGTTTTGGCTTTCATTAACAGGGGGATTGAGTTTAAGAGTCGTGAGATCTTGTTGCAGCTCTATAAAACTTTGGTTAGACCGCACTTGGAATACTGCGTCCAGTTCTGGGCGCCCTATTATAGGAAAGATGTGGATGCTTTGGAGAGGGTTCAGAGGAGGTTTACCAGGATGCTGCCTGGACTGGAGGGCTTATCTTATGAAGAGAGGTTGACTGAGCTCGGTCTCTTTTCATTGGAGAAAAGGAGGAGGAGAGGGGACCTAATTGAGGTATACAAGATAATGAGAGGCATAGATAGAGTTGATAGCCAGAGACTATTTCCCAGGGCAGAAATGGCTAGCACGAGGGGTCATAGTTTTAAGCTGGTTGGTGGAAAGTATAGAGGGGATGTCAGAGGCAGGTTCTTTACGCAGAGAGTTGTGAGAGCATGGAATGCGTTGCCAGCAGCAGTTGTGGAAGCAAGGTCATTGGGGTCATTTAAGAGAGTGCTGGACATGTATATGGTCACAGAAATTTGAGGGTGCATACATGAGGATGAATGGTCGGTACAACATTGTGGGCTGAAGGGCCTGTTCTGTGCTGCACTGTTCTATGTTCTATGTTCTATGTTCTATGAAACAAAAAAATTGCCATTCCTGACAGGACATCCCATCAGAGAATACATGCACAGATAAGCAACACATTAAGAATGAGATACACAAGTATAATCGATTGTTTAATAGACTTGCTCATTGAAAGTGACTACCAGAAAAAGCCAGGAACATGGAGTTGAGGATTATCAGATTAGGCACTATGCCATTGAATGGCAGAATGGGCCAAATGGCCTACTTCTGCTCCTATATCTTATAAAAAGTACTGCATGGGCTGTAAAATAATTTGAAGTATCATGAGGAAATAAAGTGTTAGAAATGCAAACTTTATTTTCTCAGATTGAAAGATGCAGTGATGGTCCACAGTGAATGCTGTTGGTGAACAAAGATTTATCTCCAGTTTCAGGCCAGGCATGTAACAAAGGAGTGAAAAGTCCTGCTGCTTTGAGGAATTAGAAATTGAAAAACAAAAGATAGGCACTGTTGAAATTGTCTCTTTATTGAACAGTCAGAGGCTCATTAGGGCATTAAATATGAGTCAGTTGCAGAAAGTCTTCATCGTCACCAGTGTAAAGCCCCATTAGTGTCCCTGCCCAGTCTGGCTTGGTGCTGAAAACAAAGTCTCACCCAAGATGCCAAGCTGGATCTCTCAATAAACCATTACTCTTTGAGAAAGATCATTATTCTACCACACAATACAAGAAACTGCTCAACTCACACAGTGAATGAGAAACTGTGCTCCATGGCATAAAACCCAAGTAACATAAAACACTAATGTTACACCATCTATTCTAACCTAGCAATTTACTGGAAAATTGAAGTCAAGAACAAAATAAAAATCCAGGAAAATAAAATGGTCTTACTGCCATTTTGCTGCATACCTTTTGCCAAGAACCTTATCAGAACTGGATGTAAAACAGGCAGGCAATTCCCTATCAACCGTCGTGCACTGGTGATACAGAGATAAATGTTGTAAGCTAAAATAGCCACAAGATTTTTTTTGAAAACAATCAATTTGTTGGAATGGGGAAAGTGTTTTAGGAAGGAAAAGAATTGATCAGACTTATCAGGATTAATATCTCAGACCAAGGAGATAATTTTAGTTGTCAGTGTCGCTAACATCTATGGGAAGTTTGGAGTTGAGTTTCGTGCCAATCTCCCACTTATACTGTAAATAATTATCTGTGATCTAATGGAGATGTTTAAGATGATCAAATAAAATTGATAAGATGGAAAGAAAGAATTTCTTTTGCTGGACATGTCCAGAAAAGGTAAGTGTAATTACATTATTGCCATGGAGAAATACACTTCTTCATTCAAAGATCAGAGAGTATTGAGAACTTACTTTCCAGCCCCGCTACTAATTATTGATGTATGTCATTAAGGATAAAGAGTCACTGGACTTGAAATGTTAATTCTAGTTTTCACACCACAGATGCTGCCAGACCTGTTGAGTTTCTCTCACACTTTTAGTTTCTGTCCAAGCTAAAAACTGTCTGGGCCAAATAGCTTCCTTCTGCACTGTAAAGATTTCATGATGCTATGATAATTCCAAACCCAATATCAATAGATGTTTATCTTGCAAGGAAAGCTAGGGATATAGATGGAGTTGGGGAGATAGAGTTAAGACGTAGATCTGCTATGATAACAATGGGCAGAATAGACACAAAGGTTGAATAGCCTTATCCCTCAATTCTTACTTATTTCAGAGATAGGTGAATACAATGGCAAAAAACTGGAATGTTGTTTCCTCATGGGCATATTTTCTCTAAAGACTTCTATATGGAGGTCTCAAACACTTTGTAGCTTATTGACAACATATTAAATCAATTGACAGATGTTTGCTTTAACACATGCTCAAGATCTGACGGGCTTTTCTCAACCTTTTCAAGCGACTGTTCAGAAACCTACGCTTCTCAAAGATGTCTTCTTCTTCCATCAGCAGCTGCTCCATCTGCTCCTGACCCTGCAGCAACTGCAGTAAGTTGCGTTGTAGCTTGCTCGCGTACTCCTGCAAGAGGTAGAATCGAATGACCATTGGGACCATGTCTGCCAGTCGGTTTGAAGCAATCTGAAACACACAAGTAGATTCACCATCAACATGCTTCTCCTCAGAGGCCTGTACACCTTGTGCTGGAAGCTTACACAGCATTGTACAGCATTTACTGCACAGAGGAAACAGCTAATTGACCCAAGCGGCCTGGGCCAGTATTTATTCTCCACTTGGCTCACCTCCCATCCTTTATCGTGCATAGAGATCATTGTAGCACACTATTGCCTTCTTCCCAATATACTTGTCTAACTTTCCTTCTGTATCGCTGCACATTTGCTCCAATCATTCCCTTCACAAATTCAATCTTCTCACGACTTTTGGCGCTAGTTTCAAGCAAACTGCCTTTTGGATTTTATGCTTTTGCCCACGAGGATAAAATTGTTGTGAATGGGAGACTTTCCAAGTGGTTATCTTTTAAACTGCCTGGTTTAATTTGAGGTATACAAGAATGTGCTCAGAGACAGAAACAGCAGTTGTTGGAAAATGCAGCAGGTCTGGCAGCATCTGTGCAGTGGAATCAGAGTTATTGTTGCAGGTCCAGCGACGCTTCCTCAGAAACGATGGTAGCTAGGAAAATGTCAGTTTATATGCAGAAGCTATGGTGGGGGGGAGGGTAAGGAGTAGACAATAGGTCAGGATAGAGTCCAAAGAAAGAGAACAGCAGTTGGACAAAGAAGTTGATAACAATCTGGCTGGGAAGGTGAATAGCTGTTTATGGAGACTGTCACTAGCTAACAATGGGTTGTATGTAATGGCAGACTGTGTTATAACAAGGCCTGGTGTTTGTGGTAGAGGTTTGGGCATGGGAGAGTTCAGGTCATAAAATTATTGAACTTGATGTTGAATTCAGAAGGCTGCAGGGTCCCCAAGTTGAAAATGAGATGTTCTTCCAGTTTGCGCTGGGCTTCACTGGAACATTACAGCAGGCCCGAGACAGAGATATTGGCCTGGGAATCGGGTGTTATGTTAGTGTCAGGCAACTGGAAGCTCAAGGTTTTTTTTTTGCAAGCAGAACATCGATGTTCTGAGAAACGGTCACTCAGTCTACATTACCCCAATGTAGAGGAGACCACACTGTCAGCAGTGATTGCAGAAGGCTAGATTCTGGGAAGTGCAGGTAAAGTGTTGCATCATCTAGACGTATGCTTGGGCCCTTGGATACTGGAGAGAGGATGTAAATGGGCAGGTGCTGCACCTTCAGTGGTTGCAGGGGCAAGTGCCATGGGGCTGTGGGGGTTGTTGGGAGTGAAAGAAGTCTAGACCAGGGTGTCCCAGAGGGAATGGTCCCTGCGATCAGCAATGTGTGTCTGGTGGTGGCCTCTCTCTGGATGTGGCAGAAATGCTGTCTGATGATGATCTTCTGGATGTGGATGCTGGTGGGATGGCAGTTAAGTACAAGGGGAATCCTCTCACTGTTGCGAGATGGAGGGGTGAGAGGAAAGTTTGGGAGATGTATCGGACCCAATTGAGAACCTTGTCAACAATGGTGCTGGGGAATCCTCTGAAGATGGACATTTCAGAGTCTCCATCGTCAAAGTTGGCCTCATCAGAACATTTGCAATGGAGACAGATGGACAGGGAGAGCGGAATGGAGTCTTTTCAGGAAACAGAGTATGAGGACGTATAATCCTGGTAGCAGTTGGAGTCATTGGTTTTTCGTGGATATTAGTAGCCAGTCTATCCCCAGAAATAAAACAAAAAGAGATGTCGTGGAAGGGGAGGGAGGAGTCCGAGATAGACCAGGTAAAAGTGAGGGTGGAGTGAAAATCGGAAGCAAAATCCATGAACTTTTCTAATTCCAGATGAGAGAGGGAAGCAGCACCAATGATATCAACAAATATTTCAAAGAAAGAGATGTGAATGGGGGCTGGAATAGGACTGGAACAAGGAATGTTCCATGGATCCCATGAAGAAACAGACGTAACTGGGGCTCACACAAGTACCCGTGGCCACCCCTCTGACCTCAAGAAAATGAGAGGTGTTAAAAGAGAAGTTGTTGGGGGTAAGGACAAGCTCAGTTAAGTGGAGGATGGTGATGGTGGGTGGGGACGGTTAGGCTTTTGCTCGGAGAGATCTGATTGACTGTTAATTATCAGGCAGACTGCTGATGTTAATAGATTTCTTGTTTGCAGAAATGAAACTCATTGAGGTTTAAAGACCAAGCAAGTGCACAAAGGTGCTTTGCTGCTAAAGTCAAATATATTGTACTCTGGAAACTGACTGAAGAGACTTTCTAGACAGTTTGCCTCGGTGTATCAGAAGAAGAAACCAATTAGACAGTGGGAGAAATTTGGAATTTCAGCTACAAGGCTTCATATATATTGAAAATGTTCCAAGAATATAAACTGTAAATATATCTTGGGGTTTCACATTGTGTGATAATGCAGGATAGTGTATTAATTTTCTACAAAGTAATGTTTTATCAATATCAATATTATTTGTTACGATGTACAACTTGAAGCATAATGTAAATGTGGACGAATAAATTATGAGTATTCTTTTAATATGAAACATCCAGGATGGATAAGGGGGAGCTGGTAGATGAATTGTATTGGATTTCCAAGAGGCATACGAAAGGATGCTGCAAAAAGTTACTACAGATGTTAAGAACACACATAGCGGAATGCTGACTAATGGAAAAGAAAGGTGAGGATAAATGAGTAATATTCAAGTTGGCAAACTATAATTAGAGGGGTGCTACAGGGATCTGTGTTGGGATCTCAGTAATTTATAACTTCATGGGTAAAGGGACAAATTGTGTTACATCCAACATTTCTGTTGGTCAGAAACAAGCTGTGAGGAGGATACAAACTAAACATAAAGGGATATGGATAGGTTTAGTGATTGGGCAAAAACTTATCAGATGAAGTAAAATGTGGGAAAATGAGGTTGTCCACATTGGCAGGAGCAACAGAACAGAGAATCTTACTTAATTTGAAAAAAAAAGAGACTGCAGAATGCAGAAGAGCAGAGAGGTCTATGTATCCTTCTACATGAATCACAAAGTTAGCATGTAGACACATCAAGTAATGAGAAAGGCAATGGAGTTACAGCCTTTAATGCAAATAGAATGGAGTATTAAAGCGGTGTGTGCTACAACTGCACAGGGCAATCGATGAAAATGGCTTAGAGCGCTTGGATACTTTTGATCTCTTGAGACAGGACCTACTTGCACTGGTTAGGAGAAGGCAGCTCACCAGGCTAATTCCTGGGATAAACAGCTTGTGATGAAGGATGGTTGTGCTGATACTCATTGGAGTTTCAAAAAAATGAGAAGTGACCTTCTTGAAACACACAAGATTCTGAGAGCATTTGACGTGTGGATGTTGAGAGAATGGATCCTGTCAAATCCTATGATGCCTTGTAGTTGAAATTTAGAACTAGGATCTATTTTTAAAATAGGGTAGCTCCTACTTATGACAAGGTTGAGGAATTAATACTTGTAAAATTTCATTCCTAGGAATGAAAAGAGTTGCTATGTGCTTTGGACATCTAAGCTCTTTGCCTATCTGACAGGAATATTTCTTACCGAATTTAAACTGCTCTCCCTCCCGGAGTCCCATTATCCACCACAACTTCTCCTCTGTGCAGAGGTGGTGTCTTATGCCTAATGTCCATTTAACTGCCTTTCAGACATATAATATGAAGTGAAAGCGACAATCAACCGTTGACACTGATTAGAATGATTCTGTCAGTTTGCATCAATGAAGATGGAATTGCACAGCTCACCACATAATAGGTTTCTAAATGAATGGACATTGCAGTGATATCAGTACTGATCGAAATGATCTGCTGGTTCTGCTCCTCTGGTAACTCATATTCGGTCTGGATTTGATTCAGCTTGTTGGAGTAAATGATGTCCTGACTGTAGACCATTTTCTCCATCTGGAACAGAGTCTTCAGCATCCGCTCAGCTTCCAGCTCCTGGATCTCACGAATTTCATCAATCTTACTCTGTAGGAGAGATGAGCCAACATGTTGCTCAGTATGGAACTGGTCAGATGGTGTGCAATGTTCTTTTCCTGGACACTGCTATCTATCCACCTTTCTAAATGTAATTTGTATTTCCATTTGGTGACAGCTTAACCTATCAAAAGCCAGGTGTTGCACAGGCAGAGGGGCATGGGGGTGTGGAGCCTTTTCTTGGGTTTGAAATAGGTCCCATGAAGCCTAGATTTGCAATACCATGTCCCAATGAGCAGGAGCCCACCGGACTGGTTTGACAGCCCATTAACCATTCCCAATGGTCACCTGAAATAAACATAGCATCATTAAAATATGTTAACAAGAGTCCTGTATCTACATCAGGGCCCTCATGTTGGGTCGGACCTGCAAGCTCACTTGTACAGTCAGTTTTAAATTCATGATGGAAGCAGCAATCACTAGTGCCATTTAAAAGGGACTGACACCTTTATTAAAGCAAGTGTCTGGTTAACAGTATCAGGCTTGGGTTAATGTTTTGGATTTTTCCAATGAGTAACTGATGGGAAATAACCATCATCAATAAGTCAAGACATCCCACACTGGGAAATCGTCAAACTAAAGTCAATCCTGTCACAGAATCTCCAGGCGGCCATTTGGCCCATTGTGCCTATGGAAGTATTTGAGAGAGGGAACTAGTCTATTTAATCCCATATCCCAGCCTGAATTTAATGTTAATGATGGACCTCCCACAACTGATGGGAATCACTCTCACTGGTTAACAGCCCAGAGTTAGTTTCTATGGTGGAACCTCAACGTGAATGTCCTTAAGGTCTTAAGTGGCTAGCGTCAGAGATCGCAAGGGATCAAGTTATTGAGAGCTGCCAGCACTCCACTGCCATCAGAGTACCCGGGAGCAGTGGATTCTGCCAGCAATGCTTGGAGACCCATCTTGACTAGAGCCATCAGATCCATCTAGTCCATGCTACACTTCAGTCAGAGAAACATCTTGACATTGCTACTCTCTGCCTCCTCTGTCTTGGCCAACTGAAGACTCACCTGATTCCAACATATATTTTCCAGCTAAGGTGCCGTGCAGACTCCCTGGTTAGTTTTTGCTTCTTCCTAACCCAGGGACATGGATGATAATTGTAGAGCACCTTAACTTAGATCAACACCCAACAGGGAAGCTCTGATCAGACTTCCCCATGCCATTAATTGGATGGATGGTAAGCCCCACCCTGAACTTTAGTTTGCAATCCAACTGTTTAAAATTTGTCGTGATGGATTGAAACTCAAAGACAACCTCCAGGCCAGCTCCTAACCCAACTGAAAACCCAGCCTGGTCATTATTCACAACCACACACCCGCTCCCATTTCCCTGCCTCCCTCACCCCGTCCTACCCCATTAACACAAACCAAGAAATTAGATGTCTACATACCTTGATATTTCTCATTAGGTTTGGCAACCCTACAAAATGCTGAGTGGCCAAACTGTTAAATACTGACTGGACCTGGTCTGTAAGGAAAAAGAGTTCTATTACAGGAAGAAGACAATTCTTTAGCTATGTTTTGAACAGCTTTCATTCTTATAAGTTCTGTTATGATGCAGTCCTATCAGGAAGTGGTTCGCGTGTAGAATGAACTTCTATAGGGAGCGGTGGATCCAGGTACAATTATAACATTTAAAAGACATTTATGTAAGTACATGAATAAGAATTGTTTGGGGGGAAATGGGCCAAGTACAGTCAGGTGCGACTAGTTTAGCTTCAGATTATGGATGAATGGACCAGTTACAAGTGATTAAGGGGGAGAGATAGGTGTAGAAAAGCATGAACAAGTCCAAAATCAGATACAGCTGCTTGGCCATGATCAAATGATAGGGGGAGTGAATTCGATGGGCTAAATAGCCTACCAAGGGTTGAGTCTCCAAGTGCACAGTGTCCCAAAATCCAATTAAGTAAGATGCTAGAGGGTTTGTCTGACCTTCTAATGCAATACAACTTTGCAATAAATATGCTGTCATAATTTAAGAATTCTGATTTTGATGTATTTTTGAATTTATCTATGATGGTGAATTGCTGGTCTCAAAAGGTCAGGAAGTCAGTTTCGAACATAATTTCCATTAAAGCATGTGAGTTCAGCGAAATGGCCACATAAACTTACCCGGGTGAGGGTGAGGGTGGCGGGGGGAGGCGTGGTTAACTGATGAAATGATTGTAAAGTTAAACATTTATGACATACAGAAAAAGTCAGGCCAGGGGCCAAAATCAGGCTTCAGTTGGGAGGAATAATTTCATCCTAGCAGCAGAGCAGTTTGTAGTTTGCGGAAGTCCAGGTTTTCAGAGTTGGAAAGAACCGTGACAACTGTTTTAGCACTTCAAGTGGACAGGGATTTTCTTAAAGCTCAGTGAAAACAGCCAATGAAACAACCAGTGTCTGTGTAGCTTGGGGACAGACAGTAAAAAGAGAATCACATCTTATGAATGTACAGGGATTCACTGAAAGGAAAAGCTTGCAATCTCATCAGTTATGCATAAAATTGAAGTGTTAAAAAAAAGGAGAGATACTTCACTGGGATAGTAGGAACTGCCGATGCTGGAGAATCTGAGACAACAAGGTGTAGAGCTGGATGAACTCAGCAGGCCAAGCAGCATTAGAGAAGCAGGAAAGCTGATGTTTCAAGTCTAGTCTCTTCTTCAGAAAATGAAGCTTTCCTGCTCCTTTGATGCTGCTTGGCCTGCTGTGTTCATCCAACTCTATACCTTGTTGTCTCAGATACTTCACTGGGATGGAGTGTCTGTCAAGTATATTGCTGAGAAAAGGGTTGAATTTTCTTTTTGCTGTTCATGATCTGATCTTTCTGAACTATCCTCTATTTTGCAGATTTTAAAAAATGTAACAAGCTTGTGTATTTTTTGAAGAGGACATTGGAAGACATATGTGAATATGTTCAGGGACACAATGTAAAAAAACAACACTCTTGGTCAACTAACCCAAACTTTACACTGGATCTGACCAGCTGAGATTGGCAAATTGAATCACAGCTTGGGGCATCACTGAACTCAAAGCATTGACTCTGTTTTTCTCTCCACTGATGCTGCCAGACCTGCTGAGTTTCTCCAGACATTTCCATTTGTGTCTCAGGTTTTCAGTGTCCGTAGTTCTTTGCTTTATAAAGATGCTATGGAATTCTTTACCGAAGGATTGAGGAGTTATCCCTGGAGCCCTAGTCAATATTTATCTCTTAACATTATAAGGAACATTATATGGTCATGATATTGTTTCTATTTGCAGGATTTTGCTGTGTGCAGTTGAATACTGTGTGTCCTACTTCAAAGAATTAACTACACTTCAACAAGGTACCTCTGATTGTGAAATTCTTTGGGGTATCCCTAAGTTGTGAGCTGCACAATATCAATGCAAATCCTTCTCTATAACACACAGAATCTTTCTTGTCAAGTGCTATCTGGGCCATACACTTTACCTGATATCACCTTCAGCATGGTGAGAGAGGGAGGCTCCAACTTCATGATCTGATTCTTGGCTAGCGACTCAAAGATTCTGTAATTGGTAAATCCGGGCAATTCTCTCCCACGGGACTTCTCAGTGTACTCTGACACTTGATCGCTCATTATTTCTTTGACTACAACAAAAATAAAACAATGTTATCTTTCGGCCTGTTTGTTAGACGCTGTGATTTGTTTTTTGTGTTTCTCAAACTATTCTTCTCCAGTGCAGCTGAACTCTCTTATTTAACAGGAACAGCGATCCAGCTGCCACTTCATCCAACCTGATCTTTGCCCCGAAAGCGGATGTTCTATGGCAGGGAATGAGAAGAAATGTGACCATAATACGTCAGATTCAGCAGCAGTTTGGTTGTTTCTACTCCCACAAGAACATATTGAATCATATATAATCCTTTTCAGATAAAACTTAAATTCTGAAATATCTCAAAAGAATGAGGATTTGATGTTGAGTGTACAGACATAGTTTGGAATGATAATGGAAACTTCGCTCAAAGAGATGGATTCAGGAAGATTTTAAAAGTGCTGAGCAAACTGAAACTGGGAACAGGGAGCTCAAGAGACAATGATTAAGATGTCTGAATCCTATCCATGATGGAGGGAGAAGACAATGGCCTAGTGATATTATCACTGGACTGTTAATCCAAAGACCCTGGGGACTAGGGTCAAATCCTGCTGTGGCAGATGGTGGAATTTGAATTCAATAAAAGTCTGGAATGAAGAATCTAATGATGACCATGAATTAATTGTCTGAAAAACCCATCGGAATAGACAACGGCAGAAACAGCCCTGTCAACCCTGCAAAGTCCTCCTCACTAACATCGAAGGGCAAAATTTGGAGAGTCGTCTCACAAACTAGTCAAGCAACAGCCTGACATAGCCATACTCATGGAATCACACCTTACAAACAATGTCCCAGACACCACCATCACCATCCCTGGGTATGTCCTGAACCACCAGCAAGACAGACCCAGCAGAGGGGGTGGCACAGTGGTATACAGACAGGAGAGAGTTGTTCTGGGCGTCCTCAACATTGACTGCGAACCTCATTAAGTCATGTGGCTTCAGGTTAAAAATGAGCAAGGAAAGCTCCTGCTGATTACCACATACTGTCCTCCATCAGCTGACGAATCAGTACTCTTCCATGTTGAGCATCACTTAAGAGGAAGCACTGAGAATGGCAAGGGCACAAAAATGTGCTCTGGGTGGGGGAATTTAAACATTGACCATTAGAAGTGGCTCAGCAGCAGTACTACTGATCGAGCTGGTTGGGTCCTAAAGGACATAGCTGCTCGAACGGGTCTGCAGCAGGTGGTGAGGGAACCAGAGGGAAAAGCATATTTGATCTCATCCTTATTAATCTGCCAAATGCAGTTGCATCTGTCCATGACAGTATTGGTAAGAGTGACCATCACACAGTCCTTGTGGAGTTGAAGTCCCGCCTTCACATTAAGAATAACCTCCATTGTGTTATGTGGCACTATCACTGTGCTAACTAGGACAGCCTTCACTCAGATCTACCAACTCAAGACTGGGCATCCATGAGGTACTGTGGGCCATCAACAGCAATGGAATTGTACTCCAGCACAATCTATAACCTTATGGCCCCACGTATCCCCCACTGAACCATTACCATTAAGCCAGGGGATCAACCCAGGTTCAATGGAGAGAGTAGGATGACATGCCAGAAACTGCCCCTGGCATACCTGAAGATGAGGTATCAATCTGGTGAAGCCACCAAACAGGACGACTTGCACACCAAGCAGCAAATGAAAGACAGAGCTAAGTGATCCCACAACCAATGGATAAGATCTAAGCTCTGCAGTCCTGCCACATCCCCGGTTGTAAAATGGTGGTGGTCAATTAAGCAACTCACTGGAGGAGAAACTCCACAAATATCCCCATCCTCAATCATGGAAGAGCCCGACACATCAGTGCAAAAGATAAGGCTGAAGCTTTCACAGCAATCTTCAGCCAGAAATGCTGAGTGGATGATCCGTCTCAGCCTCCTCCAGTGGTCCCCAGCATTACAGATGCCAGACTTCAGCAAATTTGATTCATTCCACTTCATATCAAGAAATGGTTGGAGACACTGGATACTGCAAAGGCTACAGGCCCTGACAACATTCCAGCGACAGTACCGAAGACTTGTGCTCAAGAAAATGCTGTTCCCCTAGCCAAGCTGTTCCAGTACAGTTACAACACTGGTATTGACCAAACAATGTGGAAAATTGCCCAAGTATGTCCTATACATAAAAAGCAGGACAAATCCAAACCAGCCAACTACTGCCCCATCAGTCTACATTCGATCAGTGAAGTGATGGAAGGTGTCAGTGACAGTGATATCAAGCAGCACCTGCTCAGCAATAACCTGCTCAGTGATGCCCAGTTTGGATTCTGCCAGGGCCACTCAGCTCTGACCTCATTACAGCCTTGGCTCAAACATGGACAAAACGGCTGAATTCCAGAGGTAAGGCGAGAGTGACTGCACTTGCCATCAAGGTTGCATTTGACCGAGTGTGGCATCAAAGAGCCCGAGCAAAACTGGAATCACCTGGTTGGGGCAGGAGAATAGTTCTCCAGTGGTTAGAATCATACCTGACACACGGGAAGATGGTTGTGGTTGTTGGAGATCAATCATCTCAGCTCCAGGACATCTCTGTCGGAGTTCCTCAGGGTAGTGTCCTCTTCCCAACCATCTTCAGCTGCTTCATCAATGACCTTCCCTCCATCATAAGGTCAGAAGTGGGGATGTTCACCGATGGTTGCACAGTGTTCAGCACCCGTTCATGACTCCCCAAATACTGAAGCAGTCCATGTTAAAATGCAACAAGATCTGGACAATATCCAGCTCGGGCTGACAAGTGACAAGTGATAAGTGGCAATTGACATTGGTGCCACACAAATACAAAGCTATGACTATCAATCAGAGACAATCTAACCACTGCCCCTTGGCATTCAATAATGTTACCATTTCTGAATGCCCCACAATCAACATCCTGGGAGTTAACATTGACCAGAAACTCGACTGGGCTCACCACATAAACACAGTGGCCACAAGAGCAGGTCAGAAGCTAGGTATACTGTGGTTAGTAACTCACCTCCTGATACCTAAAAGCTGTCCACCATCTATAAGGCACAAGTCAGGAGTGTGATGGAATAGTCCTCAATTGCCTGGATATCTGCAGCCCCAACAACACTCAAGAAACTTGGCACCATCCAGGATAAAGCAGCTGCTTGACTGGCCCCACATCCACAAGCATTCACTCCCTCCACCACTGACACTCAGTAGTAGCAGTGTGTACTATCTACAAGATGCACTGCAGAAAGATCCTCAGACAGCACCTTCCAAACCCAACAGCACTTCCATCTAGAAGGACAAGGGCAGCAGACACATGAGAACACCATCACCTTCAAGTTTCCCTTCAAGCCTCTCACCATCCCGACTTGGAAATATATCACTGTTCCATCACTGTCGCTGGGTCAAAATCTTAGAATTCTCTCATAACGACATTGTGGCAAACGGACTGCAGTGGCTGAAGAAAGCAGCTCACCTTCTCAAGGGCAACAAGGGACGGGCCATAAATGCTGGCCAGCCAGCAACACCCACATCCCACAAATCAATAGACGTTTAAAAAAAAGAGACAGAACAAGAGTGGCCATTCCACGCAGAACAGATATATCATTTTGGATGCTGTTGAGGGGAATGACCTCAGGGGAAAGCAACAGCAGCCAAACACATTGTGCCACGGTCGATTCTACTGCAGAGAAGTGGGATGAAAAGTGTGTGCCAGGGCAATGGTTACAGGGGACTCAATTGTATTGGGAATAGACAGGCATTTCTGTGGCTGCAAACGAGACTCCAGGATGGAATGTTACCTCCCTGATGCTCCAGGATGTCTCAGAGCAGACACAAGACCTTGGGGAGTGGGAGAGTGAACAGCCAGTGATCATGGTACACATCTGTACAAGCAACATGGGTTAAAAAAAAGGATGAGGTCCTAAAAGCAGAATACAGGGGAGCTAGGAAGAAAGTTAAGAAATCGAACCTCAAAAAGTAGTGATCTCAGGATTACTACCGCTGCCACGTGCTAGTCAGAGTATAAATGACAGGATATATCAGATGAACACATGCCTGAAAAAAAATGGTGTCAGGGAGAGGGTTTCAGATTCCTGGGGCATTCGGACCAGTTATGGGGGAGGTGGGACCTGTACAAATTGGACACGTTACAGCTGGGCAGGACCAGGACTCATGTCCTAGGGGGAGCGTTTGCTTGAGCGGTTGGGAGGGTTTAAACTAATATGTCAAATGGTATGTTGGCCTTCAATATGAGGGGTTTCAAGTACAGGAAAAGGGATGGGTTGTTGCAGTTAAATAGGGCCTTGGTGAGACCACACCTAGAATATTGTGTGTAGTTTTGGTCTCCTTTTCTGAGGAAGGATGCTGTTGCTTGAGGGAGTGCAGCGAAGGTTTACCAGGCTGATTCCGGGAATGGCGGCACTGACATATGAGGAGAGATTGATTAGGTTAGGATTGTTTTCGCTGAAGTTCAGACAAAATGAGGGCAGATCTCACAGATTCAAATTTCCAACAGGACTAGACAGTGTAGATGCAGGGAAGATGTTCCCGATGGTGTGTGTATACAGAATCAGGGGTCACAGTCCGAAGATTCAGGGTAGACCATTCAGGATGGAGATAGTAGGAACTGCCGATGCTGGAGAATCTGAGATAACAAGGTGTGGAGCTAGGTGAACACAGCAGGCCAAGCAACATCAGAGGCGCAAGAAGAAGGGTCTGAAGAAGGGTTTCTGAAAAAGGGTCTAGGCCCGAAACGTCAGCTTTCCTGCTCCTCTGATGCTGCTTGGCCTGCTACGTTCATCCAGCTCTACACCTTGTTATCTCATTTAGGACTGAGATGAGGAGACATTACTTCACCCACAGAGCGGTGAGCATGTGGAATCATGACCACAGCGGGTAGTTGATGCAAAAACATTGAATGTATTCAAGGAGGTGGCTAGATATAGCACTTGGGGCGAATGAGATCAAAGGTTATGGGGAGAAAGCAGGCTTAGGCTATTGAGTTGGGCAATCAGCCATGATCGTGATGAAGAGTGGAGCAAGCTCGAAGGGGTGAATGGCCTCCTCCTGCTCCTATGTTTAACAATAGATCACGTGATCCTTCACCACCCTGTATTCATGCAAACTGACTGAACACAATCCAGCTGCTGTTTCTCTGACAATCTGATACTGATAACCTCATTAGTTGTAAGAATCTTTGCAGTTCCTAAAACACAATCTTTCATGTAAGGCATTTACAGACTTGATCAAATTTAATGGACAATCACAATGTTAATGAAAGCAGATGATCACTTACACTCTGTCTGATCTTCATCAAGAAGATCATGCCATTTCCCAAAACTCTTTCGGACCACTGTGTATATTTTCATGTCATCGTCATATTCCCTTGAATATTCTCCAATTGTTAGGTTGGAAAGATCTTCACTGTAGCCTCGAATTTTCTGCAGTTCATTGAAAAGTTAGTGTTTATGTTCGTCTTTAACTGAGCACCAAACATATAAAACATTTTTCACTTCCTCTTCAGCATCTTCACAGTTAATTAGAAACAAAAAAATGTGATATCTCTTTCCAGTCATACAGCATAGAAAGAGGCCTTTCAGCCCACCATTACAATGCTGAACAACAATGTATAAGCAACACTAACCCCATTTAGCTGCATTTGGGTAATAGTCTATGATGCCCTAGCATTTTAAATACTCATCCAGATGCTTCTTAAATGTTGCGAGCGTACCCTGCCTTCATACCTTCTCAGGCACATTTCATATTTCTACCATCCTCTGGATGAAGGAAAACCTTTTCTTCAGAACTCCTCAAAACCACTTACTGCTCATCTTCAACTTGTGCCCTCAGGTCTCGAAATGTTTACCATGGGGAAGGGATTCTCACAACCTACCCGGTCAATGCCGCTCATAATTTTGTACACCTCAATCAGATTCAACCCTCAGCCTCCTCTGCTGCCAGGAAAAAAGAACTCGGTCAATCCAGTCTCGCCTCATAACGGAGATTTTTCATACCAGGCAACATGGTCTGCACCCTCTTTAGTGAATCGCATCCTGCTGGTTGTGTGGCAACCAGCACCCCTCACAGTATTCCCACCTGCGGCCTAACCAACGTTTCATATAGTTGCAACAAGACATCTTTTCTCCTAAAATCTAAACCCTGGCTAATGAAGGCAAGCATCCTGTATGCCTACTTCTCTACCCTGTCTACCGGTGCTGACACCTTCAGGGATCTATGGATTTATACACCAAGGTCCCTTTGTTCCTCAGTATGGCCTAGGGACCTACCATTCATTGCGTAAATCCTCCTTTTATTAGACCTACCAAAATACATCACGTCACATTTATCAGGATTAAACTCTATCTGCCATTGTTCTGCCCAATTTACCAGCTGTTCGATATCAGACAGTAGTAGGCTGAGACCATCTTCCTCTTGATCAACAATACCACCTATTTTTGTATCATTTACAAGCTTGCTAATTCACATTCAAGCCACTAATGTCCCTAAAAAGCAGCAAGGTTCACAGCACCGATCCCTGTGGTACAAGACAGTCGCAGGCTTCCAATTACAAAAATAACCCTTCACCATCACTCTTTGCTTCCTGCTTGCAAGGAAATTTTGAATCCAGTTTGCCAACTTACCTTGGATCCCACCAGCCTTCCAATGTGGCTGAAGGAAAATAGAAGGAAAATATTCTGCCTGGAAGTCAGTGGTGAGTGGTGTTCCACAGGGCTCTGTCCTTGGGCCTCTACTGTTTGTAATTTTTATTAATGACTTGGACGAGGGAATTGAAGGATGGGTCAGCAAGTTTGCAGACGACACAAAGGTCGGAGGTGTCGTTGACAGTGTAGAGGGCTGTTGTAGGCTGCAGCGGGACATTGACAGGATGCAGAGATGGGCTGAGAGGTGGCAGATGGAGTTCAACCTGGATAAATGCGAGGTGATGCATTTTGGAAGGTCGAATTTGAAAGCTGAGTACAGGATTAAGGATAGGATTCTTGGCAGCGTGGAGGAACAGAGGGATCTTGGTGTGCAGATACATAGATCCCTTAAAATGGCCACCCAAGTGGACAGGGTTGTTAAGAAAGCATATGGTGTTTTGGCTTTCATTAACAGGGGGATTGAGTTTAAGAGTCGTGAGATCTTGTTGCAGCTCTATAAAACTTTGGTTAGACCGCACTTGGAATACTGCGTCCAGTTCTGGGCGCCCTATTATAGGAAAGATGTGGATGCTTTGGAGAGGGTTCAGAGGAGGTTTACCAGGATGCTGCCTGGACTGGAGGGCTTATCTTATGAAGAGAGGTTGACTGAGCTCGGTCTCTTTTCATTGGAGAAAAGGAGGAGGAGAGGGGACCTAATTGAGGTATACAAGATAATGAGAGGCATAGATAGAGTTGATAGCCAGAGACTATTTCCCAGGGCTGAAATGGCTAGCACGAGGGGTCATAGTTTTAAGCTGGTTGGTGGAAAGTATAGAGGGGATGTCAGAGGCAGGTTCTTTACGCAGAGAGTTGTGAGAGCATGGAATGCGTTGCCAGCAGCAGTTGTGGAAGCAAGGTCATTGGGGTCATTTAAGAGACTGCTGGACATGCATATGGTCACAGAAATTTGAGGGTGCATACATGAGGATCAATGGTCGGCACAACATTGTGGGCTGAAGGGCCTGTTCTGTGCTGTACTGTTCTATGTTCTATGTTCTATGTGGCACCTTGTCAAAGGCCTTACTGAGGTCCATTTAAACTGAATCAATTGCCGTGCCATCATCAATATGTTTATATTTTCAAAAATATCAAGTAAATTAGTCAGGCTATCCCTGCTTTTCAAAGTGTTAACTAATCCTGTCCCTCCGAATTCTTTCCAAGAATTTCTCTACCACTGACATCAGATGAACTGGTCTGCAAGTACACGGCCTATTCCCAATGCCCTTGGTGAGCGAAGGAACAACATTAGTTATTGCCCTGCCATCTGGTTCTGCCCCTGTGGTCACTGAAGCACTAAGTTAAATTGACAGGGCCCCAACAATCTGCTCCCTTGCTTCCTGTTGCACCCTGGGATAGAAATCATCAGGCCTGGGAATTTGCATACCTTTATGCCCACATCTGATATCTCCTCCTTAGTAATTTTAGTATGTTCAAGAACCTCACCGTCTCAACTGTAATCTTCAGCTACATTGTTCTTTCCTTTGTGAATACAGATGCTAAGTATTTATTTGAGATCTCTGCATGTCCAGTGACTCCACACACAGCTGACCCTTGGTTTCGATTAGGCACCATCTTTTCCCCTGGCAATCCGCTTGTCCTTCATACATTTATAAAATGACTCATTGTTTTCTGTAATCCTATCTGCTAAAGATATTTCACAGCCCTCCATGCCCTTCTCATTTCCTCTTTAAAGCACCCGTCCCCCGACAATCTCTACACTCAAGAGCCGCCCCAGGTTTTCATGCACTGTACCTGACAAATGCTTCCTTCAGTTTCTTGGTCAAAATCTCAATATTCCAGGTTTCCCTGGACTTGCTGCCACTGCTTTTTCTCTCACAGGAACACACTGGTCTTTAACTCTTACAATTCTACTTCTAAAAGATTCCCACTTTCCAAATGTAGTCTTATCGCAAAGAGCTGCTCAGAGTCTATGTTTGTCAGATCCTGTCTAATAATATTGAAATTAGCCTTTTGCCAATTTAGACTTCTGCATTTTTCCAATCAATTTCCACAAGAACTTTTAAACTTAACAGAGTTATGGTCACGATTCCCAAAATGGTCGTCCATTGACACTTCAACCGCTTGACCAACTTCAATCCCTCAGGTCAGGTCCAGCACTGCCCATCTCTAATCGGACTATCTGCGTACTGGCACAGAAAGGTCTCCTGAATGTGCTTTAAAAATTACACTCTTGTCTAATCCTTTAGCACAAAGGTAATGCCAGTCAATCTCCTGTTACTCTGGCTTTATTCCTCTTACACCTTTCTGATTTGTCCACATATCTGCTCCTGCATCTCCCTCTGACTGTTAGGAGGTCTGAGGGGAAAATGGGTGGGGCCTCTGAGAGACCAAGGGGGAAATATGTGTAGGGAGCCAGTGGAAATACACGTTTCACATCTGTATTCACAAAGGAAAAGACAATGTAACTGGGGATTTTAGTTGAGATGGTGAGGCTCTGGAGCACATTTTTATATTTCTTTGCTCTACCCATGCGGCCTCATTTGAAAAGCCTAAGACGTTGTCCCTCATTACTGCAGTGATAGTCTCCTTCATTAATAATGCAATGCCCCACTTCTCTTACAAAGCACCCCACCACCCCACCAGCCCTCACATCACTCCTGAAACTT
This sequence comes from Stegostoma tigrinum, assembly GCF_030684315.1. Lineage (NCBI taxonomy): Eukaryota > Metazoa > Chordata > Chondrichthyes > Orectolobiformes > Stegostomatidae > Stegostoma > Stegostoma tigrinum. Next base: position 15,763,743 of record NC_081365.1, on the reverse strand, counting down.
TTAGACCCTTGAATTGTCAAGGTGCAAGTCTCGTCATTCCTACAAAGATGTCTCAGTGATTGCAATATAATATTCCCACGTGCTGATCAATGCTTCAAATTCATCAGCCTTACCATCAAGTTCCTTGCACTGAAATTGATATAATTTTGTTTCCCCATTCTCCCATGGCCTTAACATCTCCGCCTTTCCTAGTATCTCCTCTATATCTGGTTGGACCTTGCTCCAAATTTACATCAACGTTCTACGCCATGTCCCTAACAGTACGAGTAAGCCTCCCAGCAAGGTAGTAAGGCCCATTCCTGTTCAGGTGCAACCTATCCAGCTTATACAGGTCTCACCTACCCCAAGACCTGTCTCAATGATCTAAAAATCTGAAGGTCTCCCTCCTACACGATTCCTTTAGCCACACGGTCATCTTCCTATTCCAATTCTCAGTAGCACAAGGCACTGGAAGTAATCTGCAAATTATAACTATAGTAGTACTTAGTAAAATGGAGATTTCTGGCTCAAGGGAAAATAACACTTTCCCAATGCATGGACCTGGTATCAGCACGGGTAATTATAATTATAAACAACAATTGTATTCTAGAGATAATAGGAACTGCAGATGCTGGAGAATCCAAGATAACAAAGTGTAGAGCTGGATGAACACAGCAGGCCAAGCAGCATCTGAGGAGCACAACAGCTGATGCTTCGGGCCTAGACCCTTCATGAGAAATGGGGGAGGAGGAGAGGGTTCTGAAATAAATAGGGAGGGGGGGGAGGCTGCTATCCTGCAATGTTATGTTGCCCAGAGATAACGAGTTCAAATTCCTGCATTTGAGAATTTGAATTCAATTTAAATCAGGAAATAATAAGCTGGTGACAGGAAGTGCAATTCTGCTGCTCTAGAATGTTGTAAATATGCAATTGACTACTGCTATTCCATCACATTAAATTCTGAAAACCAGTCATACCTTACTTACAATATTAATAATGTCTCTGTCCCAGACCTGCACAGGTTCTCCAAGATTCTCTGTGCTTCTATCACATTGAGCATTATCCTGCTATAGCTTAGCAATTTAGGTCAAACATACCTTCATGCCAGATTAAGGACCATTCCAATAGAGTTACAGACATCTCCTTCCCAATCCTAAATAACGTCAGCTATAGTTCTCAATCATCCAGTATCAATTTTGAAAATTCTTTGTATTTAGTAACTCAATGCTCACCAAACTCTAGTTAGCAAACAGTTATTATTTGGTCACAGTCAAACTGATGCATGTCAATCCAAGAATTTCCTCAAACTGTTGAGAACAAGCCTCTTCTTCGAATGAGGCCCAAATAAAAAAGAAAACTCTTATGCACTTACATCAATGAGGAAAGGAACTTTATCTTCATTGTCCTCTGGTACACCCAATCCTAACAACTCCAGTTCCCTACTCGTTTCAGCAATTTTGCATCGAACCTCTTTTTCTATGGTTGGCAGGGTTTTCTTTCATGAGAAAAATATTTGAAATCATGTTACCTTAAACAAACAAAGAGGCAATGGTATATTTATCACTGTCCCAACCCTCACCCCTTCCACTGCTACAATTAATTCTTACTTTATATCTTTTTACCATATTGAACCTCCAGTAATTGTTAAACTTAAATTAACTGTTAATCAGAAACAGAATCAAAAGTTGCTGGAAAAGCTCAGCCGGTCTAGCAGCATCTGTGAAGAGAAATCAGAGTTAATGTTTCAGGTCTGGTCTCAGCATGTAGGAAGGATCACCGGACCCAAGAAGTCAAATATGATTTCTCCTCACAGATGATACCAGATCTGCTGTGGTTTTCCAGCAACTTCTGTTTATGTACAAGCTTTTTAGGAAGGGAATGTTGCCAACTCTCTGAACCTCATTGTTCTTTAGTATCACTGATGCAAGAATTGGCAACTAGTTTGGAATAACTGGAAAAACTATTGCAATTTTCCCTCACCATTATTTCTATGTACATAGCTATTGCTTAAAACACAGGTTTCTTTACTACACTTGGTGCCTATGGTGCCATTAATAAAAATAGTCAAGTAAAGAGTGTTACTGACCTGAATCTGATTGACAAGTTCTGTGGTCAGTCTGGCAGCCACACACTGAATTGTTGCCACCTTTTCTTCCAGAAGCATTCTGCATGACAAAAGAAAAAAGAAAATGAACAAAGACATCACACTTACATTTTCAGGAGGCAACAGGGGAGGAAAGTGAGATAACACTGTGTTATCTCAGACTCTAACATTGGCAGTTCTTACTATCTCCACAGAGGAAGGTTACTGGAGTTCAGTCAGTATCAGAATAAGTCGGGCCAATAGGAACTCAAGCCTGCTATCCAGATGGAATGAAAATTGTGTATAAAGAGGGCTGGGAGTGTCAAGAAAGGATATTCTATACTAATCATTTCTAAAAATAAACCACACCCAAGTCAGTTTCGCACTGTCTCCCTTCAGCTCCACTTTCACCACAGAGTTAAAATCATGGCTAAGGGCACAGACCCCAAAATTCCTGGAGTGTGTAAAGGTTAAAATTTGCACCTTTACCTGTTTAGGAATTTCTGACCTCTCGTTTCCAAGCGAGACATCCACAGAATTTTTGATTGGCCACTGGGCAGTCTCACGCACTGGTGAATAGGCATGAATTTTGAGTGTTTTGGAAAAGTGGCCTCATCCCAACGCTACTTCAGCTGCTGAACTACTCCCAGAATGAGCACCTTTGTTTACAAAGAGCATTTCACTAGGGCCATTCATTGTGGTTCACAGAGATCAGTTGCAGAAGTTTTTGTCCAGAATCGCTGTAAATATGACTGACTGGAAATCACAGCAGGACCAGGAAGGAAGCCAGATTTCATAAGACAACACCAGACGAGAGACAGACCAATACTGTTGCAATGATGCCTGCACAACAAGGCATTTGCAAAGTTGCTAATGCAACCCAACTGCTTAAAAAAGGATAGAGTAAACCAGGAACTCTAGACTGGTTTCCATACTACTGTATTCATGTCAGGGTAAATATTAAAATCTATCGTATAGGTGTGATTACTGCAAATTAACAAAAAAAACTGTCTGATTGCACATAGTCAACATGGATTTTTGGAGGGAAAATCATGTTCAATTAACCCACTAGGAGTTTTTTATTCGAGGCTATTACTACCAGAGTCAATAATGTGGAAACTGGTGTATGTGGTGCATTTGAATTTTCAGCAGGATTTTGTTAAAGTCATACACAGGACGTTACTTTGGATTGGATTAAAATAGATTGAAGGGTGGTTAACAGGCAGAAAGCAGAAAATAACAATGAGTGGGTTGTCTTCAGGTTAGCAGGCTCTAGTCAGTGGACTACCACAAGAATGTATGCTTGGAGCCAAGCTGTTCACAGTCTACATTAATGATTTGCGTACGGGGACCAATTGTAATGTTTTCAAGCTTGCCAATGACACAAAAGTTGGTGGGAATGCAACTTGTCTGAAGGATGCAAAGTGGACTTCAAGGGGATTCAGACAGGCTAGTGAGTGGGCAGGGTCACTGCATATGGAATATAATATGGATGCGTGTGAGGTTATTCTCTTATTGGTGGGAAGAACAAAGGACTACAGCATTTCGTAAGTGGTGAGAGATCAGCAAGTATTACAGCAAACTTTTCATTAACCAGCACCCGTGGGATCAGGAGCGTAGTGGTTGATCGGGAGGCGCATATAAACAATGTAAAATCACTAAGTCATAGAAACATAATGCCGAGTGTGTACACATCACTGTATACTTTATCTACTACACAAATCACTCAAATAATAATGCAACTTTGCTCCAAATAAGACTTCTCACATGCCCCCTCTCAACAGACTACTCGGAAATTGTGGAGATTGCAATATGTCTTTTGCTGGTTTAATCAAGAGTTCCAGCCATGTAGTGCCGATTAAAACAAAGTTTGCTGTATTTCTAAAGGTGCTTAGGTGTCCTTTTTCTTCACAAGTCACTGAAAACTAGCATACAGGTGCATCCAGCAACTCAGAATGTTAACCTTTATTGCAAAAGGATTTAAGTACTGAAGCAAATATGTCTTTCTTCAATTGTATAGAAAACTACTGAATAGACTGCACCTGGAGTTTTATTTGCCGTTATAGTCCCCATGCCAAAGGAATGATATACTTGCAATTCACAGTGTCCAATAGAGTTTTACCACACAGATTCCCGGGTTGTTGTGAACATCCTGTGAGGAAAGTTTGATGTGTTCTCTCCAGGGTTTAGAAGAATGAGAGGCAATCTCAAAGAAAAGTATAAATTTCTTAAAGGGAAGAGACAGAGTAGCAGCAGAAAGGAGGATGTAGGATCTACAACTGGGGACACAGTATCAAAAATAAAGGACAGGCCATTGAGGACCAAGGGGAAGGGCAATTTTTTCATCTGAGGGTGATGAATCATCCCAAAGTGCTGTGAAAGCTCAGATATAAAGTAAGCTCAAGACGAAGACTGAGTGATTTCTCGTTGACAATGACAACAAGAGATATGGGGGTAACACCAGAACATGGCAGGTAGATGATCAGCAATGATCTAGAATGGTGTCTCAGGTTCGATGGGCTGAATGGCATCCTCCTACTCTTGTTTCTTCAGACATCCAACCCCAAAGAACTTGCTGACCCAGATGCATTGCACAGGAATGGTTTCAGGTAGGTGAGGGATTTCAGCTCATCCACTTAGCCATGATTATTTTCTAATAATCCTGAATGCTGCCACTTCTTTAAGGGTGTCTGGTGTGTTGTGTTTAATTTAGTCAGTCTTTGGAAAAACCCCATTCCCAGCTGTAGCCAGATATGAATCCAAGGCCTGCAGCATGAGCAATGCTTAGAGAAAGTAAGCAAGCAAACTCTTACCTTACATTACAGGCTCTTTCTGTAGAGCAAGAGGATTTTGAGAGTCAGGGCATCAGGAACATGTGAGGCCCCTTCTGAAGCCCTACCTGACTTTGAATTCCTGGAAACTGGAGTACCATTTCAAACACCTTCAATCCTTATATAATTTCTGGATGTTTGGAAACAGAATTTACATCAATGTTATTTATTCAGGGTTTTATTGTGTGTTAAAGGCTTATTGAAAATATATTGCCATCGTTTGAGGATTTATATTTTAAAGTAGAGTTAAATGGATTTTTGGTTTTAGATCAGTGAAAGTGACCTATTTATCTTAAGATGTCAGAAAGTCATTTTTAAACAGCGAGTTCAAACATCATTTTCCAGAAGCCATGTGGAATTTATCCCATAAGTTAATTGATGAACTGCTTCTAAAGTTGAGCCAGGCTACAGTCAGATTTCTTACTGGTAGAAGTACACTTTAGCTGGTGGCAGTCTAGACTTTCAGACCCAAAAAAGTAGTCTTAAAACTGTTTTAGCAGTTTAGGTAGACAGGGATTTTCTTAAATTTCTGTAATTAAAAGCTATTGAAGTGGCAGGTATCTGTGTACCTCAAGAAGAAACAGTAGCAGAGAGAATCACATGGAAATCAATGTATAGAAAGTTGCTGAGTGAGATATAACACAGTGCGGAGCTGGAGGAACACTGCAGGCCAGGCAGCAGCAGAGGAACAGGGAAGTTGACATTTAGGGTTGGGACCCTTCTTCAGAAACACGGGAGGGTGAAGGGAGCTGGGAAATAAATAGACAGAGGAGGGGTGAGTTGGTAACAGGTGAGTGCAGGTAGGCAGTGGTGGGGTTGGTCAGTGAGGTGGGAGGGGCGGATAGGTGGAAGTGAAGATGGACAGGTGCTGTCAGGTCGAGGAAACGGGGATGAGATTGAGTGTTGGTCATGGGATGAGTGAAATGCCTGCACCCTTGTCAGTTAAAGATTAAATGAAAGAGTTGACATTGGAGTGATATCTCACTAAGACTGAGTATCTTGTAAAGGTTATAACTGGAATAGAGTTGAATGTTTCTTTTTACCGTTTATGTTAAGCTCTTTGGTTTTTATTTCTTATTTTATGTAACATACTTTTAAAAAGATAAATTGGCAGCTTTGTGCGATTCTGTTCAATAACTGCTCACAGATTAAGAAGATAAAAACTTACGGTCTGTCAAGCCAGGTTCCACTTTGAAACAAAAACAGAAATTGCTGGAGAAACTCAGCAGGTCTGGTAGAATCTATGAGAAGACAGCAGAGTTAATGTCTTGAGTCCGGTGAAAGTCTGCTTTCTTCCCACAGACGCTGGCAGAACCTGCTGAGTTTCTTCAGCAATTTCTGCTTTAGTTTCAGATTTCCAGCATCCACCGTGCTGTGTTTTAAATTAGGTTGCTCTCCGAGATTGGATATGGTATTGCCATCAACTGAGGTCATAACAATTACCTCTGGTTCAGAGATTTCTCGAAACAGAGCAGAGCTATTTTCAGCAACTTGTGTATTGTAACAGCAAGTGGCAGCTGTTATTATTGAACCAAATCTGTCCTGCCCCTTTCTGACGGTGTCTCTTTATGGTCGGGAAACTTTGATCTAGCTTTACTGAGGTCTCCAGGCAACAAGCCATAAATGTTGGCCCTCCTCCAGAAGAGGAGTCACTATAGGCCCATTAGCCAGGGCAGTTCAATTCATACGGTGTTGACAACATAGACAGACAGAATCTCGAGATTCCTTGGGGCTCCAGAAATAGCAAATAGCCACCATCTGAATCCCCATCACCTCTACTGCCCTACTGAATGCTTTGATGATTAGTCAAAAATACAGCTTGACATTCATTATCACAGTTCCTGGTTGTGAAGAATGACCATTGAGACAACGTTGTTGAGAAACAAAAATACTGTTAACTTTCTTTCGTTATTGATTGGCTTAGATTAATTTGACATCACTCAACAGGCTTTCGGCATCAGAAAGGTTTTCCAAAGTATTTGAGGGATAGTTGGAATTTGAAAAATTTGGGAAAGAAAATGTCATGTAACACTCATGTCCATCGGTGACTGAACAGCAGGAATCTAAATTTCTGCATCAAAAATGTTTTTTTGTTTAAAAAGAAAAGACACATTCGAAAGTGGCAAAGAAAATGGCTGACCGGTGGAGAACCTCTGGCGTATTTTAGGAGATAATAAAATGGTTCTTTGTTCAAGTAATGTGTTAATTATTACAGTGTATACTTACTTTCATTTAGAGAAAGTATCTTCATGAAATTTGCTTGAACCTTTGCTGACAATCAGGTGGACAGTCTTTTAGGGGTATCGTCACTTCTTACACAAGCCTACATAAAAAACTTCCATTCTTGCCAGACAGGGAGCTGGTGGCGGTTGTGGGTCACTTGAGACAATATCCCTGATGACAGTGCACTGAACATGGTCAATGCCATTTGCGGCATTGAATATTCCTCATGTCACATGTTCAATTCCTCTCAAAAGAGGACAGGATGCACAGGAACTTCAAAGTGAACAACAATCCTCAGAACATGGAGGTCCAGCAAACTTTAACAGCTGACGTTGTGGCTAGCGTGGGGTATTAAACTTGGAAGAGAGAAGGGTGCTGTCCCAGGGACAAGGAAAGGTGAGATTTGTTTGCGAGGCAATCTCTTACTTATGATAAACTTTGCAGAAATGACTTAACTGAGAAATGGCTCAATGCTTCACCATCGGTCTCTCTCATAAACACACATGTTTTCATATTTAAAAGTACCCCACTCTCTTCTGGCGAGAGTCCCATTCAAAAGAGTCATTGAGATTCTTGAGAATCAGAGTGGGTGAAATTTCCCACCTGACCACCTCACCTGGTTTGCCAGTGAGTTAAAATTGGAACAAAAACAGAAGTTGCTAGAAATGCTCAGCAGGTCTGGCAGCATCTGTGAAGAATAAAAATCACAGTCAACGTTTCAGGTCTGGTGACCCTTCCTCAGAAGTTAAAATTGGATGCCGTTGGGTTGAAAATTGCCTTTTATTTTTGCTTTCACACATGACTGAGTATATTGTCAAATATGTTTACAGGGAAGAAATTTCTCATCATTAGGGAATCAACTGTTCTAGGATAAGGCAATAATGCGGAGTTGAGGGTTATCAATGATTTCATTGAATAGAGGAGTGGATTCAATGGTCTGTTTCCACATCTTACGAATTAACTAAGTCAACAAAATTTTCAACGTTTCATTTTTTCAAGTAACCTTACCTGAAAAGCTCACTTTCTTTGAAAAAAGCTTTCTCCCTCTCGAGTGCCTGTACCAAGGTCTGTTGGGCATTAATATCTTGCTGTCCACGGCATTTCACAACCATGTAACCTTTGTTCAAGGCAACAACCTCATTTCTGATTATTTTAATGATGCTTTCTTCTGTGCCCTTGTCAACCAGATCTGGCTTTGTTAATATTCCTGGAAACAACAATGATAAAGCTACAACAACATACAGTGGAATCAGAAAACATTACAACACAGGCACAGGCCATTTGGCCCAATCGGGTCTCTGCAAGGGTTTCGTCCGCTTAGGAACCATCTGGTTACTTAGGGAGGTGTTGGCATAGTGATAATGTCCCTGAACTAATAATCCCAGAATCCCACGCTAACGTTCTGCATGCTGCATTTGAATCTGACCATGGTGAAATGTGAGTTCAGTAAAATCGGGAATTAAAAGCTAGTCTAGTGGCAGCCATGTCACAATTGTCATAAAATCTCTTCTCACTTGTGACGCCATTCAGGGACAGAAATCTGCTGTCAGTACCTGGTCAGGCCCAAATGTGACTCCAGATCCCTGCAAAATAGGTGACTCTTAACCAGTCTCTGAAATGGTCTGGATGGTCAACCAGTTGCAAGGGCAAGTAAGGATGGGAGACAGATACCACCCTCACCCACACAGGAATACAGTAAGTCTCATCGCCTTCACACACTTCCACCTTCACTTCATCTTGTTTTTCAGCTGGGAAACAGAATATTCTTATACAGTGGGGAATCCAAAGTCCAATAACATATATAACAAAGTGTGGAGCTGGATGAACACAGCAGGCCCAGCAGCATCTCAGGAGCACAAAAGCTGATGTTTCGGGCCTAGACCCTTCATCAGAGAGGGGGATGGGGAGAGGGAACTGGAATAAATAAGGAGAGAGGGGGAGGCGGACCGAAGATGGAGAGAAAAGAAGATAGGTGGAGAGAGTATAGGTGGGGAGATAGGGAGGGGATAGGTCAGTCCAGGGAAGACGGACAGGTCAAGGAGGTGGGATGAGGTTAGTAGGTAGGAGATGGAGGTGCGGCTTGGGGTGGGAGCAAGGGATGGGTGAGAGGAAGAACAGGTTAGGGAGGCAGAGACAGGTTGGACTGGTTTTGGGATGCGGTGGGGGGAGGGGAAGAGCTGGGCTGGTTGTGTGGTGCAGTGGGGGGAGGGGGATGAGCTGGGCTGGTTTTGGGATGCGGTGGAGATTTTGAAGCTGGTGAAGTCCACATTGATACCATTGGGCTGCAGGGTTCCCAAGCGGAATATGAGTTGCTGTTCCTGCAACCTTCGGGTGGCATCATTGTGACACTGCAGGAGGCCCATGATGGACATGTCATCGGAGGAATGGGAGGGGGAGTTGAAATGGTTCGCGACTGGGAGGTGCAGTTGTTTGTTGCGAACCGAGCGGAGGTGTTCTGCAAAGCGGTCCCCAAGCCTCCGCTTGGTTTCCACACTTTGTTATCTTGGATTCTACAGCATCTGCAGTTCCCATCATCTCCAATAACATATAATTAGGTCAGACACAACACGAGTCAGAAAATAGATCGAAGGACATAGGCAAGAGATGTTTGGGAACACCATCAGCTCTAGTCATAGGACAGCAAGAAAAATACTGTAGGGATATCCAGGAAAAGTGGGACCAAGAAAATTGTTCCTCCAAAAGTGCAAAATTTTGATTTTGATTTGCAACAGGATGAATAGATTACAAATATCCAAAATTTCAGATGGACCATAAATAAGTTAGTTTAATGGGCAGACGGGCTGTAAATAATGGTCAATGCAAAGACATGTGAAATGATTCATTTTGATGAGAAGAATATGGGGATAGAAAAACAAAATAAAGGGAACAACTCTGAACAGTTTAGGAGGAGTGGCATCTGGTTGCAGATGCCTCTAAGTCAAAAGGCGGCACACAGTATCCTCGGCATTGTAAATACAGGCAGTAGGTACAAGAGCAAAGAGGTTATGTGAAACTTGGATGACAAATTATTTCAGCCTCAGCTGGAACATAGTATCCAATCTGGGCACTGCACCTTAAGGAGAGTGCCGAATAGATTCACAAGAATGAAATTTCTCAGCATGGAACTGTGATCAAGACCGATCGGAGAAGCATGGCCTGCTTCCCTTGGAGAAGATAAGGCTAAGTGGAGGTTTGATTCAAATGTTCAAAACCATGAGGAATCCGAATAGAGTAGTCAGGAGAAACTTGCTCCCACTCATGAAAGAAGTGAGAACAAGACTTAAAAGAAATTGGCAAATTAAGCAAATCAACATGAGAAAGCACTTGCACAGTTAGACTCTAGAATACGTTGTCTGAGAATGCCGTAAATACAGGTCTAATCAAAGCTCTCAAAAGGGAATTTGAAAAGGCACAATGTGTAGGTGTGCAGGGCAAAGCGGAGGAACCAGCACTCAGTAAACTGCTCAGAGAGCTGGCGCAGGTACGATGGACTGTAAGGCCTCCTTCTGAGGCACAGTATTTGTAAAATGTCACTTATCTGTGCTCCTCCCCCACCCCCACTACTTCCCAGTCGAGAGAGTCACACGGTCCACGACCGCTGAATGTACAAGTGGGGCCCATGTAAGATTCTTGGCCATGAATCTGTTTGGACCCTCAAACAGGACTTCAAATTGAAAAGCTGACTTTACACATCTGCAATTGTGAAGTGGGTGAATTGCTTCCCACTCGAATTCTCCTGTCTCTGGCAGCCTAGACCACAGATAAAACCTCCAGCCTCTTCAGCGGCCTTTCGTACAAAAATGGTAAGAGAGTTTTGTAGCTGTGTTCCTCAAATGGTGGTTGATGGTAGACCGGTTGTTAATTTTAAAGTTGGAGATACATCAATATTTGTTAAGCAAAGGTATTAAGGGATGTGGGCCAAAGACAGGTAAATGTAATTAGTCTGCAGATCAGCCATGATCTCGGGCTTGAGGGACTGTATTGTTCCTATGTTGTGAAATGTGGTCTAAATCTTAGAAGCTGAAATCTTGGAATGCCTGAAACCTTGGACATCTTCCACTACCATGTAAATCAGAAACCTCCCTCTGACTCCGCGAAACTTTGACACAAACAGAAAATCCTCGGAATAACATCTGGAATAGACACTACAGTCCAGTACATTGAAACCTCATCACTGAATTCTCTACGTAAAATGAAACCACTAGACAATATGCAAAGAGTATTTATTGTCTTTATTAATATATCAATAGCTAAAGGATAAGGTTTCTAAAGCATGGATGATGATGAAAAGATACATGTAATGTGGAAAAATTTTGTTAAAAAAAAGCAGCAAGTGCTGGAGATACAGTTCTGAAGAGTTGTATTGGACTCAAAATGTTAACTCTATTCCTCTCTCCAAAGGTACTGCCAGACTTGCTGGGTTTCTCCAGCACTTCCTGCTTTTATTTTTGATTTTGAATATCTGTAGTATTTGGCTTTTATCCATTTTGTTACATCTGGAGCTGGATGGTGGTAGGTTGAGGGAGGGGGGTGTGGCATGGGGGTGGGTAAAAAAGGGTTGTTGTTGTAATTAGCAATGGAATGATGGGCTGACTCAATGTTCGAGTTTTTGAAGTAACCACATTTCGAGGTCTTGTTACTTCAAAACGAAAATTTCCCCATCGGGGGCCTATACAAACAACATCATTTTTATAAAAAAAGAAGGCAGAGCTTCTAAGATTTAGTTTACATCTTACAATATAGGAAGATGAGTCGGCCATACAGCCCTCAAGCCCAAGATCTGCAAACTAATTACATTTATCTACCTTTGGCCCACATCCCTGAATACCTTTAGATCAATTTTTGTTATGCAATCTCCAAACTTAAATTAACAACTGGTCTAGCATCAATCATCATTTGGGGAGTATAGTTCCAAACCATTACCACCTTTTAGAACATAGAACAATACAGCACACAAATGGGCCCTTTAGCCCATGACATTATGCCGAACACGGCGACAAATTAAACTAATCCCTTCTGCCTGCCCTTGGACAGTATCCTTCCATTCTTTGCATATTCATGTACTTATCTAAAAGTCTCTTAAATGCCCCTATTGTATCTACCTCCATAATTACCCCCTGGCAATATGTTCCAGACTCCCACCACTCTGGAAAAAATGTGTGCACCTCACATCTCCTTTGAACTTCCCCTTTCTCACCTTAAATGCATGCCCTCTAGTTTTAGATTTCTCAACTCCAAGAAAAAGATTCTGTCACCTCCATGCATCTCACAATTTTATAGCCTTCTATCAAGCCTTCGTTCAGCCCCCACCGCTCCAGGTGAAAACAACTCGAGTTTTCTAGCCTCTCCTTATAGCTCATACCCTCTAATCTAGGCAGTATTCTGGTAAACCTCTTCTGCACCCTCTCCAAAGCCTCCACACCTTCCTGTAACGTAGCAATCAGAATTGAGTCCAAGTGTGGCCTAATCAAATTTTTATAGATCTGCACCATGACATCCTGACTCTTGCACTCAGTTCCCCAACCGATAAAAGTTAGCATGCCATGTGCCTTCTTTACCACCCTATCTACTTGCATGGCCACTTTCATGGGCTTGAACATTTGGACTTTGTGTCCAAGTGCTTCCAGACATTTCTCCTGAACTGTCTGGCCCTAATATTTAGACAATGACCCTACATCGAGTACCCCCAACCAGTGGAAATAGGTTATCTTTGTCTACACTGTCTTTTCCTTTTAATATCCTGAAGCCTTGGCCCACTTGAAAAAGAGCTTCCAGCTTTGCAGCAGAGGGCAGGAAAACTCAAACAGCGCAGCTTAAAAAATTGACATTTTAGTTTAAGACAAAAGAATTGTCTGATTTTTGATGCATTTTGATATGTATTTGTAACTCCAGGCTAGGCAATTCCAAGTAACTTAGGGCCAGCACATTCATCAACCAAACATTTCAGTTTGCTAGAGATAGTAGGAACTGCAGATGCTGGAGAATCTGAGATAACAAGGTGTAGAGCTGGATGAACACAGCAGGCCAAGCAGCATCAGAGGAGCAGGAAGGCTGACATTTCGGGCCTAGACCTTCAGAAATGGGCTGAAGAAGGGTCTAGGCCTGAAACGTCAGCCTTCCCGCTCCTCTGATGCTGCTTGGCCTGCTGTGTTCATCTAGCTCTGCACCTTGTTATTTCAGTTTGCTGCCCATTCGTAACTCCTGGCACACTGCACCCATCCTGACCGACATCTGTTCCTGATCTGGCAAAATTCTGTCTAAAGATTCTCATGTTTGTTTACAAAACACTCTAGGGCCTCACCCTCTCAAACCCCAAACCCTTCAAGATTCCTGCACTGCTCCAATCATAATCTAATGTAGCTTCAATTTTCACAACCATTGGTTGCCCTGTGGTTGCCAAAGCTGCAAACTCTGGAATTTCCTCCCTAATCTCTCTGCCTATACTTCTTTTTGCTCCTTAAAAACTTATCTTTGACCGACCAGTCCAACCTGTCTCTGCCTCCCTAACCGGTTCTTCCTCTCACCCATCCCTTCCTCCCACCCCAAGCCGCACCCCCAGCTACCTACTAACCTCATCCCACCTCCTTGACCTGTCCGTCTTCCCTGGACTGACCTATCCCCTCCCTACCTCCCCACCTACACTCTCTCCACCTATCTTCTTTACTCTCCATCTTCGGTCCGCCTCCCCCTCTCTCCCTATTTATTCCAGTTCCCTCTCCCCATCCCCCTCTCTGATGAAGGGTCTAGGCCCGAAACGTCAGCTTTTGTGCTCCTGAGATGCTGCTTGGCCTGCTGTGTTCATCCAGCCTCACATTGTATTATCTTTGACCTGGCACTTGTCTTTCCTAGCACTGTCATTTGTGTCAGATTTACTTTTGAAAATTTGCCTGCGAAATGCCTCCAGATCTTAAAGTCTACTGAAGGCAATGTGAGTTATTCCACAAACTGAACTAATTCAGATCACCCTTGTTAATTTTTGCTACAAATGATCATTTAGTAGAAATACAGAGTTTGTCTCTTACCCAACGTTCTGTCCCCTGAAGGATCTGCCTCCTGGGCCATTTTCAAGGCCTCTGTGGTTGCTATGTCAACATTACATGGGATGACAACAAGGTTAATGGTCTTATCTTCACTAATATAAGATTTGATCAGCTGCTTGATCTGCAGGAATGCGGAAGAAAATTGATTCATTAAAGAGAGACATGGATTTAATTGATAAAAACCAAAAGGACTGTGAATGTTGTAAATCAGGAACAAAAACAGATGTTGACAGACATTCAGGAGCTCTGGCATCATCTGTGAAGAATAAAGTAAGAGTTAACTTTTTGGGTCCAGTGACACTTCCTCAGAATTCACATGTCCACGAATTTAATCGATATTTTTAATGTACTTGGTCAAACCTGTAATAACACACTTCTGGAGCAGATGAGACTTGAACCTGGGCCTCCTAGCTCAGAGGTAGGCGACTACCACTGTGCCACAAGAATCACCTTGACATGAATTTATATTGTGCCTTTCATGTCCTCAGCAATATTCCGAAGCACTTTACAATCAATGAGGTAATTTAAAATAGTAGCCAATTTATGCACAGAAAATAATTTCAAAAAGATTTACAGAATGTTGATTGTTATATCTAATGCAATAAAACACAGTCCAAAGATTTCAATGGTATTTTAATTGCATTTATTGGCTGGCAAGTAGTGCATATCAACTGGGGCTTCATTAATACCAAAAACATAGTCGGAATCAGACTGAAGCTATCATGCTTGCCTATTCTCAAAATCGGTCATTAAAGATTTTTGAAAACCTGCAAAGATTGGCTCCAATTATTTCTTCAAATACCTGTTCGGATCATAATGAAAAAGGTAGAAGTCATACTCTAATTTTACAAAGTCCTGATTGGACTAACAATGTAACATAAAAGGGTGGAGCAGTCATTTGGTGCTAAATGGCGTGCTCTCAATGCAGTTCTGAGGAAGGGTCACCAGTCCCGAAACGTTAACTTTGATTTCTGCTTCACGATGCTGCCAGACCTGTTGAGCTTTTCCAGCGACTTTGCTTTTGCTCTTGATGCTGTATTCCTCAGCAGTGTCTCACAAACAGGAATATCATACTTCTTTTTAAAAAAGATGTTGATGAAGACAACAAAAGAACCTTCCCAGATAACAAAGTGTGAAGCTGGATGAACACAGCAGGCCCAGCAGCATCTCAGGAGCACAAAAGCTGACGTTTTGGGCCTAGACACTTCATCAGAGAGGGGGATGGGGTGAGGGTTCTGGAATAAATAGGGAGAGAGGGGGAAGCGGACCGAAGATGGAGAGAAAAGAAGATAGGTGGAGAGGAGAGTACAGGTGGGGAGGTAGACAGGGGATAGGTCAGTCCAGGGAAGACGGACAGGTCAAGGAGGTGGGATGAGGTTAGTAGGTAGGAAATGGAGGTGTGGCTTGGGGTGGGAGGAAGGGATGGGTGAGAGGAAGAACAGGTTAGGGAGGCAGAGACAGGCTGGGCTGGTTTTGGGATGCAGTGGGGGGAGGGGACGAACTGGGCTGGTTTTGGGATGCGGTGGGGGAAGGGGAGATTTTGAAGCTGGTGAAGTCCACATTGATACCATTGGGCTGCAGGGTTCCCAAGCGGAGTATGAGTTGCTGTTCCTGCAACCTTCGGGTGGCATCATTGTGGCACTGCAGGAGGCCCATGACGGACATGTCATCTAAAGAACGGGAAGGGGAGTTGAAATGGGTCGCGACTGGGAGGTGCAGTTTTTTATTGCGAACCGAGCGGAGGTGTTCTGCAAAGCGGTCCCCAAGCCTCCGCTTGGTTTCCCCAATGTAGAGGAAGCCACACCGGGTACAATGGATACAGTATACCACATTGGCAGATGTGCAGGTGAACCTCTGCTTATTATGGAAAGTCATCTTGGGGCCTGGCATAGGGGTGAGAGAGGAGGTGGGGGGGCAAGTGTAGCATTTCCTGCGGTTGCAGGGGAAGGTACCGGGTGTGGTGGGGTTGGAGGGCAGTGTGGAGCGAACAAAGGAGTCACGGAGAGAGCGGTCTCTCCAGAAAGCAGACAAGGGTAGGGATGGAAAAATGTCTTGGGTGATGGGGTCGGATTGTAGATGGCGGAAGTGTCGGAGGATGATGCGTTGTATCCAGAGGTTGGTGGGGTGGTATGTGAGAACGAGGGGGATCCTCTTTGGGCAGTTGTGGCGGGGGCGGGGTGTGAGGGATGTGTTGCGGGAAATGCGGGAGACGCGGTCAAGGGCGTTCTCAACCACTGTGGGGGGAAGTTGCAGTCCTCGAAGAACTTGCCCTCCAACCCCACCACACCCTTGCTCCTATGCAAGAAGCAGGACCACGTACATAATTGAGTTGTCTGTAACCGGCACAGTCAAAATCTGTTGATGTGGGCTTTGAATTTTATTTTTTAAAATGAAATATTAGCAGCTCTCTTTTGGTGTAGTGGTAGTGTACATACCCCTGGACAGGTAGGCCCGGGTTAAAATTCTAATTGTTCCAGAAGTTTGCGATAACATCTCAGAACAGGTTGATTAGAAAAACAGGTAAATGAGTAACATACTATGCATAAGTGGGAGCCTATAGATGTGTTATACTCAGATTTCCAGAAGGTCTGAGTATATGCCACATGAAATCTTATTGCACAAATAAAAGCTCATGGTGTAGGGGATAAAGTATTAACGAGACAGAAGATTGATCAGCTTAGAGAAAACAGAGAATGTGCATAAATGTGTCCTTGACTGATAGGAAGGATTTCATAAGTGGAACAATCCAATGCACTGTGCTACAGACTCAGCTTTTTACAATTTATATCAATAACTTAAGTAAACAAGCAAAAGCATGGTAGCTAAATTTGTGGTTGACACAGTGTTTTAAAATTAAGAGTTGTCCCTTTAGGACAAAGATAGGAAGGATGTTTTATTTGAGGGCTGTGCAACTTTAGAACTGTCTGCCTCAGAAGTCAGGAGGAGTGCAGTGGAGGCCGGGACGTTAGATGCCTTCAAGGCAGAGATCGACAAATTCTTGATTTCATGACGAATCAAGGGCTATGGGGAGAGTGCAGGGAAGTGGAGTTGAAATACCTATCAGCCATGATTTAAATGGCGGAGTGGACTTGGTGGGCCGAATGGCCTTACTTCCATTCCTATGTCTTCAGGTCTTATGGTCTTAAGTGGGGACCTTGAACATTTTTAAGACAGAAAAATGAGTCAATTCTTGCTAGACCTGGGGTCTGAGGGTTATCAAAGAGAGCTGGGAATGTGGAATTCAAAATACAATCAGATCAGCCGTCATCTTTTTGAATGGCAGGGCAGGGTCCTGTTCCTAATTCATATATTGGTGTATATACAGAGAGAAAGACACATACATAAATTCTGTTCTTTAGCACATAACCAAAAGCATTCAAGTACCCAGTGGAGCACTCAATACACTCCCCTGTGGCAGTGACTGATGTGGTTGTTTTTCTGCTGTTCTACATTACCTGGTCTCCAATATCCTGTGGTTGGCTCCCGACTGCCACTCTTGCAATTCCTGGCAGATCGATCAATGTTAGGTCAGGGACATTGCTAGCCTCCACTTCCACACTGATCAGCTCAGAGCTGATTCCTTGGTCCTTTCCAGCCATTGTGTTCTGAGCTGTAAATCATAAACCAAACCAAACCCCGCATCAATCACATTATACAGTTTCCTGACACAAATCCATGGATTAAAAGAAAAGTTTATTTTCTCACTCTTTATCAGATCAGTCGCTATGCTTTATCCTTCTTACCTGAGAGGCTAAGTAAATGTTACTCAAGTCTCCCAGGAGTGGCTGCATCAACGCAGAAAACCTCTGTATAGTGATTCAGTTAGGTTTCCCTGGTCTCTACATTTCCATAAGGTGCTGTATGTTACATCACGATCCCATACCCACAACCAATAAAACTAACGTAATACACAAAATCATATGCAAATCCCATGAGAAACATTACAAAGGCCAAACTGGAAGAAAACTAACAATAAAGGATACACCAACTAGCCACTAAGAGACATGGCCACTTCTCACTGGTCTCAATACACACGGTCAAAGAAAGACGTGAATTCGACTGGGACAACATATCCATTATAGCTCAAGCCAAACAGAGACATGCCAGGGAATTCCTGGAACCCTGGTATTCCAACTGGAATTCCATCAACAAAGACACTGAACTAGACTCGATATACAAACCACTGAGAAACAGAACCGGCAACGATGCCAACCATGCCAACCACTCCAGCAAACCGAGGCATATAAGTAACACGCGGGACAGAGCACCAACACTTCACCAGAGACGCACTGATGCTGCTACCTAGCAGGGTGATGAAACATCTGCAATCAAACACATCAGCTCAGCAAGCAAGTGTACAACCTCAAGGACATTGATAGTTGAGAGCAGGGGAGCAAAAACAAGACTGGGAGAACCAAAGGCTGCCTTAGTGCCTGAGTGGGAGGAACCCATGCTCCTTCAGGCTTTGAATGGCAGGGCAGGGTCCTGTTCCTAATTCATATATTGGTGTATATACAGAGAGAAAGACACATACATAAATTTTCTTTAAAGTGACCCTAGTCTCTATCTTTGGCCCTCACCTGGATACGTCAGCAGCCTCAAGCTAATTCAGAGTCAGTGTGAACAATCTGTCATCAATTAGGAGATCAACATGACCTCAGGCTGCTGCACAAACCTGGCCCAATATTAACCCTCTTCCCTGCCCCAGTGCTATCCTTGCTGAGTGAAGAGTTACATTAGAGGTCAAGATGCAAGCTCCCAGGTTAGAACTTCCAACTAGGCTGCAGGCTTAACAACACAATTGAAATGAAATCCCAAAATGAGTTCTACCTTTCAAACATGGGGAAATGGCATGAAATGGGCAGAATCTGATAGGCCACCTACTCTATTCTGCATCTCTGATATTCAGTGCCACTAAGGGTAATGGAATTAAATCATCAGGTGCTTAACGTTGGGAGTAATGAAAAAAATATTACCCATTTGTGTGTTACCACCTTAGATGATTTCCTCCCTCATATTTGTTCTGTGCCAAGTTAGCTAATCTCTTGAGGGACAATTCTTGGTCCACTATTAGTCTGAACATGAATAAATGTGGGGAACAGAATGGAGACAGAACAGCCTAGACCCCACTTCTACCTGTTGCCCAGTGCTGTTGGTGGAAAGAAGACTGTCAAACAAGGACAGAGCTGAGCTTGGCTGTGGCGATTCCAACCCACCCAAACACCTTCAGTCAGATAGGCCCCCACTTGTGGTCAGAGCGACCACTCAAGAAATGATCACCAAGTGAAGCACCAGACAGCAACCATCGTTTCTGCAACTGAATCGCTGCACACAGCCTTCAAGTTCAGAGAAGCAAAGCGGAAAACAAGAGGAAAAGATAACTCATACTGCATTAAGTCAAAACAAAAAAAAAATCACAAGATTTCACCATTATCAATGCCAAAATGTGGCAAAGAGGTAACACCAAGTGAAAAACAATATGACCATCACCTTTCACAATTTCTTTATCCACCTCAGATGGATCAGACAGGTCTTTCAAGTAGTTCTTGTAACTTATTTGTCCCTTCCATATTTTCGCCTCTTTGGCTTTTTTCAGCTTCAGTTCGAGAGGACATCTTGTCACGATACCTGTCAAACAAGGAGAAATGGTGTCAGACATTCTTTTTATGTTTGTTGCGAACCGAGCATAGGTGTTCCGCAAAGCGGTCCCCAAGCCTCCGTTTGGTTTCTCCGCTGCAGTGGAGGGCACATCTGGAACAGCAGATGCAGTATACCACATTAGCAGATGTGCAGGTGAACATCTGTTTGATGTGGAAGGTCTTCTTGGGGCCTAGTTTGCGGGTGACGGGGAGGTACAGAGGCAGGTGTAGCACTTCCTGCAGTTGAGGGGAAAGATGCCGGGTGTGATGGGGCTGGAGGGGAGCGTGGAGTGGACAACAGAGTCACAGACAGTGTGGTTCCTCTGGAAAACAGATAAAGGTTTCCTTCCCCACTAAACAGCTGCTCCTCCCAGCTGCGAGCAATTTCCACTCCCCCTCCCGTTCCTTAGATGACATGTCCATCCTGGGCCTCCTGCAGAGCAACAGCGATTCCACCCGTAGGTTGCAGGAACAGCAACTCATATTCCGGTTGGGAACGCTGCAGCCCAATGGTATCAATGTGGATTTCACAAACTTCAAAATCTCCCCTCCCCCTACTGCATCCCAAAACCAGCCCAGCTTGTCCCCACGTCCCTTACCGGTCCTTCCTCCCACATATCCCCTCCTCCCACCTCAACCCCCCTCTCCTACCTACCAGCCTCATCCCACCTCCTTGACCTGTCCATCCTTCCTGGACTGACCTATCCCCTCCCTGACTCCCCACCTACACTCACATTTACTGGCTCCACCCCCACCTCTTTGACTTGTCCATGTCCTCTCCACCTATCTTCTCCTTTATCCATCTTCTATCCACCTCCCCCTCTCCCTATTTATTTCAGACCCCCTTCCCCTCCCCCATTTCTGATGAAGGGTCTAGGCCCGAAACGTCAGCTTTCCTGCTCCTCTGATGCTGCTTGGCCTGCTGTGTTCATCCAACTCTACACCTTGTTATCTCAGATTCTCCAGCATCTGCAGCTCCTGCTATCTCCGAAATGGATTTAAATTTAATTGGTTTTTAGTCTCTAAGTGCCTGGTTTAAATTAATTGGCTGGTATTGAATCTGGCTGCTTTAATAACAAAATAAGGCTACTACCTGGGATACAGGCCATACAGGCTTTTGATACAAATGTTTCAATTACAGGAACTCTCTGCGATTGTTGCTGCTCGCAGACATGCTCTTCTTTAAAATCACCAAGCCTAGATAAATAACATCGTCTTCTAAAGGGACCACGCAGTCTTTCTCCACTCTCCCACAGCCCTCCCGCCATCATTTTACGAACAAATTCTAATATCCTGCCTTCCAGTCTATAAGTACTCTACCCGACTCTGCAACAGATTTAATTCCCACACTTGCTGAAGTTACTATTAAAGTCTGGCATTTTCAACATCTGCCTTCCCTCGTGGCATGGTGACCCACAGTGTAAATCACCATCAGTCGTCCCAAATGAGACAGCAGCCCTAAGGGGTCTCTTGAACCCTCCCCCTTTTCCAATGAAGGGTCTAGGCCCGAAACGGCAGCCTTTGTGCTGCTAAGATTCTGCTTGGCCTGCCGTGTTCATCCAGCTCCACACTTTGTTATCCCATGATGATTTTATTCTTTTAAAAAAACTTTTATCCTTCCTGTGCTACAACCAACAGAAACAAAAAGAATACTTTAAAAGGGATTAAACCAAAGTTTGATATAATTGAAACCTAATTTCAGCCACGAGTTGTGCCAGCCCTTCAGGAGCCTTTTGAATAATTTATCGCACCTAAACAGTCCTTATAAAGGGTCTAGGCCCGAAACGTCAGCTTTTGCGCTCCTGAGATGCTGCTTGGCCTGCTGTGTCCATCCAGCTCCACACTTTGTTATCTTGGATTCTCCAGCATCTGCAGTTCCCACTATCTCTAATGTTTTCTGGTTGTGTTCGTGACCAAGACTACCACTAGGTGAAGCACCATGTCTCCATGTGCAAAATCACATCAGCATGTGTGAAGTTGCTACAGGCAAGGCTCTTGTCTCTCACTTACATCAGTGCAGCATTTAGATTGAAAATTTGGCACACTATGCAAATATTGCATTAAAATTTTTTATCTTATTATAAAGCACTTTGAGTAAGACTTTGCGAACAACAAAGCTTATTGCATCAGTAAATTATTTTCACAGTCTCTGAACCTCCTCTCTTTAGACAATATTTTACAACAACAGACTATTATTATAAGGATTTCCTTGCTTGTACTTTATTTTCAATACTTGATTTGCTGTTTTACATTTCAATGGCACTCAGATTTCTATAGCCATCCAGCAGCAAGTAAGGTATAATTAACTCGTTAGAGTTAGGTAATACTTTTCTTCAACTTCCAGTGCAGAATTAGGCCTATTAAGTTTGCTGTGCCATTTCATCATATAGAATCATAGATCATAGAATCCCTACAGTGTGGAAAAAGGCCCTTTGGCCCAACAAGTCCACACCGACCTTTGAAGCGTCCTACCCAGACCCATCCCTTATAGCCCACCTAATCTCACACCCCTGAACACTACAGGCAATTTACCATAGCTGATCCACCTAACCTGCACATCTCTGAACTGTGGGAGGAAACCAGAGAACCTGGAGGAAACCCACGCAAACAATCCCCCGAGGGTGGAATCAAACCCGAGTTCCTGGTGCTGTGAGGCAGCAGTGCTAACCACTAAGCCACCGTGTTTCTCAACCCCATTCTGTTATCTTCTTTTCATCCCCTTTCTAATCAAGAACCTATCTATAAAAACCAAAAAGAACTGTGGATGCAGGACATCAGAAACAAAAGCAGAGGTTGCTGGGAAAGCTCTGGCAGCAGCCGTGAAGAGAAATTCGAGTTAGCATTTTGGGCTGAGTGACCATTCATCAGAACTTCCTCAGATGCTCTGGGGAAGGTTCACTCGACCCAAAACGTTAACTCTGATTTCTCTCCACAGATGCTGCAAGAACTTATCGTCGTCTTAAAGATGTCCAATTACTTGGCTTCTACATGCTTCTGCGGCAATGAGTTCCATAGATTCACGACCCTCTGGCCAAAGAAATTCCTCCTCAGCTTCAGCAGATGCCAATTAACGGTGGGTCTGTGGGCTTTGCTGTGAGAAAGTGGATGAGTCACGTAGGACCGATCCAGCATCAATCATTCTCACACTTTCAACTTGGTTCAGATTTAAAACAAAGCCACAAGAGCTATTTAGGTGCATCACAACATTCCACAGTAACCCCTTTTTGAAAGGAACACCAGTTTCCGCCAATCCCTCATTCCTGATGCCTGAGATTCAACCCCTGAGAATTAAGTTGGGAGGGTACAACAAACCAGCCAACCATTGTGTTTGATTGAGATTGCCATAAAAGGAGCGCAGGTGACTCCAGTAAGAAAAGAGGGAGCATTGCTGGGGAGTAGGGGTGAATCACAAACAAGCTAAGGAAGTCGACATTCAGAACCATCTTACCGCTGCCCCTGGGCAGAGCGACTCCGGACAGTGCCTCCAGCACAGAGCTTTTTCCAGAGCTCTGATCACCAATCACTGCAATGGCCGGGAGAGAGAGGTCCTGGTCCACGCCCAATGCTCTCAGTGAGTCAATGAGATCAATACAAGGTCGAACCTTCTCTTCATAGTGATTGTACAGTGCTGCATCCATGGCCTGAGAAAACAAAAGCCAAGTTGACAATACAGTAACAGGTTTTGAATAATAGCTGAGCACAGAGTAATATTGTGGACAAATGATCCAAGAATTCAAATCCCATTATTACAACTAGGAGGACAATTTATTTCATAAATCTATAATTTAAACAGCCTAGTGCTTGTCATAGAACAATAAAATAACCAGCTTGAAATAAAAATCCACCTGGTTCATGACGGCCCTTTAAGAACGGAAATCCAGCTCACTTACCCAGCCTGGATTATTGATGACTCCAGCTCCACAGCAATGTGGTTGACTCTTGCCCCTGAAATGGCCTGGCAAACCACTCATTGGCCATGAAGTCAGCTCACCATCACCTTCTCAGGGCAATAACAAATCTGCCTTCGCCAGTGATGCCCACATCCCATTCATAAATGTTTTGAAAATACTTCTGTGACATTGTTCTAAGGTAGTGATGGGGCTTGGACATATGGTAGAGCTTTTAACTTTCGAGGATTGATCTAGAGGTGGTTTAATTTGCTTGGGTGGTTGGGAGTAGAATGTATTGTAATAAACTCCAAATATTATGTTCCTACACCAGATATATTGCAGTAGTTTAAGAAGGCAGCTCACCGTCACATTCTCAAGGGCAAATGGGGATGGACAATAAGTGTCAAACCAGCCAACTAAGCTGGCATCCCATGAATAATTTCTCTAATTTCTCTGTATTGTGAAAATAATAAGACAACAGTTTGCAGTCGCAGTCCATTGTTGGTTTGGAGTTTGGGAGGTGGCTTTGTGGGGTTGGATCAGGGCATATGCAACACAAAGAGAAAAGCTCCAACTTGATGCTGTTGTTTTGTTACAAGAGTAGATTGCTTTTCCCATGCTGCAAGAAGGAACTCAGGAAGTGAGGGGTGATTTTCATGTCCAGGTACGGGTAAGTTGGGGTCAGGTAGGTGTTAGGAATGATGTGAAACCAGAAGCTGGTTCCAACTCACAACCTTCAGGTTTAACAAGGTGAATGTGAGTAAGCTACTCATTGGCACTGGTGCAATCACTGGTATGGCTGGGTGGAAACTAACAGCATTTAACATTATGTTATGGAGAAATAAGGGAACTTTAAAAATGTTTTTAACTTCAGTTTGCATTAACTTCCAGGAAGATTATCTCTGCAGTAGCCCTTAGCTTTAATAGCCGCTTTAATAGCCGTGCTCAGCTGAGCAGATCTCAGAAGAGGATAGTGTTTCTCTGAACCCCAACCTGAGACTCGCGGGTTAGTCAAATAAACATGCAATTAACTACATAAGTGGACCCACCAAAAAGGTATCAGGATCAGTGTTTGCGTACACCTGTGTTGGTGCACCTTCCGACCCCTTGTTAATCGTCCTCAGCAACAGTTCCTGCTCACCACGTGGAGGACCTAGAAATCAAAAATATATAGGAGTTGTTTGTCATTAAGTAGCAATCTTTACATTTGCAATAATTAATTTATTTTTTAGCTTAATAATCGGTGAGAAACAGTCACCAGAAATATTTGTAATTGTGTCACCAACTAGCTGAAAGTTCCCTGTCTTTTCTTAAAGTTATTCATGGGATGCCAGCTTCGTTGGCTGTTTGACATTTATTGCCCATCCCCATTTGCCCTTGAGAAAGTGACAGTGAGCTGCCTTCTTAAACTACTGCAATATATTCGGTGTAGGAACACGCAGCATCATTAGGGAGGGAGGTCCTGAATTTTCACCCCAGCAACGATGAAGGGACAGCAAAATATTTCCAAGTCAGGATGGTGAGCGGCTTGTCAGGAGAACTTGCAAGCAGTAATATTCCCAAGAATCTGCTGCCCTTATCCTCATACTTGAAAGTGGTCTTGTATTTGGAAGATGCTGTCTGAGGGGACTTCGTGAATTTCTACAGTGCATCTTATGGATAATACACACTGCTTCTCGTGACCATTGGTGGTGGAGGGTGTGAGTGATTGTGGATGTGATGTCTGGATGGTGTCAAACTTCATGAGTGATGTTGAGCTGCACCCATTCAGGCAAGTGGGGAGTATCCCATCATACTTCTGACTTGTGCCTTGCAGTTCGTGGTCAAGTTTTGGAGATTCACTGCAATATTTCTAGCTTCTGACCTGCTTTTGTAGCAACTGTACTTATATGCCTAATCCAGTTTAGTTTCTGGTCAACGGTAACCCCCAGGATGCTAATAGTAAGGAAATTCAGTGATGCTAACACCATGGAAAGTCAGCTGGGTGATACTTAGATTCTCTCTAGTTGGATATGGTCGTAGCAACTATGTCCTTTAGGACTCCACCTGTACAATCAGTTGTGGTGCTATGAAACCACTTTTGGTGGTAGACATTGAAGTCCTCCATCCAGGGTACAGAATGCAATTTGTCACCCTCAGTGCTTCCTCCAAGTGATATTCAACATGGAGGACCACTGATTCATCAATAGAGGGGAAAAAGAGTACATGGCATCAGGTCAAAGATGGGCAAGAAACCATGAGACTCCATCAGGTCTGTAGTCAACAGTGGAGACCCTCATGACAGTAAACCACTGTACGGCCATTGTTGCTGGGTCTGTTCTGCTGGTGGCACAGGACATAGCCAGTGACTGTGATAGCGTTGTTTGGCACATTGCCTATGAGGTACAATTCTGAGAATATGACTACATCAGGCTTTTGTTTGACTAGTCTGAGAGACATTTTTAACAGTTTGAAACAGCTGTGTGTTGCTTGACCATTTCAGAGGACAGCTAAGTGTGAGCCACATTGCAATGAGTGTGGAGCGAGTTTTGAGAAGATTTGTAGCTCAGGTTGAGGTTCCAGATGTGAGTTTGCTCACTGAGCTGGAAGGTTAGTTTTCAGATGTTTCGTCACCATTCTAGGTAACATCATCAGTGAGCCTCCGACGAACAAACACATTGACTTGGAGCCAATCTACCATCCCCTGAGAAAAAGAACAGGAAATGACATCACCAACCCAAGGAAACCTAACCAGATAAATAGAAAGCGG
The DNA here is from genome assembly GCF_030684315.1 of Stegostoma tigrinum. Lineage (NCBI taxonomy): Eukaryota > Metazoa > Chordata > Chondrichthyes > Orectolobiformes > Stegostomatidae > Stegostoma > Stegostoma tigrinum. The sequence goes on along the minus strand of NC_081365.1, from coordinate 15,737,309 downwards.
GACATAACACCAGCGCTTCGTCGGAGGCTCACTGATGATGTTACCTAGAATGGTGACGAAACGTCTGAAAACTAACCTTCCAGCTCAGCGAGCAAACTCACATCCAGAATGAGTGTGGAATTCCATATAGCCCAGATCGGGCAAAGCCAGCCAATTTCCTTCCTTAAGGGTTATTAACAAACCAGATGGAACTTTATGGCAATAAACAATGGTTTAATAGTCACCATTACAGCCTTAATTAGATATTTCAAATTCAGCTTGTATAATTAACTGGAGCAGGATTCAAACTGGAATCCCAGAGAAATATGTGGGTTTCTAGATTATTAGTCCACAAACAATACCAGTATATGATCACCTCCATCTATCCCCAAATAAGGATAATTCTGGGGTCCATTTAACTCCAGGAAAGCCTCTACACATATTGGCTGGGCTATTTGTTAGTTTAGTTCCCACCTCCTTCTGGAGTCTTGAGCTCTTTTCTGTTCCAAGGGTTAATAAAAAGAGCTGACGCAGTGCATAAGGATGGATCGGTGTGGTAGTGGTAGATGAACACCAAGGAGGCTGAAGAAATGCATCAACAGTGAAGGATGGCGGCTGCTGCTGCAATTCAAGTGCCCCATAGGAGGAGATGTGGTGGTTTGATGGTCAATGCAGCAGAAGGGGAACGAGCGATTGCACTATAAGCTGTTGGGGAAATCGGCAACTGTACTCATTTCTCCTGGCCTGGTTGGGTTTTAAACTGCTTCCTGAACTAAAGGAGGTGGGGCAGGCCATTCAAAACAAGGAGAAATTTCTCCACACGGAGTGGTGAGCCTGTTGTATTCGCTGCCACAGAAGGGAGTTGAAGACAAAACATTGAATTCAAGGAGTTAGATCTGAGGAGATTGAAGGATAAAGGGGGAAAGAAGGAAGAGGGGACTGAGTCGGATGATCAGCCATGACCATATTGAAAGGCAGAGCAGACTCAAAGGGTTGAATGGCTTGATCCTGCTCTTTTTTTTCATGTTTGTGTGTCCAAAATTAGGAAGTAATACCTCCCCTCATGGCCGAGGGTTGGAGGACTGCGCTATATCTCTCTTTAGACCCACTACTCTGCTGGCCAGAACATTAACTAAAATGACTCACTCAGTTACCAATATGGCCAATTAGATATCTGTATTAAGTTTAAAATAAATAATTCAAACCAGATCCCTTACAAATTGTTTACTAGCTCTTAATTCCAGATTTCTTGACTGTACTTGATTTGAAGCCACAGGATAGAAATGTCAACTACTAGGGAACATAGGTTCAAGGTAAGAGGGGGGAAAAAAGTTCAAAGGAGATGTGAGAAGCAAGTTTAATTTAAGAAAACAGTGGTAAGTGTCTGGAATACGTTGCCAGAGGGCGTGGCAGAGGCAACATTTAAGATGCATCTTGATGGATACATAAAAGGGCAGGGAATAGAGGGATGTGGGCCACATAGTAGTAAAAAGCTTTTAGCTCAGAAAGGCATAAAGTGTTGGCGCAGACTTGGTGGGCCAAAGGGCCTGTTCATGTGCCGTACTGTTCTTTGTATCCCCAAGAGCATAAATCAGGACGATGGTGTAGTCAGCCGAGTACTACTCCCACAACACCAATGTCCCTATAAATCCTTCGAAAACACCTTCCAAACACAAGATCTCCATAGAGACAAATAAAAAAAATTGCAGCTGCTGGAATCCAAGGTGGACAAACAGGAGGCTGAAGAAGGGTAATACTCGAACCATTGACATCTCCTTTTCTCCAGATGCTGCCTGGCTTGCTGTGTTCTTCCAGCCTCCTGTTTGTCTTCGCAAGATCTCCATCCCTTTTTATCAGCACCTGGCTTCATTTTCTGCTGTTTCTGAAAAATATTGCTGCCATCTATTTTACTCTAACCGGTGAGACCTGGCAAACAATATTAAAATATCCTCTTGCTCCCTCAGGGGAGTTTTCCCTTGTCCTTCTGACACTTCCGTCCTGGTAAACACCACCTCATTGAAACAGCAGATTATCGTAACCTGCAGGTGGAAATTCCTGGCCCAGGGGCACCTTTTGTTAGAGGTGGAATTCCTAGGAAGACATAATGATCCTAATAGTAAAGTCAGGGTGAGCTGAGGGTTTTGAGGAGGAGACGAAGCCACCCCTGCAAAGCCAGAAGTAAAATCCCAGGGTCTCACACTTGCATTTCAAGCTGAGGCCACAAATATTGTTGATCTTCAGGTTCCTAAACTGCACACTGAGTGTAATCTGAAACTGGAAACAATTCGGTTTAAGATTATGTTCTGGGTTAATTCCCAGTTTACTCGGAGGAGACTGCTTCAGCAATGACTGCCCAGTTTCAACCCATCATGATTTTAGCAATAACTCCCAGCAAAAAAAAGTATTAACACATTCCCAGCAATAATGCCAACACCACTCTAACACCCCATTGCCATTCATCCCCATTGGAATAAGCACACAGTCCTACATCAAACAGTTAATTACAAGTATTGCCCTATGTATTTGAAATATCATATATAATGCTGTATAACATATATTTGTCTGGTTTTAAGTAGTTTAAAGCCACCTCGAAGCTCCAGTAACAGACAGGGCAGTACGGCTACAAGCTTTTTTTTAAAAATCAAACACTTCCAATCCCCTCAGAGATAATATGAACTGCGATGCTGGAGAGTCTGAGATAACAAGGTGTGGAGCTGGATGAACACAGCAGGCCAAGCAGCAGCAGAGGAGCAGGAAAGCTGACGTTTCAGGTCTAGACCCTACTTCAGAAAAAGGCAAATGAAGATTCACTCTGGCATTCAGCAAAGAAGTGAATTAGCCGGAGCGTCAGAAACAGGGGAGATTTCTAAAAGGAGAACGCAATTCTACCTGATTATTAAAACCTAATTTCTACTCCCTGCTCGTGTTGTACTCACAGGTCTCAGGCAAAAGAAAATGGATCGCTTTGTTCTTTTTTCCGGCGGTGTTACGGAGAATCTGCAGTCATCGCAATAGGGAGAGAATTCCTAAGGGTTGCTGAGTTAGTTTTCAGGCTCTGATGCTCCACCCGGAAACCTTGAGATTATCAAAAATTAGAAACAGCCAGACGTAGGTCTTCCAGAGGAACGGTTAAAAATTACAGCAGAAATTCGATCAGTTTACCTCTGGTAAGCACAATGACAGGTCGGACCACAAACCATGCACTGAGTTACATGTTGGTCTTTCTGTCAGTTTCACTTCCCTTTACCAGGAATCACATGACTTGGTGCAGTTTCGTTTCTCTCTCATGTTTTGATTTCCTGGACAAAGCTGGCGTCACCTATCCCCCGGGCAGCACTGGATTCAGGATTTGTGACATGATCCCTCAGTGGTGCCTGGGTCTAAAATCTGTAACCGCTCCCCCCCCCCCCCTTACCGAATGTGTGGGTCAAGCCCCAATACATGGGCTACAGCTGTTCAAGAAGGGAGCTCGCTACCACCTTTTCCAGGGCCAACATCTGTTTGATTTAGGACTGTGTGCTTATTCCAATGGGGATGTCCAGGGGCAACAGATGTTGGCCCAGGAGGGAATAGGAGACTATCCACAATAGGCTAAAGACCCGCCAACCAAATCATTTTTACACAAATATGGAGTTAATATTAAAGCAGTACATAGCAACGGATAGATGAAGGAAATCCATGTAGTTACAAATTCTGGAGACAGTGGGAACTGCCAATGCTGGAGAATCTGAGATAACAAGGTGTGGAGCTGGATGAACACAGCAGGCCAAGCAGCAACAGAGGAGCAGGAAAGCTGACGTTTTGGATCTGGACTCTTCTTCTGTCAGCTTTCCTGCTCCTCTGATGCCGCTTGGCCTGCTGTGTTCATCCAGCTCCACACCTTATTTTAGTTACAAATTTTAACCTTTTTCAAACCATGTGTCACCTCAGCAGACTGATTTAAGGTGGTAGGTAAAATATTGACTACATTTTGTTTTTATTTACTCATGGGATCTGAGTATCATTTTGGCCAGCATTTGCTTCCTATCCTTAACTGCCCTAGAGAAGGCGGTGGTGAACTGCAGCAGTCCTTGTGTCTCAGAGGGGCACTTGGCAGGTGGTGTTGTTCCGAGCATCTGGTGCCCTTAACCTGGATGGTGGAGAATATTGGTTTGGATGCTAATGCTGAAGGATATGCCTAACTGTGTAGGGACGGGAACCCTCAAAATATTTAAGAAATATTTAGGTGAATACTCAAAATCCATAGCATACAAAGGGTCAAGTGCTGGAAAATGGCAAGTTGGATGTTTAACTGCTGGCACAGACATGTGGGCTGAAGGGCCTCCCTCTATGCTGTAAAAACTCAACTTTATAAGTGTTAGGGATAGTTAGTTGGAAATGTTAGTTCAAATTCAGCACTATCAATCATAAAATGTGGAATTATAAGCAAATGTGACTATTGGCTGCCACTCCCATGAATCGGATTTGTTAATATCTATCTGGTTCACGAATGCCCTGCAGGGGTTGGGGATGGGATTCTGCCATCCTGCCCCGGTTTGCTCCACGCATGACTCCTGGCCCAAGATGTACGTGCACAGACACAATGTACAAGATTCACCACCACTTCTGACAGCACCTTCCAAATGTGTCAGATCTACCCGCTGGAAGGAACTGTGGGAATGCTGCAGATTTCTCTTGGAGTCACACACCATCCTGGTACTTTGTTGTTTGGGGGTTCAGAAACCTGCAACTCCCAACAGTCCCATGTGGACTGCAACAATTTGGGAAAATGGCTCATCCCCACCTCCTAAAGGTAATAGGCAATGAATGCAGGCAAGCTCACATCATTTGGAAGAATGAAGGAATAAGATTGGCAAAGACCAGAAGGATCAAAGTGAGCCTGATTGGATTGAAATCTCAAAGAGCCACTACAAACCTGACAGGGTGAATGTTTTCCCCATTTGCTGTTAATCAGAGTTGATTTTTTTTTAATGATGAAGTTAGTTTCGTCTTCATCTGATGGTGCAAAATGAGAAATGAGACGCACATCGTAGGCCTTTCATAATTTTCAATTCCAGCAAAGTCAGATTGAGAGAGAGAGATGTAACAGATAACTGATTCAATATCCTTCAGTGTTAAATGAGCAGTCCCAAGTGACAGGCACCCCAAAATTTAAGGGGCGGTGATGGCCTGGTGGTATTATTGCTGGTCTGTTAATCCAGAGACCCAGATTATGTTCTGGGGACCCAGGTTTGAATTCCACTACAGCAAATGATGGAATTTGTATTCAATAAAAATCTGGAATTAACAGTCTAAATGATGACATTGAACCCATTGCCGATTGTTGGGAAAAACCCATATGGTACACACTGATATCCTTTAGGGATGGAAACTGCTCCCCTTACCTGGTCTGGCCTACATGTGGCTCCAGACCAAAGCAATATGGTTGACTCTTAGATAATAAAATGTGAGGCTGGATGAACACAGCAGGCCAAGCAGCATCTCAGGAGCACAAAAGCTGATGTTTCGGGCCTAGACCCTTCATCAGAGAGGGGGATGGGGGGAGGGTTCTGGAATAAATAGGGAGAGAGGGGGAGGCGGACCGAAGATGGAGAGAAAAGAAGATAGGTGGAGAGAGTATAGGTGGGGAGGTAGGGAGGGGATAGGTCAGTCCAGGGAAGACGGACAGGTCAAGGAGGTGGGATGAGGTTAGTAGGTAGATGGAGGTGCGGCTTGGGGTGGGAGGAAGGGATGGGTGAGAGGAAGAACAGGTTAGGGAGGCAGGTTGGACTGGTTTTGGGATGCAGTGGGTGGAGGGGAAGAGCTGGGCTGGTTGTGTGGTGCAGTGGGGGGAGGGGACGAACTGGGCTGGTTTAGGGATGCGGTGGAGGAAGGGGAGATTTTGAAACTGGTGAAGTCCACATTGATACCATTAGGTTGCAGTGTTCCCAGGCGGAATATGGTTGACTCTTGACTGCCCTCTGAGCAATTAGGGAAGGGCTGGCCTAGCTAGCAATGCCCTCATCCCATGAGTGAATGAAGCCTCAGTGTGCTTGCCCATTAAAGGGGAGGGGATGAATTGTTCAAGAAATGTTGGGTTCTAGTGTGTGTAGAACCAAAGGTCTGCTGCACAGTTCTGTGCGTATCAGCACAGGAAATATACCAGCATCGCATCCTCGGCAATAGGTTTGAAAAGTTATATCACTCCTATAAAGGATAGAGAAAAATGAACTGTCTGTCATTTACAAAATGTGGAACTGACTGTTTATAAAATCATGACAGGTATATTTAAGGTGAATATCAAGGGTCTTTTCCCTGGGGTGGGGGGAGTTCAAAACTGGGGGCACATCTTTAACATGAGAGGAGGAAGATTTAAAACGAACCTGAGGAACAATGTTTTTTACACAGTGGGTTGCTCACGTGCAGAATGAACTGCCGGAGGAAACTTCAATTTCCCAGGCAATTCCTTCAGAGTGCGCAACAATGGGGATTCCGCAAGATCCCCTGTGCAAATCCCATCAATACTGGAATAATGATGTCCAGAGAACATTCAGATTCATGTCCTTCCCAGATACTGTATCAACAATCTTCCTTCCCAAGGACCATTCTATACTGGAACAAGCTGCCAAAAGAAATAGTCAGAGCACCATCACTTGAAATCTGGAACTATCGTTAAATTGCTTTCACTTATAAGCTTCCAGTACGAGATTACCTGCTGAGTATGTTGTGTCTTTTTTTTATTACTGGCTGCATAAATATCAGTGAAATGTGGATTTTGGTCAGTGATGCTGGAAAATCTAAAACTTGTGGAAACCTTTCCGAATATATTTCTGATGCCACAAAGTTTGTCTGTTTTCCTGAATATAAGGATATCAGGTAATTACAGACACAACACAGAGTACAAAAACTGAAGCTGCTGGTAAAGCTCATCAGAGATAATGGGAACTGCAGATGCTGGAGAATCTGAGACAACAAAGTGTGGGGCTGGATGAAAACAGCAGGCCAAACAGCAACAGAGGAGCAGGAAAGCTGACGTTTTGGGCCTAGACCCTTCATCAGAAAAGGGGGATGGGGAGAGGGTTCTGAAATAAATAGGGAGAGGGGGGAGGCGGATCAAAGGTGGATAGAGGAGAAGATAGGTGGAGAGGAGACAGACAAGTTAAAGGGATGGGGATGGAGCAGTAGAGATGAGTGTAGGTGGGGAGGTAGCAAGGTGGATAGGTCAGTCATTGTAAAGCTCAGCAGGTCTGGCAGCATCTGTGAAGAAAAATCAGAGGTAACGTTTCGGGTCCAGAGACCCTTCCTCACAACACAGAGTACATGACTGAATATATAGCTGTGTGCTATACTGTAGTTTATTTGTGTCAAAACAGTGACAGATTTCTGATAAACCAAGGCCCTATCTGGAGGTAAAAGATTCCCCAAATCATTTTGAAGACAACAGTGTATTCTCCCGGTGTCTGGACGTTTGTCCAACAACTAATGAAGAGACTAAAGGAGAAGCCAATTGAATGGCATGGTGTGCATTCACTCCAATGCAAGTTCCACCTTTGAAAGGTGATACCTTCGAATTTAAAAAATATGCTTTGTCACCCTGTTGAGGCAGCCCCAATGTAATTATAGATACACTTACATAACAAACTCACTGATCACTTAAAAAAGCATCAGGGGAAGCGATTCAAACAGAGATGTGAAAGCTAATCAGTTTCAGGAAACATTTTCTTTATCACTAAAAGAACGTCCTGTAAGAAACAAATTGCTCATTACTCATTTCCTGAAGAGTACCAACAGTAGAGGTAGTTTTAAAACTCCACAGACCCCATTTCAACTGGGCCCATAATGACATGATATAAAGATTATTAAATCAGTTATAGAGCAACCAAATTGCACAGGTTGTCCAGCATAATGTAGGCACACAGGCAAGGAGCTGGGTGGTGAGAAGAACAGAGGATGGAGGGGGTGAGGGGAGTGGAGGAAAGAGGCATGGAGGGGAACATGGGACAGTGCAATGCGGGGAATGGAGTACCAGGTAGCAAAGGGAGTGAAGGTTGGAAGACTGAAGAGTGCAGTGATTGCGGAGGTGGAGGAGAGAGGACAGGGCAGTGAAGGGAGCAGAGGGAGCAACAAGGGACGCACAAGTTTTCAGTTCTGGTGAAATGCCGGCACTCAGGGATGATGGCAATGACATTGACTTCCTATTCAAGTGGGTTGGCAGGAGATACCGCTCTTCCAGTCCTTCTCACAAAGCTGCTTGTGGTAACTGCCACTTTGTCTATGTTATACTTCAATAAACTCACCATTTGCTGTAAAAGATGTCCTGATGCTATGGTAGTGCAAGTGCTTCTTTTTCCTTCACTTACATGTCAAAATGTGTTTACCTGTACGTGAGCCCTTAGTTATTTGTGAGTAACTGCAGTAATCTTTTAATAAAGTAGAAATATACTCAAAGCAGTTTGTCGATGGGTGGAGAAATGTCAGGTAGACTTCATAATCTCTGTTAGCTTCGTGTTTTGCAGCCCAGGCTCGTCAGACACTCTGTTGAGAGTATACACGTGTATGATTCTTCATTTCATTACATTCTGTCCATCATTTGCTCTACTGGTTTACACACAATGCAATCATTTACATCTGGAAATATTTTGATGTGTCTATCGCGTCTTTTTTTATTTGTTCTCTGTATGTTTTGAAAAGTAATGTTCTCCCTTCTGAATGTTATAAATTTAGAAGGCATAACTCACAGGCAAAGCTGAAGCCCATTAGCAGTGGTACAAAAACAAAAGTTGCTGGAAGAGCTCAGCAGGTCTGAGGAAGGGTCACCGGACCCAAAACATTTATTAATATTTTCTCTTCACAGATGCTGCCAGGCCAGCTGAGCTTTTCCAGCAACTTCTGTTTTTGTTCCTGATTTACAGCATCTGCCCGTTTTTTTGGTTTTTATTTAGCATTAGTACAAACCTGATTCAGGGATAGAAAGCAGGGTAGAACAGTAACTTGTCTTTCGGATGAAATGTGAAAGCATGGCTTTCTGAAGTAGATAAAAAAGATAGCACCACTTGGAAGAAGAAGAACAGGGCCATTATCCCCAAGATCCTGACAATTGCCCAACCCTCAGTGAACATCATAAAAAATAAATTATCTAGTCATTATCACATATTTGACAGCATTCACATTAATGAGAATGTTTGCAGCCTACAGATGTCAGTCAGGTGATCTGAGAGAAGGAACTTATCTGAGGGAGATGTCCAATCATCAGGTCTGGCAGCATGTGTGAAGGAGAAAACAGAGTTAATGTTTTGGGTCTGGTGGCCCTTCACCAGGAAGCATCACTGGACCCGAAACGTTAACTCTGTTTCCTCCTTCACAGATGCTGCCAGATCTGCTGAGCTTTTCCAGCAACTTTGTTTTTGTTCCTAATTTACAGCATACGCAGTTCTTTTGGTTTTGTTTTAGATATACAATCATGTCCCCCAGCGGTTTGTATTACGGTCATTGCTCTTTCTATAGATATTGATGAGTTGAGGTGAGTATAAGGACGAACATTTAAGTTTGAAGCTGGCACAAAATTCACAAATATAAACAGAGAGGAGAATAGGAACAAAATTCAGGAGGACCTTAACAGGCCAGTTGAATAAGTAGATACATGACAGATAAAACTGAGTTCAGTGAAGGTCAATAATTAATAACAACATTGATAAAGCATGTTTATGGTGTGAAGGAGCTGTACAGCATGGAAACCCATGCTTTAGTCAACACATCCATGCTGACCAGACACCCTAAGTCAATCTAGCCCTATTTGCCCACATTTGGCTCATATCCCTCTAAATCCTTTCGATTCATGTACCCATCCTTTTAAATGTTGTCATTGTACCAGCCACCACCATATCCTCTGGCAGCTCATTTCATACACGCACCACCTTCTGTGTGAAAAAAGTTGCTCTTTAGGTCCCTTTTAAATCTTTCCCCTAACACCTTATACCTATGCCCTCCAGTAGTGGACTTCCCCACCCTGGGGAAAAGACGTTGGCTATTCACCCTATCTATGCCCCTCATGATTTTATAAACCACCCCTCAGGCTCCAATGCCCCAGGAAAACTAGCCCCAGTCTATTCAGAGATAACAAGGTGTAGGGTTGGATGAAAACAGCAGGCCAAGCAGTATCAGAGGAGCAGGAAAGCTGACGTTTCGGGCCTAGACCCTTTTACCTTGATAGCGTTCGCTTTACTTCTGACCACATTGTGCATTGTGGGTTTCCTCATAAAAAACAGTCAGCAAGCACCGGAGGATGTGATCCACTTGATCAGGTGAATTCCACTCACCTCAAACTCCTTCAAAGGAATTTTCAGACTAAGTTGGGAACCTATTTATTGCGCTGTGACCATTAGTTGACCTTGATTGAGCGTATATATAGCTCACTATTACTGTTGACATGGTCTTCAGAATTGGGAGGAATGTATGAAAGACTGCTGAACAAATATCCCTTGTTTCACAATGTTGGCCAAAGCCCCACTGAGGGGTGATTTGCTCACAGAGTTTATCTTCAGCATGCCATCTAAGTCATGCCCACGATAGGAGTGGAAGATATGAGTCTCTCTGCAGGAAGTCAGCTCAGTATTTAGGACTAGGAACTTGGGAATCTGGCCAGAATCTATTGGAATCAGAAGCAGGATGACAGAGCAGAATGTTAGTCGCCCAGAGTGGCCAGGTGGAAAGGGTATATAAAATGAGATGTGATGCCATGGCCACCTCTCCTGGCACCTGATCACACAACAATTTTATGTGATGCCCTGGGGGAGACATTGAATGGTCCACCTAGCTTTAGGCCATTGGAAGCCCTTAGGTGGGCATGTTAGTAGCGGTCGGACACAAGGAAGAGTGATTTAGGCTTGAAACTAGCCAGGTTCCACTGTTAGTGCCATTAGAAACAGAGGGATGGGATGCCTACTTCTCAGGCCCCACTGTCTGTATTTCTTAACCCCCACCCCACCCCCCACCGACTCCCCTCCCTCCCCAAGTTTCCCAATTTCAGCAGCTGTCACCACCCCCCCAATGTTCATGACGTGACCCCGCAAGGTGACAGTCAATCGATTGGCCATTGTTTCTTGGAGGCAAAATTCCTCTGAAGGTGGGGTTGGGGGGACAACGTCTTACTCTGAGCCAGCTCATTGCTCATCTGGATGAAAAATGGCTTTTGGTAAGTTACCAGAGCAGTGATGAGCCCTCAAACCTCTGCCTGTGTCTCACTTGCTGAGGTGAGGGCTGGTGGTTTGGCAAAACATAAAATCCTGCCAAAGGTGTGTGGTTTCCACTGGACATCAACCCAGTACAAGGGGAAACATTGTCTAGTCTCCACTGAAGAGGAACTCAACTCCTTACCTTCCAACTCAAAGTTGAAACCAAAGTTTCTCTCCTCCAGATAGACTATGGGGAGAATAAACTCTTGCTTTGCCTTTTATCCTGCTTTGCATTAGTGATCAACAACACAACAAGGACACCTGCTACTGACCTGAAGAAAGTGTCTCTGAGGGATGTAGTGATCTCCCTAGCAAGGATACCAGCTCCAGCACTGTACAGTGGTACTGTAGCCAATTGTATCATTCCTGAATAGGAATTTCCCAACATGCAACTGCAGAACGATATTCAGGCTATCCAGCAGCCAATCACATTGAAGAAATTTCACAGACAGCCAACCAGGAATCAAAATAAAAACAACTTAAAAATCTCCCCTAAAGATCTTTTCAGTGCAAATGAAGGATTATGACGTACACATGAAATTAAGCTAAAATGTGTTGAAAAGACTTTGTAAAAACTAAATAATAAACACTTTATTGAATGTATATCATAACTAATCAGATGTGTAAACAGATAATGGAAAGGTGTAGGAGAAACAGTGTGGTGGTGATGGGAGATTTTAATTTTCCCAACATTGACCTGGATTCACTCTGTGTTAGGGGTCAAGATGGAGCAGAATTTGTAAGGTGTGTCCAGGAGGGTTTTCTAGAGCAGTTTGTATGTAGTCCAACTCGAGAAAGGGCCATACTGGACCCGGTGCTGGGGAATGAACCCGGCCAGGTGGTTGATATTACAGTAGGGGACTACTTTGGAAATAGCGACCACAAATCCATAAGTTTTACAATACTCATGGACAAGGATAGGAGTGGTCCTAAAGGAAGAGTACTAAACTGGGGGAAGGCCAACTATACCAAGATTCAGCAGGATCTGAGGAATGTAGATTGGGAGAAACTGTTTGAAGGTAAATCCACATTTGATATGTGGGAGGCTTTTAAGGAGAGGTTGATTCGCGTGCAGGAGAGACATGTTCCTGTGAAAATGAGGAATAGAAATGGCAAGATTACGGAGCCATGGATGACAGGTGAAATTGTGAGACGAGTCAAGACAAAAAAGGAAGCATACATGAGGTCTAGGCGACTGAAGACAGACGAAGCTTTGCAAGAATATCGGGAATGTAGAGCGAATCTGAAACGAGGGATTAAGAGGGCTAAGAGAGGACATGAGATATTGCTGGCAAACATGGTTAAGGAAAACCCCAAAGCCCTTTTATTCATATATAAAGAGCAAGAGGGTAACTAGAGAAAGGATTGGCCCACTTAAGGACAAAGAAGGACAATTATGCGCTGAGTCAGAGAAAATGGGTGACATTCTTAACGAGCACTTTGCATCGGTATTCACCAAGGAGAGGGACATGACAGATGTTGAGGTTAGGGATAGATGTTTATTTAGTCTAGGTCAAGTTGACATAAGGAAGGAGGAAGTGTTGGGTATCCTAAAAGACATTAAGGTGGACAAGTCCCCAGGTCTGGATGGGATCTATCCCAGGTTACTGAGGGAAGCGAGAGAGGAAATAGCCGGGGCCCTAACAGATATCTTTGCAGTGTCCTTAGACACGGGTGAGGTCCCCGAGGACTGGAGAATTGCTAATGTTGTCCCCTTGTTTAAAAAGGGCAGCAAGGATAATCCAGGTAATTATCAACCGGTGAGCCTCACATCAGTGGTAGGGAAGCTACTGGCGAAAATATTGAGGGATAGGATCTATTCCCATTTGGAAGAAAATGGGCTTATCAGTGGTAGGCAACCTGGTTTTGTACAGGGAAGGTCATGTCTTACCAACTTAATAGAATTCTTTGAGGACGTGACAAAGTTGATTGAAGAGGGAAAGGCTGTAGATGTCATATACTTGGACTTCAGTAAGGCGTTTGATAAGGTTCCCCATGACAGGCTGATGGAGAAAGTGAAGTCACATGGGGTCCAGGGTGTGCTAGCTAGATGGATAAAAAACTGGCTGGGCAACAGGAGACAGAGGGTAGTAGTAGAAGGGAGTTTCTCAAATTGGAGACCTGTAACCAGTGGTGCTCCACAGGGATCTGTGCTGGGTCCACTGTTGTTTGCGATATATGTAAATGATCTGGAGGAAGGTATAGGTGGTCTGATCAGCAAGTTTGCTGATGACACTAAGATTGGTGGAGTAGCTGATAGTGAAGGGGACTGTCAGAAATTACAGCAGAATATAGATAGATTGGAGAGTTGGGCAGATAAATGGCAGATGGAGTTCAATCCAGGCAAATGCGAGGTGATGCATTTTGGAAGATCAAATTCAAGGGCGAACTATACAGTAAATGGAAAAGTCCTAGGGAAAATTGATGAACAGAGAGATCTGGGTGTTCAGGTCCATTGTTCCCTGAAGATGACAACACAGGTCAATAGGGTGGTCAAGAAGGCATATGACATGCTTTCCTTCATTGGGCGGGGTATTGAGTACAAGAGTTGGCAGGTCATGTTGCAGTTGTATAGGACTTTGGTTCGGCCACATTTGGAGTACTGTGTACAGTTCTGGTCGCCACATTACCAAAAGGATGTGGATGCTTTGGAGAGGGTGCAGAGGAGGTTCACCAGGATGTTGCCTGGTATGGAGGGTGCTAGCTATGAAGAGAGGTTGAATAGATTAGGATTATTTTCATTAGAAAGATGGAGATTGAGGGGGGTCCTGATTGAGGTCTACAAAATCATGAGGAGTATCGACAGGGTGGATAGCAAATAGCTTTTTCCCAGAGTGGGGGACTCAATTACTAGGGGTCATGAGTTCAAAGTGAGAGGAGGAAAGTTTAAGGGAGATATGCGTGGAAAGTTCTTTACACAGAGGGTGGTGGGCGCCTGGAACGCATTGCCAGTGGAGGTGGTAGACGCAGACACGTTAGCGTCTTTTAAGATATATTTGGACAGGTACATGGATGGGCAGGGAGCAAATGGACACAGACCGTTAGAAAATAGATGACACGTTAGACAGAGGATCTCGATCGGCGCAGGCTTGGAGGGCCAAAGGGCCTGTTCCTGTGCTGTAGGTTTCTTTGTTTCTTTGTTTTGTTTGTAATCAGTTAAAAAATACACCACAAATGTAATTTTGTTTAGTTCTGTCATTCATCAAACGTGATCGAAGGATCTGTAATTTTTATAGGGAATATGGGAGAGGAAATTCCCGCTAATTTCAATGAAATGCCAAATCTAGTGAGCCCACAGTGCACCCACTGCGCAGGCACCTACAGAAGCTCGCAGTGATCTCAAAGCACACTCATCTGTGACCCAATTCCATCTAAAACACCCTCTGAATGCAAATACTCTCCCAGAAGAATGTTAATGATTGATCCAGTCAGCCTATCCTATCTTCGACAAATATTTTAATTTTTCACAGCGCATTTCGCAACATGTTCCATAATGCTTCATAACCAGCAATGAGCTTTTGAAATGTCTTCCCTATTGAATTGCATTTGGCAATTTGTAAATAACAAATTCCCAGCAAATGACAATACTGATTGAGGGAAAAGCAACATTCAGGATGTTAGGAGAGCCTTCCGGCTCTTCTTTGAATAGTACCGTAGGACCCTTTGGCCACCACTGAAATATTTGCCCAGTTAAGGCAGGAACAAAGCCCACTGCCCTACAATCGCATCAAACAGGCTTTGGTGAAATTACACTGATCACTCGTGAGTTATGAAGGACCCCCTATAAATACATTTGAGCAAAATACAAGAGCATTTCAAAGTCAGAGGCATGTCTATTTTGGTGGATCTAAGGTAATTTAGGTGACAGAAACTCAAAGTGCAAAATATTTCTTTCTTGAAAGGACACTATTAAGCCAAATGGAGTAAAGAAGGATGAGAGGTGACTTGATAGAGTGTACAAGATGATGAGAGGCATAGATAGAGTGGATGGTCAAAGATTTTTCTGGGGCTGAAGTGACGATTATGAGGGAGCATAATTTCAAGGTGATTGGAGGAAGGTACAGGGGAGATGTCAGAGGTAGATTCTTTACTCAGAGAGCGGTGGGCATGTGGAATGCGCTGCCAGCAGTGGGAGTGGAGCCAAATACTTTAGAGGCTTTTACGTGACTCTTGGGCAGGCACATGGAGGATAGTAACACGTAGGGTATGCAGGGTAGTTGGATCTTAGTAGGATGATAGGTCAGCACAACATCGTGAGCCGAAGGGCCTGTACTGTGCTGAACTGTGCTATGTTCTTAATGATATTTTTAATGTTACAACTGTAATTAACGAGCCAAGTTGTTTAACTGGCACCATTACTGGTACATTTTTAATATTTGACAAACCTCCTTGTCTACCGCGCATCTACTTGCATGTGGGAGGGCCAAAGATCTTAAGTCTGATCTGCTTGTTATAGAATCACTTACTCTCGTCTGACATATGCTGCTTCTGCTGTTTAGCTACACCATCTTGATGCACCATATGTACTTTTGCCTTGGAGACACCACTGCAGCTTTCAATGTGATGGTAAGAGTAGAGAGGGGGGGCTTCAATTTATCAGCTGATGCATAGATTAGTGTAGGCGATCAGCAGGCAGCTTCCTTGCCCATATATATCCGATCCCGTGAGGTTTGATGAGGTCTGGAGTGAATATCACAGACTTGTAGAATGGTTTGTTCCCAGCTGCGCTTCCACCATTCTGGTGTCTGGGACATTGTAAGGTGTGATTCCATCAGTACAGCTACATCAGGCTAATGCTCGACTAGTCTGTGGGGTAGCTGTCCTCCTTTCAGTATGATCCTCCAGACATTAGTAAGCAGGATTTCACACTGTTGGCAGGGCTGGCATTGCACCTGTTGTGTCCAGTGCCTGGGTCAGCGCCAAGTTGTCTCTCTGATTTAAAATGTGAGGCTGGATGAACACAGCAGGCCAAGCAGCATCTCAGGAGCACAAAAGCTGATGTTTCGGGCCTAGACCCTTCATCAGAGAGGGGGATGGGGAGAGGGAACTGGAATAAATAGGGAGAGAGGGGGAGGCGGACCGAAGATGGAGAGTAAAGAAGATAGGTGGAGAGAGTATAGGTGGGGAGGTAGGGAGGGGATAGGTCAGTCCAGGGAAAATGGACAGGTCAAGGAGGTGGGATGAGGTTAGTAGGTAGATGGGGGTGCAGCTTGGGGTGGGAGGAAGGGATGGGTGAGAGGAAGAACCGGTTAGGGAGGCAGAGACAGGTTGGACTGGTTTTGGGATGCAGTGGGTTGGGGGGAAGAGCTGGTCTGGTTGTGTGGTGCAGTGGGGGGAGGGGACGAACTGGGCTGGTTTAGGGATGCAGTAGGGGAAGGTGAGATTTTGAAACTGGTGAAGTCCACATTGATACCATTAGGCTGCAGGGTTCCCAGGCGGAATATGAGTTGCTGTTCCTGCAGCCTTCGGGTGGCATCATTGTGGCAGTGCAGGAGGCCCATGATGGACATGTCATCTAGAGAATGGGAGGGGGAGTGGAAATGGTTTGCGACTGGGAGGTGCAGTTGTTTGTTGCGAACTGAGCGGAGGTGTTCTGCAAAGCGGTCTCCAAGCATCCGCTTGGTTTCCCCAATGTAGAGGAAGCCACACCGGGTACAGTGGATGCAGTATACCACGTTGGCAGATGTGCAGGTGAACCTCTGCTTAATGTGGAATGTCATCTTGGGGCCTGGGATAGGGGTGAGGGAGGAGGTGTGGGGGCAAGTGTAGCATTTCCTGTGGTTGCAGGGGAAGGTGCCGGGTGTGGTGGGGTTGGACGGCAGTGTGGAGCGAACAAGGGAGTCACGGAGAGAGTGGTCTCTCCGGAAAGCAGGCAGGGGTGGGGATGGAAAAATGTCTTGGGTGGTGGGGTCGGATTGTAAATGGCGAAAGTGTCGGAGGATGATGCGTAGTATCCGAAGGTTGGTGGGGTGGCGTGTGAGAATGAGGGGGATCCTCTTAGGGCGGTTGTGGCAGGGGCGGGGTGTGAGGGATGTGTTGCGGAAAATACGGGAGACGCGGTCAAGGGCGTTCTCAATCACTGTAGGGGGAAAGTTGCGGTCCTTAAAGAACTTGGACATCTGGGATGTGCGGGAGTGGAATGTCTTATCGTGGGAGCAGATGCGGCGGAGGCGGAGGAATTGGGAATAGGGGATGGAATTTTTGCAGGAGGGTGGGTGGGAGGAGGTGTATTCTAGGTAGCTGTGGGAGTCGCTGGGCTTGAAATGGACATCAGTTGCAAGCTGGTTGCCTGAGATGGAGACTGAGAGGTCCAGGAAGGTGAGGGATGTGCTGGAGATGGCCCAGGTGAACTGAAGGTTGGGGTGGAAGGTGTTGGTGAAGTGGATGAACTGTTCGAGCTCCTCTGGGGAGCAAGAGGCGGCGCCGATACAGTCATCAATGTACCGGAGGAAGAGGTGGGGTTTGGGGCCTGTGTAGGTGCGGAAGGGGGACTGTTCCACGTAACCTACAAAGAGGCAGGCATAGCTGGGGCCCATGCGGGTGCCCATGGCCACCCCCTTAGTCTGTAGGAAGTGGGAGGAGTCAAAAGAGAAGTTGTTGAGGGTGAGGACGAGTTCAGCTAGGCGGATGAGAGTGTCAGTGGAGGGGGACTGGTCGGGCCTGCGGGACAGGAAGAAGCGGAGGGCCTTGAGGCCATCTGCATGCGGAATGCAGGTGTATAGGGACTGAACGTCCATGGTGAATATGAGGTGTTGGGGGCCAGGGAATTGGAAGTCCTGGAGGAGGTAGAGGGCGTGGGTGGTGTCACGGACATAGGTGGGGAGTTCCTGGACCAAAGGGGAGAAAATGGAGTCCAGATAGGTGGAGATGAGTTTGGTGGGGCAGGAGTAGGCTGAGACGATGGGTCGACCAGGGCAGGCAGGTTTGTGGATTTTGGGAAGGAGATAGAAGCGGGCCGTGCGGGGTTGGGGAACAATGAGGTTGGAGGCTGTGGGTGGGAGGTCCCCTGAGGTGATGAGGTCGTGAATGGTGTTGGAGATGATGGTTTGGTGCTCGGGTGTGGGGTCATGATCGAGGGGGCGGTAGGAGGTGGTGTCCGCCGTCTTACCCTCCATGCCTACTTCTTCAACCGGGAACCTAACCCTCCTTCCACTGACCCCTTCACCCGCTTCCAACACAAGTCCTCCTCCTGGACACCACCCCCAGGCCTCCTACCCTCCCTCGACCTCTTCATCTCCAACTGCCGTCGAGACGTTAACAGCCTCAACCTCTCCACCCCTCTCACCCACTCCAACCTCTCCCCCGCAGAACGGGCAGCCCTCCGCTCCAACCCCAACCTCACCATCAAACCCGCAGACAAGGGTGGCGCAGTGGTAGTATGGCGCACTGACCTCTACATCACCGAGGCCAGACGCCAACTCTCCGACACCACCTCCTACCGCCCGCTCGATCATGACCCCACACCCGAGCACCAAACCATCATCTCCAATACCATTCACGACCTCATCACCTCAGGGGACCTCCCACCCACAGCCTCCAACCTCATTGTTCCCCAACCCCGCACGGCCCGCTTCTATCTCCTTCCCAAAATCCACAAACCTGCCTGCCCTGGTCAACCCATCATCTCAGCCTGCTGCTGCCCCACCGAACTCATCTCCACCTATCTGGACTCCATTTTCTCTCCTTTGGTCCAGGAACTCCCCACCTACGTCCGTGACACCACCCACGCCCTCCACCTCCTCCAGGACTTCCAATTCCCTGGCCCCCAACACCTCATATTCACCATGGACGTCCAGTCCCTATACACCTGCATTCCGCATGCAGATGGCCTCAAGGCCCTTCGCTTCTTCCTGTCCCGCAGACCCGACCAGTCCCCCTCCACTGACACTCTCATCCGCCTAGCTGAACTCGTCCTCACCCTCAACAACTTCTCTTTTGACTCCTCCCACTTCCTACAGACTAAGGGGGTGGCCATGGGCACCCGCATGGGCCCCAGCTATGCCTGCCTCTTTGTAGGTTACGTGGAACAGTCCCCCTTCCGCACCTACACAGGCCCCAAACCCCACCTCTTCCTCCGGTACATTGATGACTGTATCGGCGCCGCCTCTTGCACCCCAGAGGAGCTCGAACAGTTCATCCACTTCACCAACACCTTCCACCCCAACCTTCAGTTCACCTGGGCCATCTCCAGCACATCCCTCACCTTCCTGGACCTCTCAGTCTCCATCTCAGGCAACCAGCTTGTAACTGATGTCCATTTCAAGCCCACCGACTCCCACAGCTACCTAGAATACACCTCCTCCCACCCACCCTCCTGCAAAAATTCCATCCCCTATTCCCAATTCCTCCGCCTCCGCCACATCTGCTCCCACGATAAGACATTCCACTCCCGCACATCCCAGATGTCCAAGTTCTTTAAGGACCGCAACTTTCCCCCCACAGTGATCGAGAATGCCCTTGACCACGTCTCCCGTATTTCCCGCAACACATCCCTCACACCCCATCCCTGCCACAACCGCCCTAAGAGGATCCCCCTCGTTCTCACACACCACCCCACCAACCTCCGGATACAACGCATCATCCTCCGACACTTTCGCCATTTACAATCCGACCCCACCACCCAAGACATTTTTCCATCCCCACCCCTGTCTGCTTTCCGGAGAGACCACTCTCTCTGTGACTCCCTTGTTCGCTCCACACTGCCGTCCAACCCCACCACACCCGGCACCTTCCCCTGCAACCACAGGAAATGCTACACTTGCCCCCACACCTCCTCCCTCACCCCTATCCCAGGCCCCAAGATGACATTCCACATTAAGCAGAGGTTCACCTGCACATCTGCCAACGTGGTATACTGCATCCATTGTACCCGGTGTGGCTTCCTCTACATTGGGGAAACCAAGCGGAGGCTTGGAGACCGCTTTGCAGAACACCTCCGCTCAGTTCGCAACAAACAACTGCACCTCCCAGTCGCAAACCATTTCCGCTCCCCCTCCCATTCTCTAGATGACATGTCCATCATGGGCCTCCTGCACTGCCACAATGATGCCACCCGAAGGCTGCAGGAACAGCAACTCATATTCCGCCTGGGAACCCTGCAGCCTAATGGTATCAATGTGGACTTCACCAGTTTCAAAATCTCACCTTCCCCTACTGCATCCCTAAACCAGCCCAGTTCGTCCCCTCCCCCCACTGCACCACACAACCAGACCAGCTCTTCCCCCCAACCCACTGCATCCCAAAACCAGTCCAACCTGTCTCTGCCTCCCTAACCGGTTCTTCCTCCCACGCATCCCTTCCTCCCACCCCAAGCCGCACCCCCATCTACCTACTAACCTCATCCCACCTCCTTGACCTGTCCGTCTTCCCTGGACTGACCTATCCCCTCCCTACCTCCCCACCTATACTCTCTCCACCTATTTTCTTTACTCTCCATCTTCGGTCCGCCTTCCCCTCTCTCCCTATTTATTCCAGTTCCCTCTCCCCATCCCCCTCTCTGATGAAGGGTCTAGGCCCGAAACATCAGCTTTTGTGCTCCTGAGATGCTGCTTGGCCTGCTGTGTTCATCCAGCCTCACATTTTATTATCTTGGAATTCTCCAGCATCTGCAGTTCCCATTATCTCTGTCTGTCTGATTTCATTTCTTTCAGGCTTCGTAGCAGTTTGATATTGAAACACAGGAGCAGGATGAGCCCATTTGGTCATTCAAACCTGTTCTACCATTCAGTTGATCTGTGCCCTAACTCTATATATCTGTCTTTGACCCACATCCCTGAATGCATTAGATAACTGTTGAACAAAATAAATCTCTGATATAAAACTAACAACAGATCTAGCATCAACTACTACTTGTGGAAGAGTTTCCAAACCTCTATCACCCTTGGTGTATAGAAATGCTTCCGAATATCTTTCCTGAAAGGTCTGGCCTTCATTCTTATACCTTTTTATTAAAATGCCCTTTTATTAAATTTTCTACCAGAAGACAAAATTATGTTTCTTTTCCATGCTTCTCAGATGAAGATAAATAAGAAGATGCCAGGATTATGAACTGCTTATAGATATTTACCAAGATTTCCGTTTGAATTAAAGCACAAGAATACGCTGTAGAAGGAAACCTTTCCACTCACCAGCCAGATTTCGTGCTCTGTACACTAAGTGGACAACTTCAGAGGTGACTAACTCACCATTCCCATCAGAATAAGCCCGTCAGAATGAGCATCAGTTAAGTACTTAACGTGGGGATGAGTGAGCCAGTCATGTAGTCGGAGACCTCACTATTGAAGTGTCATTCTTTCTGAAGCTGCTAAATAACCTAAATCCAGTAGAATCTGAGTCCTAAAAATTGTTAATAGCAGACCAGGCTGTGAAATAATGAGCAGGCTAAAACAGTGACGGGGTGAGTAGAATTTTTTTTTGTTAGGGGTATGGGGTTTGCAGGAGTGAGAATCCACAAGGGGGTCAGCAGATTGAAGGCAAGCACAATGGGGTAGTTTTCAGCAGCCAAGTTCTTACCGCTCGTACCCCAATTTTTCCTTGTCTTCTTGACTCCTCATGATATTAAAGATCTCTGTACAACCTATTCTCTAGTCCGCTATTCTCTAAGGAAAACAGTACCAACCTCCAACCAGGAAACCCAGCAAGCAACTTGCACACAGCAAACTCCCACAAACATTAATGCCCTCAACGAGGAAATGTTCTTGAGATGTCAACTTTGGTAAAACCATATTGTGCCAAGCTCTTCATTGGTTTAGGAAATTCGGCATGTCCTCAAAGGTGCCTTACCAATTTTTATAGACGCACCATAAGAAGTGTCCTATCTGGATGCATCACAGTGCAGTACACCAATTGCTATTTCTGACACTGCAAGAAACTGCAGAGTCATGAACTGCTTATAGATATTTACAAAGTTTTCTGTTTGAACACAGCTCAGTCCATCACACAAACCAGCCTTTCATCCACTAACTCCACCTACACTTCCCACTGCTTTGGGAAGGAACCAACTCAATTAAAGATTTTTCACCCTAGTTAAACTCTCTTCCACCCTCTTCTCTTAGGCAGATGTAAATGTTTGAATACACGTACCAACAGATTCAAGAACGGCTTCTTCCCCTCTATTAGCTGACTTTTGAATGGACTTCTCAAATATTAATGTGCTCTTCCTCCTTCTGCACCTCCTCTGTGGCTGTAACACTGTACACTGCATTCGGTTCTGCTGCCCTAGTGCACTTTGTTTGATAGGATCTGCCTGTATAGCGCTTAAAACAACATTTTTCTTTCTAACTCAGTGCATGAGAGAACAATAAATAAATCAATCAATCAATCAGTCAGAGTGTAGTCTGGTTTTCAGCCTGTTGTCTCATCCGAAAGACAATACTTCCAATATTATACTCAGAGAAAGTAAGAACTGCTGAGCTGGAGTCAGAGATAACACAGTGTAGAGCTGGAGCAACACAGGCAGCCAGCATCAGAGGAGCAGGAAAGCTGACGCTTCGGGTCAGGACCCATCTTCAGAAATGGAGGAGGGGATATGGAGCTCCAAAATAGGGACAGGAGGGGCGGGGCTGGGCAAGGTAGGTAGGATGACGATAAGTGAGTGCAGGTAGGCAGTGGTGGGGATTGGCCAGTGAAGTCGGTGGAGCGGATAGGTGGGAAAGAAGACAGACAGGTTGTGTCAGGATGGGTGAAGGTGAAGGAACCAGGATGAGAGGGAGGGTTGGTCATGGGATGAGGCCAGGAGTGGGGAGATTTTAAAGTGGTAAAGCCCACATTTAGACCATTGGGTTGTAGGCTCCCAAGATGGAATATGAGGGACTGCTCCTCTAGTTTGTGGGCGGCGTCATTGTGACACTGGAGGACGCCCAGGATAGACATGTTACCCAGGGAGTAGGAGGGTGAGTTGAAATGGTTCGCTAATGGAAGGTGTTGTTGTTTGTCGTGAACAGAGCGTAGGTGTTCTAAAAGCGGTCTTGGAGCCTACGCTTGGTCTCCCTGATGCAGAGGATGCCACATCAGGAACAGCGGATGCATGGATGGATGTGCAGGTGAACCTCTATCTGATATGGAAGGTTTTTGTGGTTTCTTGGATGCAAGTGTGAATGAGACGACACCTCCTCTCACCCACCTTCCAGCAAGAATGTGATCCCCTCCTCCCAATTCCTCCGCCGTGTCTGCTGCCATTATGGGGCTTCCAATCACGAACATCCCAGATGTCCTCTTATTTCAAGAACTGCAACTTCCCCCCTTCAGAGGTCGAAAACGCTCTTGACCACATCTCTTGCAGTTCCTGCACCTCAGCCCTCACACACCATCCCCACAGCAAAATCAAAGACAGAATCCCCCTTGTCCTCATGTATCACCCCACTAACCTCCGGATTCAACATATCATTCTCCGCCAGTTCCACCACCTGCAATCTGATCCCACAACTAAAGATATATTTCCCTCCCCACCCTTATCTGCCTTCTGGAGGGATCATTCTCCACGACTCCCTCATCCGCTCTACACTCCCCACTAGGCCCACCATTCCTGGCACCTTCCCCTGCAATCTCAGGAAGTGTTGCACCTGCCCTACACCTCCCCCTTCACCTCCATCCAAGGAACTAAAAAGAACCTTCCACATCAAACAGGGATTCACCTGCACATCTGCTAATGTGGCCTATTACTTCTGCTGCTCCCGATGTGGCGTGGTCTGCATCGGTGAGACCAAGCAGAGGCTCGGAGACCGCTTTGTAGAGCACTAACGCTTGGTTTGTGATGGACGACAACACTACCCAGTTGCAAACCACTTCAACTCTCCCTCCCACTCCCTGGGCAACATCTCCATCCTGGGCCTCCTCCAGTTTCACAATGACACCACCCACAAACTGGAGGAGCAGCACCTCATATTCCACCTTGGGAGCCTACAACCCAATGATCTCAATGTGGCCTTTACCAGTTTCAAAATCTCCCCAGCCCTGGCATCATCCCATGACCAACCCTCTCTCACGTCCCAGACTCCTTGCCCTGACACAACCTGTCCATCTTCTCTCCCACCTCACTGATCAATCTCCACCAGTACTGACCTGCACTCACCTATCACCATCCCACCTACCTTCCCCAGCCCCACCCTTCCTCTCTCTATTTCAGAGCTCCCTTCTGCCTCCCCCATTTCTGAAGAAGGGTCCCAATCTGAAACATTAGTTTTCCTGCTCCTCTGATGCTGCCTGGCCTGCTGCGTTGCTCCAGCTCCTCACTGTGTTATCTCTGACTCCAGCATCAGCAGTTCTGACAATCTCTGGCAAAAACAGAAGATGCTGGAAAAGCTCAGCAGGTCTGGCAGCATCTGTGAAGAGAAAGAATCAGAGTTAACATTTTGGGTCTGATTCCACAGAAGGATCACCAGACCCGAAATGTTAAGTCTGATTTTCTTTACTTCACAGACCTGCTCTGCCTTCCCAGCAATGTTCGTTTTTTGTTCCTCGTTCGGCACGGATTCTTGTAAATGCCAGGGAGGTCAAATTGCCGCCTCAGCATCAGTTCTGAAGGTCCCAACCCAGAACCTGGCATCACACATTCAAGATGCAGCTGCCTTCAATAGAAATAATTTTTACTTGGGAGACACTTGTGAACTTTTCTAAAGGTCTAAACCTTCCAGAGTTCTTTCGGAAATAAGAAAAGTCGAATATCTGTTAAATGTTAGGAAATGCAGCTGCTCTAGGGAACCTGGGTGTTGGTGAGTCACTAAAAGTTTGCATGCATGGACAGCAAGCAATTATAAATGCTCTGTTGGTCTTCATCGGAAAGGGCTTTGAGAACCTTGGTAAAGATATCTTGCTGCAGTTATAAAGTGAGACCGTGCCTAAAGTAATGTGCACAGTTTTAGTTTCCTGGTCTAAGGATTGATACACTCCCCATTCAGGTTGTGCAACAGTGGTTCAGCCAATTAATCCCTGCAATGGTCTCCTCTGAGGACAGACTGAGGAGACTGGGTCTGCACTCACTCAAGTTTTGAAGTCTGAGGAGTGGTCTCATTGAAATTTACAGAACTCGTTCAGCGATTAACAGGTTGAATATAGGCAAGATGTTTCCCCTGATTTGTGTGTCTGAAATCATGGGACATAATCTCTGGACAAGGGATAGGCTATTTAAGGATGAGATTAAGAGGAAATTCCTCACTTACAGTGTGATTAAGTCGTGGAGCTCACTAGCCCAGTGTTAATTCTTGAGCAGGTCCAAGGCAGAAGTTTATAGACATCTGGAGTGACACCAAAGGATATGCGGATTATATCGGAAGGAGGCATTGAGATAGATGATCAGCCATGACTAATAGAATGGTACAACTGGCTTGGTATGTCCAATAGCCCCTCCTGCTCCTAGATTCCTATGTGTTGACATAACCCATAGGTTGGTTATCACTAAAGGATTTTGTGAACTATCTCACAGTGGGTTGCCGTCAGTTCACTGATGGATAACTTTGAGACCTTATATAATCTTTGAGTTGGGGCTAGGAATACAAATACATATCTTTATCACAGATTAGGTAGTTGAAGAAATCTAAATATAGTGAGTAGTTTTTTTTACAAATTAGAGGCTTTTTTTAAGTCAATTCATCAATGGACACTTAAAACTTCACCTTATGCCAGGTCCTGATATGGTGGCTGTAAAGATCCGTGGGGCAAGAGATGGAAGGGCATAGGTTGGCATAGATAGGGCACGGAAAGAGTGCGGGGTGGGTTGTGGAGGGGGTGAGAGAATGTTTGTTAATAATCTTTTTTTAACAATGTAGGCCCTTTAAGAATGCCCACTGTTACACCCAACAGCCCCTCGGAACTTTTTCCTCATCACTGGGCCTGACTTGAGTTATAGTCCCACCCACACAACTGAGACTAAATTCCAGAGTACCAGCCCCTCCATGTCAAGTTTGCGGAGCCAGGAGCTTTCCCAGCTCTGCCCTCACAACTCAGGGACTCTTGGTTTCCTGTGAATTCACCTTAATTTGTAGTAACGAATGTATCACCACCATTCTGTACAAGCAGCTAAATGAACCATATTCTTCGGGAGTCCCAGTCGATAATCTGAAACATGTACTCCATTCTCTATGCTTTATAAAATCCATCTTCAGCACTTGCAGTCATTTCAATGGGCCAGTTCCTTCAGTATCCATTCAATCAATCAGGTGAGACTGCTAAACGTTGCTTTGGAATCTTTCAGCAATGCAGCAACATGTGCACTGAATGGTCTCCTTACAGGGGACTGCATCCAGCAGCTGCAATGCGTACACCATCTCTTTTTGGCCCAGGAGGTTACACTCTCTCTCCAAATCTTCTCAGCAAGTCACCAGTCTTATCCTATCACTTAATATTGAGGTTTTTGTCTGAGGGCAGAGAAATCCTTAAGTAAATTGGAACAGTATGGAGAAAGTTACTGTCATGCAAGGGAGCTTCTCAAATCATTGGCACAGGGAATTGTACATCAGAGTAGGAAGGAAGAAGCATCTAAGAGCTTGATAAATGTCCATTTTTATCTTCTCTACATTCTCAGAAATAACAGGCGTTGATAATCTTGTCCATCTTCAGCGGTATTTCTGAAATCAGACAATCACATGCTAAACACAATGAAACTCATCAATTTCAAGACATCGGGTAATCAGATATATTTCTCTCTCCTACTGAGTTACTCCAGCACCTTCTTATTTTTATTTCAGCATCTGCAATACTTTGATTTAAATTAATCAGATTCCTGATTGACCGTATTCCAAATTTCTGAATACTTGATAAGGAACCACTTCCATTTCAGAGAGATTTATAATTTTGGACAAGTAAGCCTGGATATTCAGATATGGCCACACTTTGGTTTAAGAGATAGCAGGAGCTGCAGATGCTGGAGAATCTGAGATAACAAGGTGTAGAGCTGGATGAACACAGCAGGCCATCAGAGGAGCAGGAAGGCTGATGTTTCGGGCCTCGACCCTTCTTCAGAAATCTTTGGTTTAAATTGTGTTTATATAGTACCCATTCAAGACACTTCATGGGAGAGTGATGAGAGAAAATTTAAAATTTAATTGGCCTTAAGAAGTAGATACAAGGACGAGTTTTTGGTCAAAGAAATAGGTTTTAAGGGATATTCAAAAATAGGAGACAATCGAGAAGCAAGGGAGTTTGGGCAAGGGATTCCAGAGTTTTGGGCCTAGAATCCTGATGGCACATTAACCAATGGATATCAGAGATGTACAAGCCTCCAAAACAGGAGGAATTCAGAGATCTGTATAGATTAGGGGAGGTTAATGTTGAGAAGTGCAAGGCCAGACTGACAGTGAACTATGCTGAGGTCAGTTTACCAATGCAGACAAAGGTGTAGACTTTGCTTAATTCACGTCACTAATTTTGACTCAGAAGAAAGTGATTTTGGTGAGAATGGGAGAACATCACATGTAAGGGAAATATAAGAGGTTTGGGAAAATTAAAATGTTGAGTAAGGTGACAAGACATCTCATAACCCTTGGAACAGCTGGAAACACAGCTCAGCCATTCAGAGCAAGAAAAGAAACCAAAGAGCTGTGGAAGCTGGAAATCAGAAACGAAAACAGAAATTGCAAGGGAAACTCAGCAGGTCTGGCAGCATCAGCTGTGGGAAAGCAGCGTTAACGTTTAAGATCCAGTGACCCTCCTTCTAAACCTCTTCCCTTGCACAAATTGACTGTATCATTTCCTCAATTTGCAGATGTGAGGAAAGCCATAACAGCAAAGTAAGTGAAGAGTGTTTTGGCGTATCCGGTGGTTAGCAAAGGCCGACTTTAAATGCAAGTCTTGTCTTTTCTTAAACACTCAGTCATAAATCTATAATGAATTGGACCTACCAAGTCACAGATACAGTGCAGGCTTTTGAACTAAAACAAGATTGAACACAATCGTGATCTGTTTTTCACTCCATAACTCTATTGCCCCAGTATTGCTACGTTCATACCAAGGCTCACACATATCAGCTTGTGCCATGTCTCTGTAGTAGTGTGAGTGTATCTTAATTCCTATGCTGTACCAAAATGGTTAACAACTAGATGTTTACAAGGATGATGGAGAGAAATGTTTCCCACCTCGGGGCAGTATGGTGACTCAGTGGTTAGCACTGCTGCTCCACAGCACCAAGGACCCAAGTTCGATTCCACCCTTGGGCTACTGTCTATTTGGAGTTTGTGCATTCTCCTTGCATCTTTGTGGCTTTCCTCTGGGTGCTCTGGTTTCCTCCTATAGTCCAAAACTATGCAGGTTGGGTGGATTGGCCACATTGAATAGATCATAGTATCGAGGCTATATGGGGCAGCCAATGGGAAATGCAGGGCTACAGGGGAACAGTATGGGGGAGGATCTAGGTGGGATACTCTTCAGAGGGGTGGTGTGGACTTGATGGGCTGAATAGTCTGTTTCAACATTGTAAGGGTTCTGAGAGCTTCACGGGAACAGTAGCCTACAGCGCAAGGCAAAACCAGGCACCCTTTGTTCAGCAGGACTCTGGTGGTAAGGGCTGTTAAAAATATATGTAATCTTAGTGGTTACCAAGGCTATTAAATTACAGGCAGAAGGGAGGGCAATGAAGTGGATGTCTCTGGTCTATATGACCCTTGGGTGGTTGATTTTATAGCCATAATGGTCTTAGACATGAGTCAAGTTTCCTGAAACTTTCAAGACAACAGATAAAAATAACTGTATTCAACTGTATCGGTAGCATAACCTAAAAACAATCGTCACTGTAGCAGGAGCTCAAAGTTCAAATAAAGGACAGATCCAACTGTGAGACTGGAGTCTTCCCAACAATTCCTCGTCGCTGCAGGTAATACCTAAGCCCCTGTAGTTAGTCAAAAGCAATTTTGTTTGTAACCTGATACAAATTTAAGCAGTGGTGTTAGGCTGACTGAGAGATACATGTAGGAAGGTGATAGCAGTTACAGTACCAGTTGTAATTATTTCTGGCATTGATCAGAGACGGCAACAGACAACACTTTGTTAGTGCTACCTGAGAGGGTTTAAACTAATTTGGGAGGGGGGAGCAGTTACGAATCTGAATAAGAAAGGGGCCATTGAGAAGTCAGGGAAAAATACATTAGCCATTGAGAGCAAGTTTACTATTCAGGACAACCAGGGCCACAGTAAAGGGAAGGAAAAGACTTCTGGTTTAAAGTGCATTTGTTTCAACACACAAGGTCTGACTGGTAAGGCAGATGAGCTCAGAGCCTGGATTGACTCTGGGGACTGGGAGATTATAGCCATAACAGAAACAGGGCTTAGAAAAGGACAGAGATAATGGGAGCTGCAGATGCTGGAGAATCCGAGATAACAAAGCGTGGAGCTGGATGAACACTGCAGGCCAAGTAGCATCTTCAATCTCTATCCATCTTCAGTCCGCCTCCCCTCTCTCCCTATTTATTTCGGAGCCCTCTCCCCATCCCCCTCTCTGATGAAGGGTCTAGGCCCGAAACATCAGCTTTTGTGCTGCTAAGATGCTGTTTGGCCTGCTGTGTTCATCCAGCCCCACACTTTGTTATCTGAGAAAAGGGCAGGACTGGCAGCTCAATGTTCCAAGATACAGAAGCTAAAGGCGTGACAGGGGTACAAGTAAATGATAAGGGGGAGTTGACCTTTTGAGAAGGTAGGACAGTGCTCAAAGAGAATATTCTTAAGGAGTTATTAAATGAGGCCACGTGGTTAAAGCTTTAGAAACAAGAAGGGGTTGGTCACGCCCTTGGGACTGTATTACAGACCCCCAAACAGATGCTAGAGGAGCTGGTGTGCAGAGAGATTTCAGATACCTGTAGGAATAAATAAAGTAGTATCCATTAGAGATTTTAATTTTGGAGATAATGGGAACTGCAGATGCTGGAGATTCCAAGATAATAAAATGTGAGGCTGGATGAACACAGCAGGCCAAGCAGCATCTCAGGAGCACAAAAGCTGACGTTTCGGGCCTAGACCCTTCATCAGAGAGGGGGATGGGGGGAGGGAACTGGAATAAATAGGGAGAGAGGGGGAGGCGGACCGAAGATGGAGAGTAAAGAAGATGGGTGGAGAGAGTATAGGTGGGGAGGTAGGGAGGGGATAGATCAGTCCAGGGAAGACGGACAGGTCAAGGAGGTGGGATGAGGTTAGTAGGTAGTTGGGGGTGCGGCTTGGGGTGGGAGGAAGGGATGGGTGAGAGGAAGAACCGGTTAGGGAGGCAGAGACAGGTTGGACTGGTTTTGGGATGCAGTGGGTGGGGGGGAAGAGCTGCGCTGGTTGTGTGGTGCAGTGGGGGGAGGGGATGAACTGGGCTGGTTTAGGGACGCAGTAGGGGAAGGGGAGATTTTGAAACTGGTGAAGTCCACATTGATACCATATGGCTGCAGGGTTCCCAGGCGGAATATGAGTTGCTGTTCCTGCAACCTTCGGGTGGCATCATTGTGGCAGTGCAGGAGGCCCATGATGGACACGTCATCAAGAGAATGGGAGGGGGAGTGGAAATGGTTTGCGACTGGGAGGTGCAGTTGTTTGTTGCGAACTGAGCGGAGGTGTTCTGCAAAGCGGTCCCCAAGCCTCCGCTTGGTTTCCCCAATGTAGAGGAAGCCGCACCGGCTACAGTGGATGCAGTATACCACATTGGCAGATGTGCAGGTGAACCTCTGCTTGATGTGGAATGTCAGTGGAACAGTCCCTCTTCCACACCTACACAGGCCCCAAACCCCACCTCTTCCTCCATTACATTGATGACTGTATCGGCGCCGCCTCTTGCTCCCCAGAGGAGCTCGAACAGTTCATCCACTTCACCAACACCTTCCACCCCAACCTTCAGTTCACCTGGGCCATCTCCAGCACATCCCTCACCTTCCTGGACCTCTCAGTCTCCATCTCAGGCAACCAGCTTGTAACTGATGTCCATTACAAGCCCACCGACTCCCACAGCTACCTAGAATACACCTCCTCCCACCCACCCTCCTGCAAAAATTCCATCCCTTATTCCCAATTCCTCCGCCTCCGCCGCATCTGCTCCCACGATAAGACATTCCACTCCCGCACATCCCAGATGTCCAAGTTCTTTAAGGACCGCAACTTTCCCCCCACAGTGATCGAGAACGCCCTTGACCGCGTCTCCCGCATTTCCCGCGACACATCCCTCACACCCCGCCCCCGCCACAACCGCCCCAAGAGGATCCCCCTCGTTCTCACACACCACCCTACCAACCTCCGGAAACAACGCATTATCCTCCGACACTTCCGCCATTTACAATCCGACCCCACCACCCAAGACATTTTTCCATCCCCTCCCCTGTCTGCTTTCCGGAGAGACCACTCTCTCCGTGACTCCCTTGTTCGCTCCACACTGCCCTCCAACCCCACCACACCCGGCACCTTCCCCTGCAACCGCAGGAAATGCTACACTTGTCCCCACACCTCCTCCCTCACCCCCATCCCAGGCCCCAAGATGACATTCCACATTAAGCAGAGGTTCACCTGCACATCTGCCAATGTGGTATACTGCATCCACTGTAGCCGGTGCGGCTTCCTCTACATTGGGGAAACCAAGCGGAGGCTTGGGGACCGCTTTGCAGAACACCTCCGCTCAGTTCGCAACAAACAACTGCACCTCCCAGTCGCAAACCATTTCCACTCCCCCTCCCATTCTCTTGATGACATGTCCATCATGGGCCTCCTGCACTGCCACAATGATGCCACCCGAAGGTTGCAGGAACAGCAACTCATATTCCGCCTGGGAACCCTGCAGCCATATGGTATCAATGTGGACTTCACCAGTTTCAAAATCTCACCTTCCCCTACTGCATCCCTAAACCAGCCCAGTTCATCCCCTCCCCCCACTGCACCACACAACCAGCCCAGCTCTTCCCTCCCCACCCACTGCATCCCAAAACCAGCCCAACCTGTCTCTGCCTCCCTAACCGGTTCTTCCTCTCACCCATCCCTTCCTCCCACCCCAAGCCGCACCCCCAGCTACCTACTAACCTCATCCCACCTCCTTGACCTGTCCGTCTTCCCTGGACTGACCTATCCCCTCCCTACCTCCCCACCTACACTCTCTCCACCTATCTTCTTTACTCTCCATCTTCGGTCCGCCTCCCCCTCTCTCCCTATTTATTCCAGTTCCCTCCCCCCATCCCCCTCTCTGATGAAGGGTCTAGGCCCGAAACGTCAGCTTTTGCGCTCCTGAGATGCTGCTTGGCCTGCTGTGTTCATCCAGCCTCACATTTTATTATCTTAGAGATTTTAATTTTCCCTGTATTTACTGGGCCATCCAGAGTGTGAAAGGCCCAGATGGGGTGGAATTTGTCAAATGTGTCCAAGAAAGTTTCCTAAATCAATATGGAAAGGGCCTTATTCTGGAGGGTGCAACACTGGACCTCATCTTAGGAAACGAGTTCAGGCAAGTGGCTGAAGTGTCAGTCATGAGGGCACTTTGGGCCCAGTGACCATAACTCTTAGTTTTAACATTGTTATGGAAAAAGATAGGACAGGGCTGCCACTTCAGGTACTAAACTGGAGCAGGGCTAATTTTGGGGCCATGAGGCAAGATCGAGGAAAGATCACTTGGATAAGTCTGTTTGAAGGAAAAGGAATGGCTAGCAAATGGGAGGCTTATAAAATTGTGATATCAAGAATCCATGGACAGCATATCCCTGTGAGGGTGAAGGGAAAATCTGGCAGGTTTAGGGATCCCTGGTTGACGATGGATATCGAGGGCCTGGTCAGGAAAAAGAAGCACATATTGGATTTAAACTATTGGGGTCAAGTGAATCCCTAGATGACTATTAAAAAGTGTAGGAGCACACTTAAGAGGGAAATCAGGAGAACAAAAAGGAGCAATGGATGAATCTGGAAGGCAAGGTTAAAGGTAATCCCATGAGGTTCTTTGGTGATATTAATGGTAAAAGGGTAGCCAGGGAGAGAATAGATCCTCTTAAATGTCATCTATGTGTGAAGCCACAGGAGATGGGGAAGATTTTTAATGACACTTGATACTCAGTGTTTATTCAGGAGAGAATCATGGATGCTAAATAAATAAGGAAAACAAGTGAGGATGTTGTGGGCTCCATACGTATTACCAGAGAGGAGATGTTTGCAGCCTTAAAGAGCATTAAGTTAGATAACTCCCCTGGGCCTGATTAAGTCCATCCTCAGACGATGTGGGAGGCTAGAAAAGAAATTGCACAGGCCCTTGCAGAGATCTTTAGCCACTGGTGAATTTCTAGAAGACGGGAGGTTGGCTAATGTTGTTCTATCGTTTAAGACAATGTAGCAAAGATAATTGTAGCAAAGACAACCCAGGGCACAATAGGCCAATGGGCCTGATATCAGTGGTAGGCAAGTTATTGGAGAGGATACTGAAAGACAGGATCAACCAACATTTGGATTGTCAAGGTCTGATTAGGGATATTCAGCATGGATTTGTCCGTGGGAAGTCATGTCTGACAAATGTTTTAGAGTTTTTCAAAGAGGTAACTAGAAGGATAGAGAGGATAGGGCAGTGGATGTTGTCTATTCGGACTTTAGTGAGACCTTTAACAAGGTCCCACGCGACCGGCTGGTCATGAAGATTAGGTCGCTTGGGATCCGGGGAGAGCTAGCTAATTGGATTCAAAATTGGCTTGATGGTAGGAAGCAGAAGGTGATGGTTGAAGGTTGTTTCTCAGACTGGAGGCCTGTGACTAGTGGTGTGCCACAGGGGTCGGTGCTGGGACCTTTCTTATTTGTTATTTATATAAATGATCTGATGTAAATGTACAAGGCATGATTCATAAGTTTGTGGATGATACACAATTAGGAGGTATTGTTGATAGCGAAGAAAGTTACCAAAAATTACAGAGGGATCTTGATCAGATGGGGAAGTGGTCTGAGGCTTGGCAAATGCAATTCAACACAGATAAATGTAAGGTGTTGCATTTGGACAGTCATACCAAGGTAGGACTTATACAGTAAATGGTAGGGTCCTGATTGGTGTTATGGAACAGAGGGACCGAGGCGTACAAGCACATAATTTGTTGAAAGTGGCATCACAGGTTGACAAGGTGGTGAAGAAGGCATTTAACATGCTGGCCTTCATCAGTCATGGCACTGAGTATAGGAGTTAGGACGTTATGTTACAGCTGTATAAGCCATTGGGGAGGCCACAGTTGGAATATTGTGTACAGTTTTAGTCACCCCGTTAGAGGAATGACATAGTTAAACTGGAATGTGTGCAAAGGAGATTTACGAAGATGTTGCCAGGACTGGCAAGCCTGAGTTAAAGGGAAAGGTTGGCCAGGATAGGGCTTTATTCCTTGTAAGATAGGAGAATGAGGGGTGGCCTAACTGAGGCGTATAAAATCATGAGGAGCATAGATAGGATGAGTGAATATAATCTTTTTCCCAGGGATGGGAAGTTGAAAACTAGAGGGCATAGGTTTAAGGTGAGAGGGGAGAGATTTAAGAAGGACCTGAGGGGCAAAATCTTCATGCAGAAAGCGGCGCATGTATGGGGTGGGCTGCCAGAGAAAGTGCTTGAGGCAGGTGCAATAGCAACATTTGAAAAACATTTGGATACATGAATGGGAAGGGTTTAGAGGGATATGGGTCAAATGCAAGACAATGGAACTGGCTGAGTGGGCACCATGGTCAGCATGGGCCAGTTTGGGCCGAAGGGCCTGTCCCCATGTTATATTACTCTATGAGTCTACGACTGTAGAAGAAGACAGGAGAAATTGGAATGCCCATTCTCAGATAATCTAGGCCACATCCACATGTTTCACTTGCCTTGAACTGCAGGTAAATCCAGTCCAATAATGTTGTGACCTTCACATACACTCCTGGCTTCCCAAATCTGGCACATCCGTATCCCCAGCTTGTGACACCAACTAACCAGAAGAGTGACTTCTGCTTTGTAGTTAGTGGGCCACCACTGTCACCCTGTGTCACAAAAAAGAAAATGTTTCTGTGATGCAGAACAGTTGGATGTAGATATTTACAATTTAGTAACTACCCACTGGGCAAACAACAGCCTCTTTGATCAGTTGGTTAAAGTGGGCAACATCAATCCAATTCCTAATGACCATGGAACTGACGTGCTAAATCTTTCTTTATTTGTTGGACTGTGTAAGATGGTTGCCTTGGAAATGCAATGTTGCCATGAGCAGCATTGGACAGAGTAGATAGGATGAGGCTTCTTGTAAGTGAAATAAGAACGAGAGGACATAGACTTAAAATGATGTGCTAATGAGATAATGGTATGTGAGACAAAAAAAACTTTTTCACATAGCAAGGAGTTAGGGTATGGAATGCAACCATTGGAAGTGTGATGGACGGAGGTTCGGTTGTGGCATTGAAGTGAACATTGGACATTTATTTGGACAAAAATGATGTGCAGGTTTAACAGGAAACAGCAATTATAGCAGAGCTGGATGAGATAGTAGAGCTGACGGAGACTAGATGGGCCAAATGGCCTCCTTCTGCACCCATTATAATTTTGTGATAATGGACAATTTTGTAAGGTGTATTCCATATTTTGTATTTATGGTTGTATTGCATTTTCTGAGGTATTATTTCACAATGGAGTATGAATGATTATTCCTCTAAGAGTTCTGAGGATGATAGTCATAGGGATTTATTATTTTCAAAGTTGGATCAAGAGTGTGGTGGATAGGCCACAAAACTTTCACTAGGTGCAGGTGTGCAAAATGGCATAAGGACTTCATAGGTCAGCCGGGAAAAAAGGACTTCCATTCAATATGACCAGAGGAACATGAAGTCAATGATGAATATCAGAAGGCTAAGTGTTTAACCCTCACTCTAGTGCTGGCAGTGCATAATTCAACCTGGCACTTCCATTCTGAGGGAGTGCTACTTTGTTGATGATGCTGTCTTTCAGATGAGACAGTTAAAACATGGTCATGTTTTCCTTCTCAAGTGTAGTTAAATGAATCTACAAGATTATTCAAAGATGAACAGGGGCAGTTCCCCTCGACGACATTTATCTCTCAACTTCCATGCTAGACAAAACGCTGTCATGCTACATACAAATTGATGGCTGACTATTCTACAGTACACATGTATCTGCACTTCTTATGTACTTAGCTGCTCATGCAGCATTTGGTGACTCCTAAGATTGTACAAAATGTCCCTATGAAGACAACTTCCTTCGTTCCATTATAATTCATGCTATGTCTTTGTGAAACATCATGCAGTCCCTCTGCTACACCCATTTATGGATCTGGTACTTCCTCCTCTCAGGCCTTGGTCTTTCTTTCTGTAAAGGAGCATTAATGTTCACATTTTTATAATGAAGCATGTTCTCCAAAGAATCCAGACAGAAGCAGTCACTTTAAAGGAGGGGGAACAACTCTATTTTAGTTGCATCCACTTGGAAATTGTACATTTCTCCTCCAACCTCCAAGCCACTCATACTTCTAGCTCAGAGAGGAACTGGGGCCTCATTTAGTCGAGGGGAAAGGTGTTTTGGTCGCAAAAACAGGAAGGTGGATTATTATCTGAATGGAGGCAGTTTAGGAAAAGGTGAGGGTCAACGAGACCTGCGTGTAATGATGGAACATTCGCTGAAGATTGGCATTCAGGTGCAGCAGGTATGGATGAAAGTTAATGGCATGCTGGCCTTCATGGCAAGAGGATGTGAATATCAGAGTAAGGGTGTCTCGCTGCAGTTATACAGGGCCTTGATGAGGCCACACCTTGATTATTCTGTGCAGTTTTGGTCTCCTAGTCTAAGGAAGAACACTATTGCTATTGAGGGAATCCAGCAAAGGTTCACAGGCTGATTCCTGGGATGGCAGGACTGACATATGGGGAAAGACTGGATAGACTGGACCTGTACACACTGGAATGTAGAAGAATAAGGGGAGATCTCACAGAAACATGAAATCCGATTGGGACCAAACAGGCGGTATGTGGGAAGAATGTTCCCGATTTTGGGCAAGCCCAGAACTGGGGCTTACAGTCTCAGAATAAGGGTAGAACATTCAGGATGGAGACGAGGAGGAATTTCTTCCCTCGGAGAGTTATGAACCTGTGGAATTCTCTCCCACAGGAAGCTGTTGGTGCCGATATTAGATATGTTCAAGAGGGAGCTGGATGTGGCCCTTGCAGCTAAAGGGATCAAGTGGTATGGGGAGAGGGCGAGAATAGGATTAGCTAAGATCATATTGCACCTATTTTCTATGTGTTAATGAAGTCACTGTCTTCACACTTGCCACCCTCTATCAGCACACGCAGTTCACAAGCTCATCTTTTCCAATTCCTTGCCATTTCAATCAGCAAAGTGAGCAAGCCAGCTGATTGCATCCCATCACCAAAGCTAATGGGGAACACCCTTTCTGCTTTTGTTGGTGGTACAGTTGATGTCAGTACAGAACAGAGAGTTAACCAGGAAGTGGCAAGGAGGAAGCATTCATTCTAGACACAACGAATGTTAACCATACCTGACAAGCATCATGTCCACCCTCTTCCAAACCAGCACACAGCATGCGAGGTGTGATAATATCAAAATACAATTTTTTGCAATCATCATAAGTAATTAGGGGCGCTGTGGTCCACTGTAGAGAGTCTGGTGGAGGCCCTGATGAAATGAACAGAGAATGTAGTAACTGACTAAGCAACATTAATTCTGCTCAATCCAATATTAACACTACACACAACCTGCAGCTGGAACAGAGAACAGAGAACAGCCATGGTTCATTATCCTGAACTCATGCAGTGGCCAATGAAGGGCAACAGTTACTGCACTGTTTGATGTTGAAGAAGAGGGCGCTGGAATGAGTCTTGTTTAGGGAAGAGATCACTTAGATTTTACAAAATAAGACGTGAGCTTTCCTGGCAAAGCCAGTATTTATTGCCTATTCCTAACTGCCCTTGAGGAGGTAGTGATGAGCTATATTATTAAAGGTTTCCTAGTCATGTGGTTTGCATATATCCAAAGTGCTTTTGGAGAGGGAGCTCTAGGAATTTGACCCAGCGGCCATGAGAGAACAGCAATATATTTCCAAGTCGGGATGATGTGTGTGAGGGGCATGACAATGAACTTGCAGGTAGGTGGTATCTGCCAGCATGGTCCTTCTAAGGGGTTGTGAATTTGGAAGATGCTATTGATCGTGTCTAGGTGAGCTGATGCAGTGCATCTTGTAGCTGGTACACGCTGCTGCCACTGTACACCAATTGTGGAGGGTGTGAAGGTTTGTGGATGTGCTGTCAATGCGGTGGGCTGCTTTGTCCTCGGTAGTGTATGGAACATCTTGAGTGTTAACGGAACTGCACTCATCCAGGCAAGTGGAGCGTACTCCAGCACACTCCTGACTTGTGCCTTGTAGACGGTAGACAGGCTTTGGAGAGCCTGGAGGTGAGTTACTCACTGCAGTATTCTAAGATTCCAACCTTCTCTTGTCACCGCTGTATTTATGTGGTGGGTCCAGTTGAGTTTCTGATCAATAGTAACTTCCAAGGTGTTGATGATGTTGGATCCAGAGATAACAAGACGACTGAACGCCAAAGGGAGATGGTTAAATATCTATTGTTTGAGATGGTCATTTCCTCTCATTTACATGGTGTCAAAATTGCTTGTGGCTTATCAGCCTAGACCTGAAAGTTGTTCTTTCAAAGTGATGAAGTATCTAATAATGTGTAGATCTATCCTACATCCCTGGAGAATTCCTGCAACTATTCCCGGATTAAGAGTTTTGTCAGCCAACACCACATCCTTCATGCAAAGGATAACTCCAACCAGGCTCCAAGCACCTCCCCAACCCGCACTACATCCCGCCGCCCCACCCAAATTCAGCTTTGCTAGGGTTCCTTGATACCACACTTGATTAAATGTAATCTTTCTGTCAAGGGCAGTCACTCTCATCTCCCTCCTTACATAAGCTTAATTTATTATACTCTCACCTCTCTTTTGGCCCTGTTTGATGTCACACAACACCAAATCATAGTCCAACAGGTTTATTTGGAACCACTTAAACTTTCTGAGCACAGACCCTTCATCAGATGCAGTGAGAGAGCAGAACACAAGACACACAGTTTATAGGCAGAGAGATCAAGGGCAGCGAGACCAAAAGATCATACAACTGGTGTGAGTGGAGCGTCAGATAATCCATCCTTGCAGGGGACCAAGAATGTTATATGTTATGTAAAGTGTTTATAAAGTCAAAGCCAGTGCTGTGCTGTCATGGCAATCAGCCAGAGCCTTAGGAATATGCAAAAGGTGACATCTCAGGTCAGACACTAAATTGTAAGTGTGAAGCTTTCTTCAGAACTTGTCTCAGAGTTCTAAGCTGGAATCAGGCTGGTTTTATTCCAAAAGCTGGAATTTATAAGATGCCACACTGACTGACTGTGACTACAAAGTGTGTGTTTTTTGAACAATATGGAATGTATCTGCAAATAAACAGGCATCGTCTTAGAGATTTTTGTGTGTGTGCGTGTGGGGAAGAGAGAGACAGACAGAGGGTGGGTTGGAGAGAGGGAGTGTGTGTGTGTGTGTGTGTGTGTGTGTGTGTGTGTGTGTGTGTGTGTGTGTGTGTGTGTGTGAGAGAGAGAGAGAGAGAGAGAGAGAGAGAGAGAGAAAAGCGAGAAAACGTAGTAGCTAGGGACAGCTATTACCAGGTTCCATTCCACCCTCAGGTGACTGGAGTTTCGCACATTCTCCTCTTGTCTGTGTGGGTTTGCTCTGGTGCTACGGTTTCCACCCACAGTCCAAAGATGTGAGAGTTAGGTAGATTTGCCATGCTAAATTGCCCTTAGAGTCCAGAGACATGGAGGCTTAGGTGGGCTAGTTGTGGAAAGTGCACAGTTACGGGGGTAGGGTGTAGGTCTGGTATTGGATCCTCTTTGGATGGTTGGTGAGGACTTGATGGGGTGAATGGCCTGCTTCCTCTCTGTAGGCATTCAAAGATTCTTCCAGACTGTAAAGGTTCTAATTGACAGTGGATTGACTAGGAATTGATTAGTCAGATACGATTGTCAATTCCACCACGTACAATATCTGAATAGTCCTTCTGAACAGTTGTTGATCACCTGAGAACACGAGGAGGAATTTCTTACAATTATTGGGCCTGGATGCTATCTTTTTACTTCTCTGCCTCTCCAAGGAGATTTTGAGGCTGTGAGAGTGTGTGGCAATGTCAGGAGGGGAGAGAAGAAGTGCCTAGTCAGGGTATTCTAGGCTTCAGTGTGTGCAACGGGCCAGAAATACTAACCAGCCATTCTTGAATCTCAGACCATTAGCTCTAGGTGAGCTGTGAGTGCATTGTGCAGGTGTGTGAACAAACAGCTATCCCTACTCTCTTACCTCCTTCCCACAGGTCTCCCCATCCAGAAATCCAGCAAATGGACCCGGTAGGAAAGGTTTGCCCATAATTTGGCAAACATACTGGTCTTATCGAATCTAATGTAGAACAAAATAATGGAGCTGTTAGCAGCAAGTGGAATCATTTTAAATCCAATTCATAAATGGGCTAGCTCTGTCTATTCTAACTTAAGGGTTTCTCAGGTTTGTTTGCGGTATCCTACTAAAGAGCAAAAATGACTTGCACTTATACAGCAGCTCACCACATCTCTTAGAAACACCTCAAGCTGTGAACTAATTTAAAGTGGAATGCCTCCTGATATTCCTGTTGATACATAATCGGATCTGTCCATAGAATAATGAGAATGTATAGGGTATTGTGGATCTGTCCATTGCATAATGAGAATGTATAGAGTATTGTAATGGTGTTGTATTCATTATAGTAGTGATGGCAACAGCAGGCACAAGAAGAGAGGATGGAATAGTCTGTCCTACTGAGAGATGTACTCACGTATTATGTACAATGTGTAAATAAAAGAATTTGCAAAAACTGAAACAGATAGTAATCAGTCATAGGTAAGGCAAAACAATTACAGGCCACAGGCTGCCAGAATCATATTTCTGATGTGCAGAAGTGAAGCTGGAGAAACAAGTTTTGTGGCACCATAAAACACTGACTGCAGTCGTCGATGTTCTTCATTGCTGTCCATCCTTCTCAATTTTTCGCCATCATGATGCAGACGACACTTGCCTGGTTCCATTCTAATTCACCCAGGATCCTCTAGCATCCTTCCTTGGCCCACTCCGATTCCCCCTTTACATGCCGCTCCAAGGTGGCATCGTTTGAAGCGTGGTGCTAGCTTTCTGTGTCTTAGCTGATGACACTGAGCTTGAGCTCATCGCTGTCTCTCACAAGCCATTTCTAAACTGTGGGACTGCTTATCAACCTCCAGAGCTCAACAGGCAGAAACTTCTACCAATTAAATATTTGGAAGGCTAAAGCAGACTGGGTCTAAAGGAAATTGCTGCCAGTTTGGGTCTATGGAAGGTAGTTCCGTCATCCTCAGGTGTTTGTAGTACAGGAATTTATTGCCACTTGCACTTATGAAAATACAGGGAAAAGCGTATAAATCGCCATAACCCGGTGCCATATTAAATACAGAAATTATAAAATTAAATACATGAGACAAAGTTAATCTGTTTTATATTCCCTCCATAGGCCCTGGATCTCTGAAGTGGCTACAGGACAATGGTAGCTGAAGGTGCAAGGACCTGATCCCAAATACCAAAGATTGCAGCAGGAAGTGCTCCTCGCTAGGCCCGTCCGCTCCCACTCGCCTGTCTGGCTGCATCCTTCTTTCTTTTTCATTTCTTCACTTGACTTTTGTATTAAATTCACTTTCTTTTCCTTCTCTTCTGCAGTCGAGGTGAAAGGGGGAGTTTGGGGAAAGTTGCTGCTGCAACAGATCTGGTCCAAGCCCTCGTGGCCCTGGCAGCCGCGGCTTGAACAATGTGGCGCGGTGATTCCATTCCTTCGGGCATTTGGATGTTCCCTCGGTCCTCAGGAGTTGGGAGAGAACCCGGTACTTGGGTGTTGGGACAGCCTCTGGTGGTGGCCAGAGTCGTGGCGGGCTTTGGCGTCAGTGACTTGATCCTGTCTATCACAAGCTGCTTCCATTGTTTGAAGTGTGAAATATTCCTATTTGGTGGCTTCACCAGGTTGACACCTCATTTTCAGGTATGCCTGGTGCTGCTCTTGGCATGCCAAGAGTGGTTCATTTCCACTCTTCTGTCGGTGATGCGGCACCATCGGCTTTGATCGTGATTCCCGTCAAAATGTTCCTGAGGTGGTAGCAGGAGGTTTCTTCAGCCGGGTCAGAGGCATCGTGTCTTGTATTTAACATCATTCTCACTGATCCACTTGCCACTGACAATATTGGTAAGAGTCCCTCTGGAGACAACGTCACCTCATGACATCGAGGATACCCTGCAGCATGTTGTGTGATGCTATCACTATGCCAAATGGCTAGATTTTGAACAGGTGTCGCAACCCAAGAAACAGAGCAGTCACTTTGAGCCAACAGCAGCAGCAGCAGAACTGTGCTCCAGCACACCATCTGCACCCTCATGGTTTGGCACATCCCTCACTCAACCATTACCATCGAGCCAGAGGGTCAACCCTGGTTCAATGGAGAGTGCAGGAGGGCATGCCAAGAGCAGCACCAGGCATACCTGAAAATGAGGTGTCAACCTGGCGAAGCCACCAAACAGGAATACTACACATTTCAAACAATTGAAGCAGCTTGCGATAGACAGGATCAAGTCACTTGTTATGGACCAGACCAGAACCCCTCACAACAGTTTAAGAAGGCAGCCCTGATCCTAACTTATTTCTTACTTTAAAGGTAGATGTATACTGCTTGTTCCAGATATGATGCGACTGGTCAAACCGCTCACCGTTAAACAAAACACAATTTATTTAATGCTATAGTTAACATACAAACAAAAGAAAGGCGAATTTAGAATAACTTACTCATGGGAAATTTAACCAAATAATAAACAGTAACTATTACTAATTAACTGTTCCAATATAGTAACATCCCATTAACACACCTCGTGGCAAAAAGGTAAATTCAGACACAGATTATTATATGCCGTTCAACATCAAGGGAGATTTCAGGGAAAGTCACAGCACGTCAGTGAAAGTGGCAAGGCTGAAGCATTTTCATCCATCTTCAGCCAAAAATAATGCGTGGATGATCCATCTCGGCCTCCTCCAGAAGCCCCCAAGTATCAGACACCATTTTACAGCCATTTCATTTCACCCTGTGTGATATCAAGAAATGGCTGAAGGCACTGGACCTTGACAACATTTCAGCAATGACACTGAAGACTCATGCTCTCAAAGAGGCTGGGTCTTCCACCTAATAATTCATCTTTTGTTAAGTACTCTCCTTCACTTCACTGCCTGTATGCCAGCAAATCTTGTCTCTAATTTTCTTCTAATTCTCTACATGATGGCAGCGTGATCTGCCAAACTTTCTATCACCCAACTTCAAGAGGTGATCATCATTGTTAAAGGCCAACATTTGCTTCCCATCCCTAATTGTCCTTAAGGAGGTGGGGAGCTGACTTCTTGAGCTGCAGGACCCCATGTGGTGTAGCTATATTCAGAGTGCTATTGAGGATATTGAGCCAGTATGAATGGTGATATGTTCCAAGCCAAAGTGGTAAGTGTCTTGGAGGGGACGGGTGGTCCTTCAGTCTTCCAGGTGGTAGAGGTCGCTAGTTTAGAAGAGACTGTTGAAGGAATCTTGGCAATGTCATGCTACATATCTTGTAGCCCTTTCATTAACTCCAAACAAATTAAAGGCACTATATAAGTACAAGTCATTTTTGTTGTTTGTTATTTGGTCATTAAACTATTGGATGAAGAGTATGATTAACTAGGTGGGATAATTCAGTTGGAAGGTTAACAAGTCAAATTTCTGAGTAAATTCAATTCCCAGAGTTAATAATCCAAGGAGTGCAAAGGAGAGATGAGCGAAGCATTTTCACAAAATATATTACAAATTACCTGAAAGCATGAAGGGACTTTTTAGCTTCAGTAATGCTATGTCATAATCTTTGTTTACTTTGTTAAACTTTTCATGGGTGATAAATTTATCTACAGAGTGTGGATTTACGACATGTGTTGCAGTTTGTTGTAGAATGCCACTATACACAAGCCAGTTGGAAGGGAAGGGATGCCTGCAAAAAAACGAGGGATAAAAGACCTATTATAATAGCCACCTCCAAATCTTGTAAAATCTACTTAGAGCTTTCAAAACAACAACGTATAGTATACACTACTGAGGCAAGGCACTCTTCCCCTTTGGTAAAATATGATTCGATTGAAACACATAAAATCTTTGAATCCTTACAGAGCGGAAGCAGGCCATTCAGCCCATCAAGTCCACACCAACCCTCCGAAAAGTCTCCCACCCAGTCCCACCCAGTAACCCTGCATTTCCCATGGCTAATCCACCTAGCGTGCACATCTCTGGACACTATGGGCAATTTAGCATGGCCAATCCACCCTAATCTGCACATCTTTGAACTGTGGGGGGAAGCCCACACAGACACAGGGAGAATGTGCAAATTCTTCATAGACAGTCACCTGAGGGAGGAATTAAACCCAGGTCCCTGGCACTGTGAGACAGCAGTAAGAACTACTGAGCTACCATGCCATCCCTCCCGGACGGAACATGTGAGGAGGATATTTCCTCTTGTGGGAGCATCTGGAACAAAAGGGCTCTGATTAAAATGAAGGGAGTTGGGGTCAGTCCGCCGGACTCGGTTGGTTTCTGATACAAAATGACACCGAGAACACAGGTCCAGTTCCCACGCCAGTTATGGTCAGCATGCACTGCC
Source organism: Stegostoma tigrinum (assembly GCF_030684315.1). Lineage (NCBI taxonomy): Eukaryota > Metazoa > Chordata > Chondrichthyes > Orectolobiformes > Stegostomatidae > Stegostoma > Stegostoma tigrinum. Next base: position 15,692,432 of record NC_081365.1, on the reverse strand, counting down.
CTCTTATAATAATCACCTGAGGCCACTTGACCCCCAAAGGTAAGCTCTTTGGAGACTTGATGCTCCCTTTCTCAAAAGGTTGTGGAAGATCTTTGGATATTTTTATGGCAGAGCTGGATAGATTCTCGTCAAACAAGGAGGTGAAAGGTCAAATGGGTGAGAGGAATCAGCTTAGCCATGATCTTATGGAATAGTGGAGCAGGGTCATGGGGCTGAGTGGCCTACCGTTTGATTTTGAGTTTGAGGTTGTTTTTGGTTTGGTGCCCCAGAACATTTCTGTATTATAGATAATGGGAACTGCAGATGCTGGAGAATCCAAGATAACAAAGTGTGGAGCTGGATGAACACAGCAGGCCAAGCAGCATCTCAGGAGATCTCCTGAGATGCCGCTTGGCCTGCTGTGTTCATCCAGCTCCACACTTTGTTATCTTGGATTCTCCAGCATCTGCAGTTACCAGGCCCGTATTATCTTGCCTTCATATCAACTTTGGGCTCCGTGAAAGAGCCAGGGGGTCTTTTATTTTAATCCGATGTTGCTCCTGTCCCAGAAGTGCTTGATAGGGTCGATGCAAGAGGATCTTTATTTTAATTTGCAATAGGTGGAGATACCTTTCCCTCTGACCTTCAGACCATTGTTGTTCCTGTTCTGGGAGGGTTCGATGGAGACGGAGCTGAAGGGTTCTGATTTTCAGTTTCATTTTCAGTTGGCAATGTTTATTTGACTCATTATTGTCTCAACCCCCAGTGTGATTAGTGGGAATAGGGTTGAGGAAAGTCTTTTTTTTATTCATTTGTTTTCTTTTTCCCCAGAGAGTGACTGGAACTATTTTTTCAGTTTGAGAGTCTTTATTCATTCATGGGATGAGGGCATCGCTGGCTCAGCTAGCATTTATTGCCCATCCCTAGTTGCCCAGAGGGCACTTAAAAGTCAACCACATTGCTGTGGGTCTGGGAGTCACATGCAAGCCAGACCAGCTAAGGATAGCAGTTTCCCTCCCTAAAGGGCATTAGTGAACCAGATGGTTTTTTCCTGTCAAAGGACTATGGATTCATGGCATCATTAGATTCTGAATGCAGATATTTTATTGAATTCAAATTCCACCATCTGCTGTGGCAAGATTCAAACACAGATCCCCAGAACATTACTTGGGTCTCTTGATTAACAGTCCAGCCATAATACCACTAGGCCTTCACTTCCCCATATCTTTTGAAAGAATTGAGGAGCCTGCTCCGGCTTTTCATTTGTAGATAGGTCTGCCTCTATCCTTATATTCTACACACAATCCTCTGTGTGATCCAAGCCAATGTCAGAGGGTGGTATGGTGGCTCAGTGGTTAGCACTGCAGCCTCACAGCGCCAGGGACCCAGGTTCAATTCCATCCTCGGGTAACTGTCTGCAGAGTTTGCACATTCTCCCTGTGTCTGTGTGGGTTTCCTATGGGTGCTCCGGTTTTCTCCCACAGTCCAAAGATGTGCAGATTAGGTGGATTGGCCATGCTAAATTGCCCATAGTGTTCAGGGGTGCGTGGGTTATAGGGGAATGGGTCTGGGTGGGATGCTTCAAGGGGCGGTGTGGACTTGCTGGGCCAAAGGGCCTGTTTCCACACTGTAGGGAATCTAATCTAATCAATCTTTTCAAACAAGTTTCTTTTCAAAATTGCCTGTAGAGAGACATTATAGCACACCTCTGGAGCAGAAAGAACCTGAATGTGGGTTCAACCTAATTCCATTATTTTAAAGTGCTAAAGCATTCAAAAGTGTTTCAGGTGAGATTAGTCAGGCTAGATTGCACAATAAGGACTCTAATGGTGTAGTGATAGAATCACTACCCCTGAGCCAGGAGATCTGGGTTCAAGTCCCACCTTGCCTAGAGGTGTGTAATAATATCTGAGTGGGTTGCTTCAAAAAGTATCCATATTGAGCACTGACCCTCAATAAGCAGTCCTCAACATTTCATATGTGGATTCCCCAAGTCTGTATTCATCCCAGATCTTTAACTTAATTTGATAAGTTTCCCCTAGGCATGTGTGACTGCTGTTTGCAGCTCCATAAACTGAGGATATGCGATTCCCCTGACTTCTCCAGGCCCTACAGAACAGATTATTGCCCACTCCCTGCACTGCAGCTGGGCATATCCACTAACTGCCCCAGAGGAGGATAAGTAACTATCATCAAATCCTTGGATGGGGTGTGGAGTCTACCCTAACTGTACCTGACCAGCAGCACACCTCACATGATTGGATCAAGAACTACTTGTTTCTATATGTTACTTGTAATAATATATCAATGACTTGGGAGGAGGAATGTATGTGGCCTCATTAGTAATTTTGCAGATGACACAAAGATTGAGGGAAGCTGCTGATATTGAGGAGGATTGCCAGAGGATACAACAGGATATGGATAGTTTGGAGACTTGGGTGGAGAAATGGCAGACAGAGTTTAATTCGGACAAACGTGAGGTGACGCATTTTGGAAAATCTCATGCAGGAGGGAGGTATACAGTAATTAGCAGAACCCTTAGTAGCATCAACATACAGAGGGAATTGGGTGTACAGATCCACAGTTTCCTGAAAGTGACAACACAATTGGCTAAGGTCATCAAGAAGACATATGGCATGCTTGCCCTCATCAGTTCCGGCACAGAGTATAAAAATTGGCAAGTCATATAGAACTTTACTTAGGCCACATTTGGAATACCATGTACAGTTCTGGTTACCACAGTACAAGGAGGATGTGGAGGCTTTGAAGAGGTTACCAAAAGCATTTACCACTATGTCACCTTCTGGATGCGAGTTTGCTCGCTGAGCTGGAAGGTTCGTTTTCAGACGTTTCGTCACCATTCGAGGTAAGATCATCAGTGAGCCTCCGACGAAGCGCTGGTATTATACCCCACTTTCTATTTATCTGGTTAGGTTTCCTTGGGTTGGTGATGCCATTTCCTGCGTTGGTGATGTCATTTCCTGTTCTTTTTCTCAGGGGATGGTAGATTGGCTCCAAATCAATGTGTTTGTTGATGGAGTTCCGGTTGGAATGCCATGCTTCTAGGAATTCTCGTGCGTGTCTCTGTTTGGCTTGTCCTAGGATGGATGTGTCGTCCCAATCAAAGTGGTGTCCTTCCTCATCTGTATACCACTTTGGAAGGGCCTGTGGACCGCAACTTCTTCGTGAAGACGGTCCTGTTGAACTGTTGTGGGTTCGCTGCTGCGGACATTTACTGCCTGCAGGATTTCCCCGGAGGAGGTTTTTACGATGTGACCTTCAGGAGTGCCAAGCTTTGCAAGCGCTTCCTGGAGGTTTTCAAAGGAGAAAGGAGGGGAGGGCCCCCTCTCTGTATTGACCGCTGTCCCACTGTTCGTGATGCCAGCACATTGGGGCTGTATGGTGACTGTACACATGTACAACTCGCATGTGCCAGCAGTTGATGTCCTGACCTTCCTTGGAAGGTACATGAAGGTGGAAGGGGACCTAACCGACATCATGGACCCCTTTGGCATCTGGACCAGTAAGAGGCAGGTCAAGGTGACGCTGAGGATGGGCGCGGACGGGAATATTGTACACCCACCGTCCAGCTTCGCGATCGGCGGGAGCAAGGGCTACCTGACCTACGCAGGGCAACCTTAATTCTGCCATGCCTGTGGTAGGTCAGGTCACGTGGCAGCCGACTGCAAAGCCCCCATCTGCAGGAACTGCAGGGAGGAGGGACACCTTGCAAAGGATTGCCCACAAGAAAAAAGCTGCAACCTTTGCGGGGAAGCGGGCCACCTCTATAGAGCATGCCCACGGCGGGGGACCACCTACGCCCAGGTGACCGGCAGGGGCAATGCGGGGCCAGCTCCCCCGGAGGAGAGGAAGGCACCAGGGCCCTGCAAGAACCCCACTGATGTGCAGGAGGGCCAGGTCGTGCAGAAGGGCCCAGCCCTGCAGGATGGGCCCGAGGCCAGCAAAGCGCCCCGCCAGGCTCCGCTACCCCCCGACAACCCGGAGTCGATGGAGGTGGCGACAGGCGACCCAGGGGAGTGGACGACGGTCCAGAAAGCGAAGAGGAAGGCGCGTCGGTGGACCCAGGAACCGCAACCATCAGGCGGGAAGAGGCAGCTACAGGGGGGCTATAAGAGCTCCTCTGACGAGGGAGATTCGGAGGGGGCCCGCCCAAAGCAGAAGCTAAAGATCTCAAGGGAGAAGGAAAGCAGCACCCCGCTTCCAGGTGATGGGAGGCGTCCTGAGGCCCCCTCCGACACCCAGTCACGTGCCGCTGGGGCAGCGGAGGTACACCTAGTCGCGGCCAGACGGGTCTATTCGCTCAAGGATAGACTTCCTGTTTGTGTCACGGGCGTTCTCGGTCAGGTCCACCGGCGTCGAGCCGGTGTTCTTCTCTGACCACTGCTTCCTGCTGGCCGACTGTCACTTACAGGACGACCAGCCGGCCGGCAAGGGGACGTGGAAGCTCAACACGACTGTTGACCCCAGAGAACGTCGAGGAGCTTAAGAGGGAGTACGCCGGTTGGAGAACCGTGAAACCCCTCTTTGAGTCTCCGGGCGACTGGTGGGAGATGGTGAAGGAGAACATCAAGAGGTTCTTTGTCCTCAAGGGTTTTCGGAAGGCAAGAGAGAGGCGGGCAAAGCTGTTGCAACTCCAGAAAAGGGTGCAGAACCTGCCCCTTCTGCAGTTGATGGGGGTCGATGTCACGGAGGACCTCTACGAGGTGAGGGGCCAGCAAGCCTCGCTCTTTGCCGTGGAGGCCTCCAGGATAATCTTCCGGTCCAGGGTTGGCTCCGTGGAGCAGGACGAGACATGCTCGCGTTTCTTCTTTTAGAAGGTGCACAAAGAGAGCTCTGTGCTTAGCCGGCTGAAATAGGACGACGGCTCGGTGACGTCGTCTCGGCCCAACATTTTGAGGATCAGCAGATCCTTCTTTGCCGGACTGTACGACACGAAGCCCACGGACAGCACGGCCTCCGAGTCGTTCCTGTCGTCTATCACGGAGGTCTTAGACGACGGCACGAGGGAGCGGCTGGACCGGCCGATATCCCTGGATGAGCTGACCAGAGCCCTCAAGTCCTTGGAGAGGAATAAGACTCCCGGGAGCGACGGCTTACCGGTCGAGCTGTATTCCACTCTGTGGGACCTGGTTGGCCAGGACCTGCTGGAGGTGTACGATAGTGCGCTTCGGGCAGGGGAAATGTGCAACTCCATGAGGAAGGGCATCATCACCCTCATTTACAAGAGGAAGGGGGAGATGGAAGAAATTAAGAATTGGCGTCCCATTTCACTATTGAACGTGGACTACAAAATCCTGGCCAAGGTCATTGCCAACCGGGTCATGTCTGTCCTGGAGTCAGTGATTCACCCTGACCAAACCTGTGCTGTGCCGGGCAGGAAGATCGCTGAAAGCCTCACGCTCATCAGGGATACGATCGCCTACGTGCAGGACAGGCGGGTGGACACCTGCCTCGTCAGCCTGGGCCAGGAGAAGGCCTTCGACAGGGTCTTTCATGCTTACATGAGGGACGTCCTCTTCAAATTGGGGTTCGGGGAGGGCATCCGCAATTGGATCCGGCTGCTCTACGCCAACATCGTTAGCGCAGTCTCGATCAACGGGTGGGAATCGGACAGTTTTCCCGTCAGATCTGGAGTCAGGCAGGGCTGCCCACTCTCTCCTGCCTTGTTCATGTGCTATGTGGAGCCCTTTGCCGCATCCATCAGGAAGGACGTGAGCCTGAAGGGCGTGACTATCCCAGGCAGCGGAGGTCTTCAGGTCAAGACCTCCCTGTACATGGACGATGTCGCCGTCTTCTGCACCGATCGTCGGTCAGTGAGTAGGCTGTTGGACATCTGCACCCAGTATGAACTGGCCTCAGGTGCCAAAGTCAATAGGGGAAGAGCAAGGTCACGTTCTTCGGAAACTGGGACGACCGCTCCTTCATCCCGTTCACCGTCAGGACAGACTACCTGAAGGTGCTGGGTGTTTGGTTTGGTGGAGCTGGGGCGTGCACTAAGACTTAGGAGGAGCGTAGCACCAAACTGAAGCAGAAGCTGGGCAGGTGGACGCTCCGGTCCCTCTCCATCGCGGGTAAGAACCTGGTGGTCAGGTGCGAGGGGCTTTCGGTGCTGTTGTATGTGGCGCAGGCCTGGCCTATTACCTGGACCTGCGCTGCTGCGGTCACCCGGGCCATCTTCCACTTCATTTGGGGGTCGAGGATGGACCAGATCCGCAGGGACACCATGTACAAAGTCCTGGAGGATGGGGGAAAAGGGCGTACCGAACGCCACCCTCGCCCCGACGGCTACCTTTGTGTGCGGCTGCATCAAACTGTGTGTAGATCCTCAGTACGCAAACACCAAGTGTCACTACTTACTGAGGTTCTACCTGTCCCCGGTGTTGCGAAGGATGGGCCTGGCCTCGTTGCCGCGGAACGCTCCGAGTAGTTGGACCGTTCCGTACCACCTGTCCTTCGTGGAGAAATTTTTGAAAGGAAACACCTTTGACCACAAGGCCGTCAGGCAGTGGTCAGCACGTAGTATCCTCGAGACCCTTCGGGAAAAGGAGAGGGTGGATCCCGTCGTGTGGTTCCCCACGCAGACTGCCAAAGTCGTTTGGCAGAATGCCTCATCGCCAGAACTTTCAAACAAGCACAAGGACATTGCTTGGCTGGCGGTAAGAGGGGGTCTGCCAGTGAGATCCTTTATGCATGCCCGGAATCGCTGCACCACCGCACGCTGCCCTCGAGGTGGCTGCGGGGGGGGGACGAGACTGTCGATCACCTCCTTCTGGAGTGTGCCTATGCGCAGGAGGTCTGGAGGGGGATGCAGTGGTATTTGTCGAGGTTCGTCCCGAGTAGCTCCGTGACACGGGACTCCGTGCTCTATGGGCTGTTTCCCGGGACACACACCGAGACCAACATCAACTGCACCTGGAGGACCATCAATGCGGTGAAAGTCGCTCTTTGGTCTGCCCGCAACTTGCTGGTCTGCTAGCTGAAAGAACTGACCCCGACCGAGTGTTGCAGACTGGCGCCCTCCAAGGTCCAGGACTACGAGCTGAGGGACGTGCTAACGCTTGGGGCAGCCACTGCCAAGGCGCGGTGGGGAAAGACCACCGTATGAAACCCCTCGTCCAGAATAGAAAAAAGGGCCCTATCTGGTAACTGGGCCCAGCTGGCGCCTTCCCCAACTGGTCAGGGGGCCAACGGGGACTGTGCAGGGTGATGACTGCCGGGGTGTTTTCTTTGCTTTGTTTTTTGCTTCTTTGCTTTTCTTTCCTTTAGTTGGTGTACGTACCCCCGGGTAACCCGGAGCGGCTTGCATGACTGAGTAGGTGTATAAATGTTTTATTTTTTGTACATCTTATGAATAAAGTATATTTTTTCAAATAAAAGAAAGGTGACGAAACATCTGAAAACTAATGTTCCAGCTCAGTGAGCAAACTCACATCCAGAACCTCAACCTGAGCTACAAATCTTCTCAAAACTCGCTAGTATGTCACCTTGTTTGGAGGGTATTAGCCATGGAGGAGAGATTGGACAAACTCTGTTTGTATTTGTTTGAATGTAGGAAGCTGAGGGGTGACCAACAGAAGCTAATAAAATTATGATAGGGATCAATAGAATGGATAGTCAGAGCCTTCATCCCAGGGTAGAAATGTAAATTACTACGGTCCGAGGTAACAAAGTGTGGGGCTGGATGAACACAGCAGGCCAAGCAGCATCTCAGGAGCACAAAAGCTGACATTTCGGGCCTAGATCCTTTCTGATGAAGGGTCTAGGCCCGAAACGTCAGCTTTTCTGCTCCTGAGATGCTGCTTGGCCTGCTGTGTTCATCCAGCTCCACACTTTGTTATCTTGGATTCTCCAGCATCTGCAGTTCTCATTATCTCTCTCCAATACTAGGATCATAAGTTTAAGGTAAAAGGGGGTAAGTTCAAAAGAGAAGTGAGAGAGTGAAGTGCCTGGAATGTGCTGCCAGAGGAGGTGGTGGAGGCTGATACAATAGCAACATTCAAGAGGCGTCTTGACAGATAGGCAGGGAATAGAGGGTTACGGACCACATGGGGGTAAAAGGTTTTTAGTTTAGAAAGGCATCATGCCTCAGCACAGCCTTAGTTGGTCAAAGGGTCTGTTCATGTGCTATACTGTTCTTTGTTCTTTGTGCCCCTGACATGGCCACAAGATGGATACATGTGCAGTGTGTTTGCCATGCAGAAAGGAATCACATGCTGACCATGTTAGACTGACACCTCACTGCGTAGTACAGCAAGATGTTTCACCCCTAGACAGGTTTCTACTGACAAGTACAGCAAGCAGTCTGTCTGTGTTAAGATAATAAAATGTGAAGCTGGATGGACACAGCAGGCCCAGCAGCATCTCAGGAGCACAAAAGCTGACATTTCAGGCCTAGACCCTTCATCAGCCTGTCTGTGTGTCTGCATTAAACAGTGCTTCAGTATGGCAGTACTGATAGCCTTTGGCTCTAGCTGAAGCAGGCAAGACAAGGCGAGGGCCAAAATAGCTGGAGAATCTGGCAAATCTGTTTAAAGAGAACAGAGGTAATGCTTCAGGCCCGGTGACTCTTCTTCAGGACCCAGCATCTGCAGCTCTTTGTTTTGTATTTGGGCAAGGCACTGCATAGATGTTGCAAATATACAGACAGTTGCTCAGTGAACGAGCACTAAGAATCCAAGTGAACAGCCCTGGGATGTTTGGCCCCAACTGTGACCACCTCTACACCCAGAAAATTCAGACCCTTCAGAAGCATTTCTCCCTGCGAGTCCTGAAACAGACACTCGCGGCCATGCGCCAGCACCTCCAGGCACTGCAATCCAGCCTGCCCCAGCTCAGAGCCTCCCTCTCCCAGACCTGCAGAGGACCCCTGCTGTTTTTTATCCTCTGCAGGATCCACAGACTGAATACCCAGTTCTACTCAGCTTTACTGGACACCAAAAATCGTAAGTACAACCAACTCACTGGCCCCTGCCACCCACAAGAGGATTCCTGCGCCTCCCAAATCCCGAGTCTGTCCCGCCCCTCCCCCACCATGCACCCGCCGCCATTGCCCATGGGGACACGGCCGGAGACCCCACCGATGACGTCACATCCGCCACCGCCGGGGCACACCACTTCCAGGACCGCTGGTGCAGTCACCGCCTCCACTTCAAGTTACAACACCTCACACACCACCCTCACCGCAGCTGCTGCCGCCCACCCCGATCCTCCAACCGCCGACGGAACCCCGCCCACGTCCGACGCCGACGGAACCCCGCCCACAACCTCCACAGCCAGCAACCCCAGACCCCACTGAGCCCTGCCGAATCTTCACCATCCCCCCAGACCACCCACTGACTGAGGACGAACAGTCAGCCCGAAGCAAGGGGCTCACATTTGTCCCCCTACAACCACACATCAACGAATACCAGTCACGGTTGGACATAGAGCAGTTTTACCGCCGCCGTCGCCTCCACACGTACTTCTTTAACCGGGAACCTAACCCTCCCTCCACTGACCCCTTCTCCCGCTTCCAACACAAGTCCTCCTCCTGGACACCACCCCCAGGCCTCCTACCGTCCCTCGACCTCTTCATCTCCAACTGCCGTCGCGACATTAACCGCCTCAACCTCTCCACCCCAACCACTCCCCCACAGAAGGGGCAGCCCTCCGCTCCAACCCCAACCTCACCATCAAACCCGCAGACAAGGGAGGCGCAGTTGTAGTATGGCGCACTGACCACTACATCGCCGAGGCCAAATGTCAACTCTCCGACACCTCCTCCTACCGCCCCCTTGATCATGACACCACCCCGAGCAACAAACCTTCATCTCCGACACCATCCATGACCTCATCACCTCAGGGGACCTCCCACCCACAGCCTCCAACCTCATTGTTCCCCAACCCCGCACGGCCTGTTTCTATCTCCTTCCCAAAATCCACAAACCTGCCTGCCCTGGTCGACCCATCATCTCAGCCTGTTCCTGCCCCACCGAACTCATCTCCACCTAGCTGGACTCCATTTTCTCCCCTTTGGTCCAGGAACTCCCTGCCTACGTCCATGACACCGCCCATGCCCTCCACCTCCTCCAGAACTTCCAATTCCCTGGCCCCCAAAAGCTCATATTCACCATGGACGCCCAGTCCCTATACACCTGTATTCCGCATGCAGATGGCCTTGAGGCCCTCCGCTTCTTCCTGTCCCGCAGGCCCGACCAGTCCCCCTCCACCGACACCCTCATCCACCTCGCCGAACTCATCCTCACCCTCAACGTCTCTTTCGATTCCACCCACTTCCTACAAACTAAGGGCGTGGCCATGGGTACCAGCATGGGCCCAAACTATGCCTGCCTCTTTGTAGGTTACGTGGAACAGTCCCTCTTCCGCACCTACACAGGCCCCAAACCCCACCTCTTCCTCCGTTACATTGATTACTGTATCGGCGCCGCCTCTTGCTCCCCAGAGGAGCTCGAACAGTTCATCCACTTCAACACCTTCCACCCCAACCTTCAGTTCACCTGGGCCATCTCCAGCACATCCCTCGCCTTCCTGGACCTCTCAGTCTCCATCTCAGGCAACCAGCTTGTAACTGATGTCCATTTCAAGCCCACCGACTCCCACAGCTACCTAGAATACACCTCCTCCCACCCACCCTCCTGCAAAATTTCCATTTCCTATTCCAGTTCCTCCGCCTCCACATTTGCTCCCAAGACGAGGCATTCCACTCCTGCACATCCCAGAGGCCCAAGTTCTTCAAGGACTGCACCTTTCCCCCCCACAGTGATCGAGAACGCCCTTGACCGCACCTCCCGCATATCCCGCAACACATCCCTCACACCCTGCCCCCGCCATAACCGCCCAAAGAGGATCCCCCTCGTTCTCACACACCACCCCACCAACCTCCGGATACAACGCATCATCCTCCGACACTTCCGCCATCTACAATCCGACCCCACCAACCAAAACATTTTTCCATCCCCACCCTTGCCTGCTTTCCAGAGAGACCACTCTCTCCGTGACTCACTTGTTCGCTCCACACACCTCCAACCCCACCACACCCAGCACCTTCCTCTGCAACCGCAGGAAATGCTACACTTGCCCCCACACCTCCTCCCTCACCCCTATCCCAGGCCCCAAGATGACTTTCCATATTAAGCAGAGGTTCACCTGCACATCTGCCAATGTGGTATACTGTATCCATTGTACCCGGTGTGGCTTCCTCTACATTGGGGAAACCAAGCGGAGGCTTGGGGATCGCTTTGCAGAACACCTCCGCTCAGTTCGCAATAAACAACTGCACCTCCCAGTCGCAAACCATTTCAACTCCCCCTCCCATTCTTAAGATGACATGTCCATCATGGGCCTCCTGCAGTGCCACGATGATGCCACGCGAAGATTGCAGGAACAGCAACTCATATTCCACTTGGGAACCCTGCAGCCCAATGGTATCAATGTGGACTTCGCCAGCTTCAAAATCTCCCCTTCCCCCACCGCATCCCAAAACCAGCCCAGTTCGTCCCCTCCCCCCACTGCACCACACAACCAGCCCAGCTCTTCCCCTCCCCCCACTGTATCCCAAAACCAGCCCAGCCTGTCTCTGCCTCCCTAACCTGTTCTTCCTCTCATCCATCCCTTCCTCCCACCCCAAGCCACACCTCCATTTCCTACCTACTAACCTCATCCCACCTCCTTGACCTGTCCGTCTTCCCTGGACTGACCTATCCCCTCCCTACCTCCCCACCTACACTCTCTCCACCTATCTTCTTTTCTCTCCATCTTCGGTCTGCCTCCCCCTCTCTCCCTATTTATTCCAGAACCCTCTCCCCATCCCCTTCTGTGATGAAGGGTCTAGGCCCGAAACGTCAGCTTTTGTGCTCCTGAGATGCTGCTTGGCCTGCTGTGTTCATCCAGCTTCACACTTTGGTATCTTAGCCCTGGGGTGTAGTCTGTTCCAATCTGTCGGCTGGGGACCTGTTCCTGCAAAGTGTCCTGACAGCATCTGTCCAATACTTGATGTCAGAGCACCCCGTCATGCTTACGAAATGGCCTGCAAGTGGATCAGAGGGCTATCGTGATGGCTATGAGGGGTTAGCAAGATCCCATTATACATAGACAAGGGGTGCGTGCACCCACAGCTCAGGCCTTGTGCTGCTGGGTAACAGAGGCTCCTCGCAGTCAGCAGTGAACTGAAGTCACCAGGGATCCACTCTGACTTCCATGTCAAGATTTCTCACAGTTTAGTGGTCAGTGTAGATGGTAATATAGAAAACTGAATATTAATGAGGTACCTTCTATTCTCACTGCTTGACAATCCCATAAGATATGCGAGTTACTCCCAACATCGCCACCTTTCACTTGATTCTGCCATGAACCTCACTGCAGACCAGCTTTATAAGACTTCATTTAGGCCACACTGAAGGGTATTGCATTCAATTGTGTTCACCACACCACAGGAAAGATGGAGGCTCTGGAGGGGCTGTGGAAAATGTTTATCAGCATACTGCCTGCATTAGAGGGTATGAGCTGGAAGGAGACGCTAGAAAAATTCAGGTTATTTTCTCTGGAGAAGCAGGGAATGAGGGGAACCTTGATAGAAGTTTATAAAATTATGAGATGCATAGATAGAGCAGAATCTTTTTCCCAGACTTGCAATGTCTAATACAAGGGGGCATGTATTTAAGGTGAGAGGGGAAAGCTCAAAGGAGATCTTAGGGTCAAATTTTTTTTAAACACACAGTGGTAGGTACCTGGAATGCACTGCTGGGTAGTAATGGAGGCACATACAATAGGGACGTTCAAGAGACTTTAGGATAAACACATGAATATGCAAGGAATGGAGGAATATGGACCAAGGGCAGGCAGAAGGGTTTAGTTTAATTTGGCATCCTGTTTGGTGCATCATCATAAGACTATAAGACTGCAAGACATAGGAGCAGAAATCAGGCCATTCAGCCCATTGAGACTGCTCCACCATTCAATCAGGGCTGATAAGTTTCTCAATCCCATTCTCCTGCTTTCTCCATTAACCTCTTGATCTCATTGATAACCAAGAACCTATCTATCTCTATCTTATAGGTACTTAATGACTTGGCCTCCATAGCCTTCTGTGGCAGTGAATTTCATAGATTCACCACTCTCTGGCTGAAGAAGTTTCTCCTTATCTTTGTTCTAAAAGGTCTTCCCTTTCTTCTAAGGCTGTGCCCTCCGGTCCTGGTCCCTCCTACCAATGGAGGTAACTTCCCAACATCCACTCTGTCCAGGCCATTCAGTATTCTGTAAGTTTCAATTAAATCCCCCTCCATCCTACTAAACTCCATCAAGTATAGACCAGAGTCCTCCAATGTTTGTCACATGTTAAACTTTTCATTCCCATGAAACTCCTCTGAATCCACTCCAGGGCCAGCACATCTTCCCTGATATATGGGGCCAAAAACTGAGCACATGGCTCCAAATGTGGCCTGACCAAAGCCTTATAGAGCCTCAGAAATACATCCCTGCTTTTATATTCGAGTCCTCTCAAAATAAACTCCAAAGTTGCATTTGCCTTCCTAACTGCTGACTCAACCTGCAAGTTTACCTTGAGAGGATCCTGGGCTAGAACTCCCAAGTCTCTTTGCACCTCAGGCTTCTGAATTTTCTCCCCATTTAGAAAACAGCCCATGCTCCTATTCTTCTTATCAAAGTGCATGACCTCACACTTTCCCATGTTGTACTCCATCTACCACTTCTTTGCCCATTCTCCTAACCTGTCCAAATCCCTCAGCAGCCTTCCCGCATCCTCAATACTACCTGCCCCTCCACCTGTCTTTGTATCATCTGCAAACTTAGCCAGAATGCCCTCAGTTCCTTCATCTAGATCATTAATGTATAAAGTTGTGGTCCCAACACTGACCCTTGCGGAACACCACTTGTCACCCGCTGCCATCCTGAGAAAGACCCTTTTATCCCCACTCTCTGCTTTCTGCCAAACAGCCAATCTTCTATCCATGCTAGCACCTTGCCTAGTAACCCAGAGGCCCAGGCTAATGGCCAGAGATCACACATTCAAATCCCACCACAACAACTGTTGGATTAAATTTAAATCCAACTCATTGGTCTGGAATCAAAAAACTGGCTGCAAATGCTTTGTGTACTGCAGAGTTGGAATTTAGATGATCCTGACATGTGACTCCAGACTTAAAGCTATGTGATTGAATCTTAACTGTTCTTTGACAGCTTCTAGAATACCCCTTAGCTTAAGATTAATGATGGGAAGGTTCTTGTGGCTCGGGGATAGTGCCTTACCCCTAGACCAGGAGGCCCTCGTTCAAGTCCCACCTGCTCGAGAGGTTTGTAACAAACGTCTCTGAATAGGTTGATCAGAAAAATAGGTTAAATTTCTTTTAAAAACTGACAAATCTTGGCCTGGCTGATGTTCCCCATGTATTAGAATGTGAAACAGGCAGGGGGAGGGGCATTGAAACCGCAGTTTTAATTCACAATTCTGATTTTAACTCTTCACGTACAACATTTGCTAGGCAAAGCATGATGAGAGGACAGTGGGCATTGGCAAGGCTGAGTGATTAAGTCTTGTCCAATAGCTTTCTGATTTCCTCACTGTCACTTAGTGTGTGTTCAGCTAACAGCTGCTGTCCTGCAGGGCACTCATTTGGGGTCAGTTATTTCCTTAATCCTTACCAAGCCTGATGTCTCTTCAGGTCTCAAGCTCTGAAAACATGTGGGCAATATGACTGTCACAGAGCTAAGGCCTGAAAACAACAAATGCAGCAATTTGCTCCAACAGAGTTACGGCCATAGCATGGTATCACTATGGTTCTCAATGTTCTCGGTGAAAATTGTGAGGAAGTCACCATGTAGCTGGATGTTACTGAATGTGATGCCAAGCAAGTAGGCTTTGCTGGATCGGAATACATGACCCTTTGACTGGAAGAGAGGCAGTTGTACCCTGATGGACATGAAAGCCTTAAAGACCTTGGGTTAACCCATGCAAGTTAGCATGAAGTGGGCAAGCCAAGTGGAGAGCTTCCAAACTAAAGTGTTCATTCTCAGATCCCACATCACTTTCAGACCGGTCGCAGAAGCATACTCACTATACGGTAAATGGAAAATCCCTGGGGACTATACGGCAAATGGAAAAGGCGTGGAGACTATGCGGTAAATGGATAATCCTTGGGCACGATACTGCAAATGGAAAATCCCTGGAGACTATATGGCAAATGTAAAATCCCTGGGGGCAATACGGTAAATGGAAAATCCTTGGGGACAATACAGTAAATGGAAAAGCCCTGGGGGCTATACGGCAAATGGAAAATCCCTGGGGGCTATACGGCAAATGGGAAAGCCATGAGAAAATTAATGCACAGAGAAATCTAGGTGTTCAGGTCCATTGTACCCTGAAAGGTGGCAACGCAGGTCAGTAGGGTGGTCAAGAAGGCATAATGCATTCTTTCATTCATTGGACAGGGTATTGAATACAAGAGTTGGCAGGTCATGTTACAGTTGTATAGGACTTTGGTTTGGCCACATTTAGAATATTGTGTACAGTTCTGGTTGCCACATTACCAAAAGGATATGGATGCTTTGGAGAGGGTGCAGAGGAGGTTCACCAGGGTGTTGGCTGGTATGAGGGGTGCTAGCTATGAAGAGAGGTTGAGCAGATTAGGATTATTTCCATTAGAAAGATGAAGGTTGAGGGGGAACCTGATTGAGGTCTACAAATCATGTGAGGGTGACAGGGTGGATAGCAAGTAGCTTTTTCCCCCTGAGTGGGGAACTCAATTACTAGGGGTCACAATTTCAAGGTGAGAGGGGAGAAGTTTAAGGGAGCTATCCATGGAAAGTTCTTTACGCAGAGGGTGGTAGGTGCCTGGAACACATTGCCAGCAGAGGTGGTAGAGGCGGGCATGACAGCGTCATTTAAGATGTATCTTAAGATGTATTTAAGATACATGAATGGGCAGGGAGCAGAGGAATACAGATCATTGGAAAATATGCGACAGGTTTAGATAGAGGATCTGGACACAGGCTTGGAGGGCCGAGGGGTCTGTTCCTGTGCTGTAATTTTCTTTGTTCTTGACTACAAGATGTTGCCATTCTTAACAGCCTCCTTACAATCATAGAATTTACTGTGCAGAAGTTAACCATTCGACCCATCATGTCTTTACCAGCTCCTGAAACAGCTACCCAGCCAGCTCTGTTGCCTCTAAGTCCTTTAAATTCATCATTTTCAAATATAAATCCAGCTCTCTTTTGAACCGTCCCATGGAATCTGCCTCCACCACTGGCCCAGCCAGCACGTTCCAAATCCTTACAACTCTGAGTAAGGAAGCTTCTCTACACCTCATTCATCATTACCTTGCTGACAAACTTGAAATTGTGACCCCTGCTTACTGATGTACCAACTCGTGGAAACAAAATATCTTTCTTTACCCTATCAAAATTATACATGACTTTCAACACTTCAGTAAGGTTTCTTCTTAAGCTTCTCTACTCTAAGGGAAATAATCCCAATTTCTTTAATTTTTGTTTGTATCTATTCTTGGTATCATTCTAGTAAATCTCCTTTGCACTCTTCCTTTAACATCCTTCCTTAAACAAGGTACCGAGAACTGAACACGTTACTACCGATGAAATCTGGCTAATGATTTGTAGCAGTATAGCATCACTGCCTTGCTTTCATACTCTATGACTCAATTTATAAACCCAAGGATACCAAAAGCCTGCTTAACAACTGCTACAACTTGCTTTTCAGAGAATTATGCACTTGAATTTTCTCTAACTGTATATTTATCTTATCACGAATCTTATCTTTTATCAAGGCTTTTTGATGACATTAATCAATTACGAACCTCAAAAGGAAGAATCTACAAAATTTTAAAGATCCATGAGAAAGATAAAGTATAAAGAACGGCCGACACATCCTTACACAGTCAACTTACAATGGATATGTGTCATAATTTTTAAATTAAATAGAAAAAATTGACTAGCCTTTCTCCGCAATGTGCAGCTGTAATCACCCAGTAGGGTGTGAGAATGGATCCCCCACAGATATGACGGTTGTTCAAGTGAAGGCTGACCTGCCATGGGAATTCCTTTGGTGCTGCCAATTGTCCACCAACTATTCGTTCAGAAACATTTCTGTCGTACATGCGGGCTCCACAACCTGGGTGAGGAGATTGAGAGGAGACAGAATTTAAATTGCAGCTGAAAAGATAGAGGCCTCTGGAAAGGATGACAATTTTTATTTTGGATTAAAATGGAAAAGCAACCGTGTTGAAACTTATGATTGTTGAAGTATTACTGCATGTTTTTGAAAGAATATAACGAAACACTCATTGTAAACATTGTTTACACAGCTGCTGGTTCCAATGGTAGTTGAAGTGCAGTCTGCAGATGAGCTGGCATTGAAGAGATGCATACAAATAGAGCTTTGCTTGGAAACAACTTGGTCTATGGACTAGTTACCAGTTATGATGACAAAGACCTCTTGCCTGCCAGCAACTCTTTGATTGATCCTCAGGTGGCTGAACAACTTGGGCTGCAAACAAGTATCAGAGAAGTCACAAGAGATCTCCACAAACTCGAGACCTGTGTCTGTTGTCTGCAGTAAAACCTAGTTAAAGCCTGAAGAATCCAGTTTATTTTTTCCTTCAGCAATTATAAACTGTGTCGTCTAATTAATAAGTCATAGCTCTTTTTATGAGGGTGAACCAGCCCACTGCATGTCCTATAAACAAGTGAAAGCATCCAGAGAAGGAAGACTGAAATCTGCTTTGTGACCAGCACAAGAATCATTTAGTGGGATAATCATTCACGGATCATGATGGCTACAGTGAAGTAAAGGCTAGTTAAAACATGCCAAATTATCAACACTGATAACAGGAAGATCAGATTGTTAAAGCTGCAGCAGCTTTGCTATACAGTCCCAGGTTATTGTCACAAATCCACCTTCTTAACTTCTCTCTTTAACCATCAGGGAGAAAGCTCTAAGTCTGCTCTACTTGCTTCAAATTTTGACTGAAGACTCTCCTTAATAGGGAGCAGAAAATGATGCTCTACTTTTCTGGCTTCCCCTGCACTTCAATAATTTTGAAACTAACTGATTTTTGCACCCTGAACCATTCCTGAACTTGGCAAAGTTCCACATTTGGTACCGTAATATCTAATGTAGTTTTAAGAAATTGGCGCAAAGGAAATTCTTTTATTCAGAGGGTTTATGGTAGTTTAGGGTAGCTGAATTTTCATTGGTCTAATCAATGTAGGAGCTCATGGTGATCAGGTTGGTGTATCACACTTGTTTGGAAAGCCCCACTAAAACCCTATAATCCTGAATCAACACATACACAGCTCATCCATCTATAGCATTAAAAATAGTATTTCTTGTTAAGAACAGGGACTTAGTCCATGCTTTTTGTCAACATGAACAAGCAAATTGGGGAAGCCTGAATAAAATCTTGAACTTTTGTAATAACTGCAAGAATAGCGTAACTTGATTTCCAGTGTGCCACCCCAGTAATTTGTAACAAAAGACAATTGCTAATTTTTAGATTTTTTTCATATATAGATTTAAGTTTTGTTGCTGGGAGGAGATTGAATCTTGACGTCAAGTCTGGGGTTTTTTTGAAAAGCAATTTTGGCATCCACTTTTAAAAGTGGATTATTCAAAAGAGTGTTTGTAATAAATTTGGCAATAGAATATTTAGGGCATTGAGACCAATTGCTACCTGAGTCTACATGGAGAAAAGTAACAGCTGTTGGGACAGGGATAACAAAGTGTGGAGCTGGATGAACACAGCAGGCCAAGCAGCATCTCAGGAGCACAAAAGCTGATGTTTCTGGCCTAGACCCTTCATCAGAAAAGGGGGAAGGGGAGAGGGTTCTGAAATAAATAGGGAGTGGGGGGAGGAGGATCGAAGATGAATAGAGGAGTAGATAGGTGGAGAGGAGACACGCAAGTGAAAGGGGCGGGGATGGAGCCAGTAGAGGTGAGTGTAGGTGGGGAGGTAGGGAGGGGATAGGTCAGTCCGGGAGGGCAGACAGGTCAAGGGGGCGGGATGAGGTTAGTGGGTAGGAAATGGAGGTGCGGCTTGAGGTGGAAGAAGGGGATAGGTGAGAGGAAGAACAGGTTAGGGAGGAGAGATTTTGAAGCTTGTGAAATCCATATTGATACCATTGGGCTGCAGTGTTCCCAAGCAGAATATGAGTTGCTGTTCCTGCAACTTTAAGGTGGCATCGTTGTGGCCCTGGTTCGCGACTGGGAGGTGCAGTTGTTTGTATGAACCGAGTGTAGGTGTTCTGCAAAGTGATCCCCAAGCCTTTGGTTTTTGGATTGTAACGACTCATGATTCAAACGTTTAGCAGCAAAGCAATGTCAACTTCAGCTTAATTCCTTAGACAATGTGTTCTGGCAAAAACCTCATTAAAAACTAGTTTGACATATTTCCAAGTCTCTTCTGATGTTAATTCCAGATTTTAAATTCCAGAATTCAAGTATCCACATTTTTCCTTTTAGTTTTGTTAAACCTACGACTGACAAGTTTTAATTCCTTTAGCTTGTTCATGGGATGTGATGTCGCAGGTTAGGTCAGCAATGTCCTGGAGATGTTATACACTTCAATCATGAAGACGCTCATTGTATGCTCTGCTGTGGTTCAACAGGCATCTTTCTATTTAGGTTATTGGGCATAGGTGGGAAGATCAGATCAGACATGATTGAGCATCTGCTCCTAATTTGTATGTTCATATGTTTACATAACTGCTATTGATGGAGATCTGTGTGCTTAGTGTTTGGGAGTGCGAGTATTGAAAGCTTCAGCATGCTCTTCCCAGCATGGGCCAGCATTGGATCGGGGTATTTTATACATAGGTCCTGAAGGGGTTAATACCTGGAAGACTGAAATTAGCACCATTCACTGGGATGATAGTGATGTGTGCACTCATCAGCTCTAAGAGGCAAGAAACAAGCTTTTTTTTCTTCATAAGTGATAACAAGGTGTAGAGCTGGATGAACACAGAAGGCCAAGTAGCTTCAGAAGAGCAGGAATGCTGATGTCTTGGGTCCATACCTGAACCGTCAGCTTTCCTTTTCCTCTGATGCTGCTTGGCCTACTGTGTTCATCCAACTCTACACCTTGTTATCTCAGATTCTCCAGCATCTGCATTCCTCACGATCTCTGAATCAATGTTTACTTCATGCCTGCTTTCTATGCTCCAACTCTGAAGAGTGCAAGACAAAAAGCTTTAAGTTCTTGACCACTTTCAGTAATGTCTAAGTTGTATATATGACGTAGCAACCATTGAAAGCCATCTTAAGCAATGTCAGATACAGAGATGAGATATGCAATCTTAGAAATATAAATCCTCAGTAATCAGCTTCAGAAAAATTCTCAGCCCACATCGGTGTTTATTGAGGTATACTGCACACCTTTAGTTTCCCTACTTCATGAGAAGGAGTTTTACAAGGACACCTGAAAGAAGACAACGATTTTGTTTGAGGTTGATGAGATTTGCTGGTGAACCAGTTTATGTATAAGGTAAACTGTAAAGGACAGCTGTATTCCAGAGCAATTGTAGATAATCTCACAGGATGAGATGTAAATTACATTGAACATATTGAGTCTTACATTTAGTCTACTGCGAAATAATAGTCAGCAATTCAGAACGGAGTTTAAAAAATTCATCAAGACCAGGAATGCAACAAAATCCAACAGAAAATGCAAAGATAAAGCAAAGCATTGCAGATGCTGGAGACCTAAAACAGAAAGTGCTGGAGGAACTCAGCCAGTCAGGCAGCATCTATGGAGAATTAACGTTTTGAGTCTAGTGACCCTTCTTCAGAACAGCAGCACAGAAACAAACCACAGGTATTTCTTACACTTTTAACCAGATCCCAGGGAATGTGAGAATGTATCTGTTTATCTTCAATGGCAAGTCATAAATGATCACCATTGACTACTGTTCAAGACTGATTCAAGTCAACAACTACACTAACCCACAATACCTCACCTCTTTCTCCATTATATTGATGACTGTATTGGTGCTGCCTTGTGCTCCCACAGGGAGCTCGAAAAGTTAATCAATTTCACCAACACCCTCCACCACA
This sequence comes from Stegostoma tigrinum, assembly GCF_030684315.1. Lineage (NCBI taxonomy): Eukaryota > Metazoa > Chordata > Chondrichthyes > Orectolobiformes > Stegostomatidae > Stegostoma > Stegostoma tigrinum. The sequence goes on along the minus strand of NC_081365.1, from coordinate 15,671,353 downwards.
CCCTCAAATTCACCTTCCACCATTTCTGACACCTCCCTCCCATTCCTGGATCTCTCCGTCTCCATATCTGGTAACTGACTCACCACTGACATCTATTTCAAACCCACTACCCTCCTCTCATCCACTCTCCTGCAAACACATTATCCCAAATTCACAATTCCTCTACCTCCACCGCATCTGCTCCCAGGAAAAAAATGTTCTACTCTGAAACTACCCAGATATCCTCCTACTTTAGAGACAATAGTTTCTCTGCCTCTGTTATTAAGGATGTCCCCAATTGCATCTCCCCTATTTCCCGTGCTTCTGCCCTCAAACCCTTCCCCTCCAACAACAGTTAGTCCTCACAAAGCACACCACCAACCTCCAACATTTCTGTCACATACAATCAGACCCCACTAAAAAGATATTCCCTTCTCAACCACTGTCCACTTTCCACAGGGACTGTCCACTCCATGACTCTCTCGTCAGCTCCACTCTCCCCACCAATCCCTCCAAACTACCTGGAATCTTTCCCTACAACCACTGAAGGTGCTATACCTGCTCCTACACCCCCTCTCTCACCTCTGTCCAAGGCCCCAAACAATCCTTCTAAACCTGGCAGAGATTCACTTGCACTTCATCCAACCTGATCCATTGTATCTGATGCTCCCAAAGTGGTTTCCTCGATATCAAGGAGACCAAAAACACACTCGGGACAGGTTTGCAGAGCATCTGCGCTCTGCATGCACCAACCAACCCAACCATCTGGTTGCCATCCACTTTAACCAACCTTTCCCACTCCGCTGGTGACATGTCCATCCTTGGCTTCCTCCACTGCCAGAGCGAGGCCAAATGTAAACTGGATGAGCAACAGCTTGTTATGCCACCTTGGGCACTTACAGCCCAATGGCTTGAAGATTGCCTTCACCAGCTTCAAAATCTCTCCATCCCTGACCTGTCCACCTTACAACTCATCTACCTTCCAACTCACATACCTTTGAGACAGTTCTATATTCACATGGCTAGTTCTCCCTGTAATCCATGTGATCTAACCTTGCTGACCAGTCTACCATGTGGAACCTTGTTGAATGATTTACTGAAGTCAATATAGATCAGGTCCACCATTCTGCCTTCATCAATCCTCCTTGTTATTTCTTTAAAAAACTCAATGAACCTCAGACTCTTTATCCTCTGGTCTGATATGTGCCAAGACTAGAATCTCTCAAAATATTTTAAGATGATAGTTTGGGCCCTTTTTATTTCTTATTTTAAAAGCAAATATAAAGTGCTGTGTTCCAGATGCAATTCAATTCATTCAATGTTAAGCAAAACACAATTTATTTAAACACTATAGTTAAAATACAACAAAAGAAAGAACTTAGAACAACAACTCTGTTGGAAAACTTAACAGAATAAGAGATGCAGTAACTATTACTAATTAACTGTTCCAAAATAATAAACACACCCCATGACAAAAATGCAAATTTAGCAAATAGATTTATCTCTCATGTAACCCAGCAGCAGAAAGAAACCATAGCTTCTAGGTGTAACAGAGAGGGAAAAAATAACTTCTACCTCTTCAAAACCGCCTTAAAAGCTAAACAAAAAACTAGAAATACTGGACTGAGAACAACCATCCAGTCTGCTTCTGTTGGTCAACTTAAAAAAAACTAGCATCACAAGCTGCTTGCGTTACTGATGCCTCAATCAGACAGCTCGGTCTTAAAACCTCTCAAAATAACCTCTTATAGCCACAGCATCATCACAGGTCCTAGATTCTCCCATAAGGGGAAATATCCTCTCAGCATTTACCCTGACAAGCCCCTTAAATATTCTTTATGTTTCAATGAGATCACCTTTCATTCTTCTAACCTTAGGTGTGTAGAGCCCATGTCTATTTAGTCTTTGGTCAGATGACAATCCCTCCCTACCAGGGATCATCTTAGTAAAACATTTTGGTCGCCATCATCCCATCTGAAGGATAAATCTTTGCATAACAAAATGTTTCCTGATCTCATTTCTGGCAGAATGAGTATTTATGTTGCGTCTTTCACAAGCTGCACATGTTGCAAAGTTTAAAGTGTGAGCCCAGTTGTAATAATCCGGAAATGTTTCAGCAAATCTGTTCACATCAAGCATAAATGGAAAATTGTAATGAATATTATGGAAAATGGAAATTTACAGAAAAATCCTTCCTACTCTCAAATGGAGCAAGAATGAGAGGGCACAGATTTCAAGTGATTTGTGAAAGAAGTAAATGTGATATGAGAAGGAACGAATTCACACAGCAAGATATTTGTCTCTGGAATGAACAACCAGAGGTGGAGGCAGATTTAATTGAGGCATTCAATAGGACATTTCATGACAATTTAAATAAAAATTATCTGCAGGGTTATGAGAAAAAGGCAGGAAAATGGCATTGTCATTCAGAGAGCTGGAGCCGATATAATGTGTCTAATGATATCCATCTGCACTGGAATGAAATCATGATTCTCAATTATATTGAGGATATGCAATAACAAGGTATAGAGCTGAATGAACATAGCAGGCCAAGCAGCTTCATAGAAGCAGGAAAGCTGATGTTTCGGGCCTAGACCCTTCTTCAGATTTCAGGCCCAAAACATCAGCTTTCCTGCTCCTATGCTGCTGCTTGTCCTGCTGTGTTCATCCAGCTCTACATCTTGTTATCTCAGATTCTCCAGCATCTGCAGTTCCTACTATCTCTGAAACAATATTGTGCATATTGTGTTTTCGCATTGTGACTGGGAATGGAATATACAAAGAAAGGAAGTGTTACTGGAGCCGTTCAAGATGCTTGTGAAACTACAGCCCAGATTTTCACCACAATGGAGATCCAGCATAGTGAAAAAAAATTCTGAAAGATGTTTAAAATCCCATGTCCCACATTTAAGCCTGACATTTGCCATTTTTGCCAGGGCTAGAATGAAGGACAGAAGGACTGATGCATGCAAGGTTCCTCAAGGCAGCTGGCAATTTCATTGAGCACCTGCCTTCACTCAAAACAAATCTGGAATCTCTAGTGTGCAGATTAGGCCACTAAGGGCAGGTCTGTGGAATGGGGTTGTGTTAGCCCTTCATTTTACAGATTGTGGTTGAATACAGCTCTGCTGCTGATGATGGCCCCGCGTGGATGCCTCGGTTTAAGTAAAATCTATCCCATTTGGCATAATGGTAGTACCAAACAATGTGACGGAGGGGACCATAAGACCTTGACAAATAGAGAACTCAAATTATTATTCTACTGTTTTCAGCTGTTGAGCCAATTTCCTATTACAGTCAATAACTTGCTTCCAACTCTATGAGATTCAACGTTAACTAATGGTCTTTTATGAAGGACTTTAAAAAATACCTTTTGGAAGTCTACATAGATAGCACCCATGGGCATTTCTCTCTTCTATACTTTAGTCAACTCTTCAAAACATATGATGAGGTTAACCAGAGTTGATATAATAGAATCATTGAGTTGTATAGCATAGAAACAGCACATTCAGTCCCTCTCATCCATGACAACCAGATATCCTAAATTCGATGAGTCCATTTGCCTGCATTTGGCCCTCATCCTTCTAAACACTTCATATACATGTATCCATCCAGGTAGCTTTTAAATGTTGCAATTGTACCAACCTCCTGCATTTCCTTCGGCAGTTCATTCCTTACACTCGCCACCTTCTGTGTGAAAAAGTTGCCTCTTAGATCCCTTTAAAATCTTTTCTCTCTAGCCTTAAACCTATGCTATCTAGTTCTGGACTTCCCATGGAAAAAGACCATGCCTATTCAACTCAACCAACCCCCACATTATTTTATAAACCTCCAAAAATCACCCCTCAACCTCTGACACTACAAGGAAAATAGTCCTAGACTATTCGGCCTCTCTCTAAAGGCGGAGGCTGATATATTCAACAAGTCTGATCAGCTAAAAATCTCCAAGGCATCTGTCATCCCATCCCTAATGGGGAGGTAGTGACAGAGTGTTCTGGAGTTGATACTATTTCAAAACCCCAGCAACAATTGGTGGACTTAAAATTCAATTCATGCATATATATGGATTGTAAAGCTGGTTTCAGAAATAGCACAATAAAATTTTCGTAAAAGGGGAAAAAGGCAGCAATGATCCAAATCTGAAGTGAAATCAGAAAGTGCTGGAGAAACTCAGCAGCTCTGGCAGCAACAGTAGGAAAGAGGCAGAGTTAATATCTTGTGCCCAAATATGCTTCAGAGGCTCATCACTTGTGTAAAACTGGTTCACTAACATCCTTTAAGAAAACAAATCTGCCTTCTTTACCTGGTCTGGTCTACGTGAGACTCTAGGTCCACAGTAATTTGGTTGAGTCTAAGCTGCCCTGCGATACAGTCTTCCAAATCATTCACTTCAATGGCAATTAGGACTGGGCAATAAATCCTGTCCTTCCCTGAAACATACATATTCTATGAAAAGAATTTCTAAAATGCCTTACAGACTCTTAAAATACAGTTTAATCTAATTAGCCTGTGACTGCCTGGCCTTGTTCAACACCGTCAGAGGTTTTAGTATATTAAAGGCACTTATTGAAACACAAGATGTTATTGCACAATTTGTAGTCAGGAGAGATAAGCTGAGAAGTCAGGTGGAGCTCAGTTAACAAAATAAAGTTGCTGGAAAAGCTCAGCAGGTCTGGCAGCATCTGTGAAGGAGGAAACAGAGTTAATATTTCGGGCCAGGTGACCCTTCCTCAGAGCTCTGTTAACATTTGTGCAAACAACTTAGTCTTGGGATCTTGACAGACACATTGAAGCAAATGTGGAGTGGAATGAGATAGCAAACATTAGCAGGTTGAGAACTTATAAAGTGAAACTCAAAATAATAAAATAACACCTACCTATGCAGTGTAATGTGACCAGCAACCCAGAAGAGCAATTTTGGCTGTAAATGGAAAATATATTTCTGAGTAGCGTGTTAACAGATCATGAGCAAACATCAAAAGTTGTGTGATATATTGATATGTATAAAGAAGTGACCTGATGCTTAGCTTTTGGTACGTATATATTGTTGATAAAGTCTCATTCAGCATCAGGAACTCTGAAGATTCAACTGTGCTTGCTGAGGTTGATCCATAATAGGAGTAGCTGTTCCTGAGAAACACAAGTATAGAGATTAAAAGCATTATTATGCAATGGAATGTCCAATACAGGCAAACACAAAACAACTTAATATCAAAGTAGGGATGCTTTCTCAAGTTTATGGGTTTTGGCCAGCTGGAAGAATGTCACACGGAGACAAAGACCTCAAAATTACTCATGACAACGTGACTGGGGGCAAGTTTCAATCATTTGTACAGCTAGTTAGCTCATTGTTCCAGTGGACCAAAGTTGAGGTAATGATTGGCAAATGATGCATTCTTTTCCCAGCTTTCTGCGCTTCAATACTTTTGCAAAAATTCTATTTTTGCTCCCCCAGCGCATTTCTGTTCTTGGCACTGTTCTGAGTGCAATACAGTAACAGGTGATGTAGTGCTAAGAAATTAACATGAAGAAAACTCTTTTTAATTTGCAGATGATGGTAGCTAAATTTTGTGAGGCTAAATAATGTAGGAACTCATGGCGCTCAATTTGGTGTATCTCTCTCCTCACTTTGGAAAAAGTCACCGGAAAACTCTGTGCTTCTGTAGCAAAATAGTGTTTGAAGTCCATTTATCTGGAGGATTATGGTGGCTGAATTTTAATTACTCCAATCAACTCAGGATGTCATCACAATCATTTGGGTGTATCACACCAGAAAGTCCCAGAAAAGTATCAACAGAAAACACATACATGTACACACACACACACACACACAAAACACATCTACTCATATTAGATATTCCATAGTCTTCTTCTTTGAGACAATGCTACAGTCACAGTAGATGAGTGACTTTACACTAATTCACTGGAACATAGAAACACGTAGACGGGGCAACAAACAACCAGGTTTTTCATTCACACTCTACCATCTTGGTAAATGATAACAGACAGACTGACCTGGAGGGACTAATAATGATCAATTAATCAACAAACCATGATTGAGATACAACCCAATTGGTGTTCAGCTTCAGAAATTATTGTCAACTTTTTGGTTCTATATTAAATACTACTCAAATGCTGTGACAATAACAAAGAAATACAGAGAAAAAGAGGGACAAGACTGATAGAAGTATAAATCATGGAATAATTAATAGATGACATTATATTAGCTGATAAAAGTTGAACACTTAGGAACAGAAAAGTTTGTTCAGTTTAAAAGCTTGGGAAAGAATGTTAGAACGAGGAGCAATGTAACCTTGACTTTTGAAACAAATAACCTTATAAACAATATTATTCCTCAATGCAAACAAGCGAAGAATGTTTAGATAATACTGACCACAGTTGTGTGAATATTATGAGATGGAATAGACAGATTGCAATAGAATGAGAAGTCAGTTGGAGGCCCTCCATAACAGCAGAATCCCAATGCAGAAATTGTTTTTTCTCGATATATTTTATCCAAAAGAATGGTGCAGCCATTGATACATTTGAGTTCTTGATTTTAAAGATGCATAAAGAGTTTACATTAAATGCAAGAACAAAGTCAATAAATTTGTCAAGATGCTTTCTTACAATACTGCCTCTGATTCAGCCACAGGCCTGAAAGATCAAGCAAAGGCTTTATTTACTTGATAACAACAAATTCAAAATACATGATCAATTAATGACATTAATTCTCATTGTTCAGTTGCTTATAGATGAGGTCTGTGCTTTTCCTGAAAACAGATCAACTATTTAAAGGGCGAATTATGTCGTGGTAATGTTACTGGACCAATCACCCGGAATCCCATGCTAATGTTCTGAGATAACAAAGTGTGGAGCTGGATGAACACAGCAGGCCAAGCAGCATCTCAGGAGCACAAAAGCTTTTGTGCTCCTGAGATGCTGCTTGGCCTGTTGTGTTCATCCAGCTCCACACTTTGTTATTTTGGACTCTCCAGAATCTGCAGTTCCCATTATCTCTAATGTTCTGAGATATGGGCTTGAATCTCACCATGGCAAGTGGTTAAAATTTGAATTAATTACAATAAAAGTTGTCTAATGGTGACCATGTCAGTTTTTGCAAAAACCATTCTGGCTCACTAATGTCCTTCCAAGTTGGAAATCTGTCATCAATACTTAGACTGGCCTAGATGTGAGCTCAGACCCACAACAATGTGGCTGACTCTTAACTGCCCTCTGGACAAGAAATGCTGGCCTGACCTGTGATGCCCACAGCCATGAATGTTTTTTTTTAAAAACTAGTTAAGCAGGGTGGTCTTTTTCCAGCATTATTTGAAATGGAATTGTCTTCAAGATCAGTAAAATATTTCCTTCAAATTATTTTTAGGCGTTCAGCCCAGTTTGTGTTGCTTGTTTGCGTTCAACTGAAAAAAAAAATCTGTCAAACCACTTTTATCATCAAGAATATCTCTCTCCCAGACTTGGAACATAATTAAAAAATAGATTGATGATGAACATTGCTATTTCCTTCACTTTGTTCCAAAAATTACTCCGACTAATCATATTTTCATGGTGAAGAGCTCAATATTAAGTCATTTGGATGAGTTGGGTTCAACACAGCCTAAAGTTAGAACAAAGTTTCCCTTAATTTTCTTCAAACAATGGCCTGGGGCACAGAAGGCCAATTTCAATAGCAACAATATAATAAAATGTGAGGCTGGATGAACACAGCAGGCCCAGCAGCATATCAGGAGCACAAAAGCTGACGTTTTGGGCCTAGACCCTTCATTAGTGAGGGGGATGGGGTGAGGGTTCTGGAATAAATAGGGAGAGGGGGGGAGGCGGACCGAAGATGGAGAGAAAAGAAGATAGGTGGAGAGGAGAGTACAGGTGGGGAGGTAGGGAGGGCATAGGTCAGTCCAGGGAAGATGGACAGGTCAAGGAGGTGGGATGAGGTTAGTAGGTAGGAGATGGAGGTGCGGCTTGGGGTGGGAGGAAGGGATGGGTGAGAGGAAGAACAGGTTAGGGAGGCAGAGACAGGTTGGACTGGTTTTGGGATGCAGTGGGGGGAGGGGACGAACTGGGCTGGTTTTGGGATGCGGTGGGGGAAGGGGAGATTTTGAAGCTGGTGAAGTCCACATTGATACCATTGGGCTGCAGGGTTCCCAAGCAGAATATGAGTTGCTGTTCATCAATAGCAACAATGTAGTGTTTGGATTCCTCCATCACCCATCTTTGCGAAGTTTCACAATGTGACCTCCAATTCTAGCCAATACTGCTCTGTGAACTCTGTGCCCTCAAGAAATTTGATTACTGTATATTATAGCTATTTAATTTACAGCAGTCACTGGGATACCATCTACCAGGTGAATGTGACTACATCTGGGGGAACTGCATTAGAAAATACATTGATGCAATCTCTTACTGTTACCTGGAGTAACCTATCCTGTTGCAGACTTGCTTTCCATGATCCGCATTCCAATGGTCATGACATACTGGCCGCCAGCCATAGTCCACAGATTTGGCATAAAGCACAAAAGTTGAGTTTGCTAACAGAACTGTAATTTAGAAAGAAACACAAAATTGTAACAATTTTTTGCCTACATCACAATGTTCCTTGAGCTGAATTCAAGTGTGCTTGATTTCTAAGAACAGGAAATGACATCACTAACCCAAGGAAACCTAAACAGATAAATAGAAAGCGGGACATAACACCAGCGCTTCATCGGAGGCTCACTGATGATGTTACCTAGAATGGTGACGAAACATCTGAAAGTGAACCTTCCAGCTCAGCGAGCAAACTCACATCCACAATGAAAAATGTTTTATAATTCATTTTGGGGTTAAATTTGCCTCCTTAATTTTAACCATGACCACATTTTGATTGAAATTTGAAACAACCATGTGCTAAAATGAATTATAAATATGTATTTCTCTGAAGAACGGGATTAAAAAGAGGGAAGATCTTCCTCATCTGATTGTACAAATTTTAATAAACTGGTTTTATTTCAGTGATGACGTTTTAATGCCCTTGATACAGTATTGTTTATTTTTTCCTTCAAAATGTGTTGATTATGAATTAGAAGTGTGGATGTGTCTAGCGAAAGAAATTTGGGTTTGATACGCGTTCAGCAAGCCAGATATAGGAATTGAATCTTTTTATTTTAGCCAAGAAATGGCTTTAAAAAAAGCACAGTCTATGTGGAGAGCCGGTGGTTGGACTGGCCTTCAAAGTGTCCACATGTATCATCAAGAGACTAGGAGAATGCAGGCAATCATGAGTCTTTTGGTCCTGTGTGGAGAGAGTGGAAATTTTTTTTGCTAATCGTATCTTGGATATTCCTTATTATCCAGCTGTTAGTCTGATAGTGGGGAAAAGGAGTGGAATAATATTTCTCATCAAGGCCAGCCCAGGTGTATGGGATACAATCAACATTTTTCTTTCCCCTGCTAAACCAAATGAAATGAAATCATTTTGCGCAGGCTTAGCCAGCACTGCAGTTCCAATCCATTCTCTGTTGTGGAATTCTATCAGCTTGAAAGATGCAATCAGTTACTAGTGAGGATATTACGTCTTGAAGTTGCTGTCCATCCATTGCAATTTTGGAGTAATTTCCAAAGTGTTGTGGAGCAATTTAAAACTGAAAGCATTTACAGTAAATTTCTGACACTACCATCCTTCAACATAGATTGACAAAGATCATGGTCCATGGATATTCAAGAATGTGACTCGAGAAAGGTCAGAGTCAACAATCGCAAGCCAACGGAGAGCTGACCATGTATGAATGTTGAGTGCTAGAGCTGCAAGAATAAGGGTCATCTCACCAAGGCATGTCTGTAGAAAGTGCCAGGAGAAAATGCTGGTGGGTGGAAAGGCAATGCATGCAAATATTTGTCAAAGAGGAGAAGGTCAATCGGGGTCAGTTGAAATCAATACAAAAAGCACTAGGATGTCCAATGAAAATTCATCGCAGTGCAAGTAGCATGGATTGTGGGGCCCTAGTGGACATGAACTTTAACATGTACTGGAAATCATATGCAGCAGTAAGAAGTTATGGAGGAGAATATACGTATCATAAAAATTCATAAAAATGGCATGAAAACTTCAGTTAGATGTTATTTATAACCATCATAGGAACACTGAAGAGAAGTAGATCATTGAATCCACTGAGCTCACCCAACCATTCAATACAATCATGGCTGATCAAGCACTTCGATACCTTTAATTTACCCCATTCCCATTCCCATATTTCCAATTGATTGGTATTTAAATACCAATCTCTATCTTAAACCTTTATCTCTACAGTCCTCAGTGGTAGGGAATTCCAAAAGTTCAGAATTCTGAGTATGAAGAGATTTCAACTCATCTCAGATCTAGGTGGTATTCCCCCGATTTTTAACTTTTGCCCACTAGTTCTAGATTCCCCAATCAGGGCAAACATCTGATCTGCATCTACACTGTCCATCCTTTTTTAAGCATTTTGAAAGTTTTGTTGAGATAACCACTCATTCTTCGAAACTGTAGAGATTACAGGCTGTTTATTACCCCAATCTCTCTTCATAGGACAGTTCTGACCTTCCAGGAAGAAGCCTGATGAATTTTCATTGCATTTCCTCTGTGACAATAATATAATTCCTGAGATTACAAGATTAAAACTGCACACAGTAATCCAGATGTGATCTAACTAAGCTCCCGTATAATTGAAGCAAGACTTCAATATTCCAGTACTCAAATCTTTTTACAATAAAGGCTAACTTTCCATTGGCCTTGCTGATAGTTTCCACACCTACATGTTAGCTTTCAGTGACTTATTGACAAGGACAAAATGTCTACATTTTGCAACCTTATCATTTTAGTAAATACTCAACTCATCTATTCTTTTATCAAAGTAGATAATCTCACATTTTTCTATGTTATATTCTATCTGCCAAGTTCTTATCTACACACTAAACATGCTCAAATCCTCAATATATAATACACACAGCCTGCTACAGTTTATTCCTACTCTCTGGCACCAAGACAGAAAACAATCATTAATCCATGCAAGTACATTACCTGCTATCACATGCAGTATAAGCTTTCTAACCAACCTCTTTTTGAGTACTTTGTTGAAGACGTTTGAAAATCTAAGGCAACTACATCCATTGGCTTTCTTTTCTCAATGTTGCTCATAACAACTTCAACAAACGCCACAAACATCATCAAATGCAACTCCCCATTCACAACCCATGTGACTGTGCCCATTGAGACAATGTCGCAACAGCTTCTAGCATTTTCCCTCCTACTGATATAAGCCTAAGAGGTCTGTAGTTCCCGGTTTTCTGACTCACTCCCTTCTTGGATAGCAAATGACATTGTTACCTTGCAAACCACAGGAATCATTCTAAATTCTATAGAAGTTTGAAATATCATCAACAATGTATCAACTATTTCTATTGCCACCTCTTTCACCACTCCAAGATAAATACCATCCATGTTCTGGGAATTTATCAACGTTTGGCTTCATAATTTCTCCAGTACAAATGCTAATTTCCTTCATGCTTTTGATAAATCAGTGTTCAGTAAACACTTTCTTATGCAAGCAATGCTTGGAAGCTCAGAGGAGCAGTGATTATTTTCAAAATAGTTATCTTTAAACTTTTCTTTTTTTGAAAACCTTTCATTTTTAAATTGTTATTAATCCCACATTTAAAAAATGCTAAATAATTTATTCATGGCTTGGTGATATTAAAAACTCAAATAAGGCAAATCCAGGAATGAGTACTGTTACTGTGACATATAACATGCCGTGGGCAAGTATGTGATCAAATGCCACTTGATCAGGCAGCAAATGAGCAGTGTGACTTGATCAAGTGCCACGTGATCAGATATTACAAGATTAAACACACAGGAATTGCTACAATCTGCAATTCATAACAGACATTAATAGGGAGCGACAATATTATATCACATTTTCAATACAAGACAAAAGCATAGCATGGTTTTTCTTACAGCATTCTTCATCCTCGCCATAACGGCACTGAGGAATCCCATCACACCAATGTGACGGACTCACACATCCATCACTCTTTCCACAGGGTATACAGTTGGAAGTTGAAACTGAAACAAGAGAAGTAGAAGATTAGAAACCACCTGAGTAAATACCTTCCCATTTCCAACTTACTGTTATCGAAGATCAAGGGAACGAGGCTGATGGAGATGCCATCTTGCAACTTCTGCTCTGATTAAATCTTTCTGATAGAAAATCTTGTGAACACTCTTCCCTCCCCTGTAAGACTTCTGCATGAACACCAGGTGGGAGTACTCTCACTCATCTGCCAAACTTGGCATGGACCCCCAGGAGCGGAATTGTGGGAAGATTGCTTCAGGACATTCACAAGGGTAGAGAAGGCACTATGTAAATACAAGTCCCTTCTTATTAAATCTATCCATAATCCTATCCATTCTGTATGCTTGATTATCCACTTTAAATTTTAATATTTGCACAAAGCCATACATATTTATGGGAACATAATCCTCCGTTTGCCTGCCTAAATTTTCCTAACCAATCAGACTTTCCACTTCAGCCTCAGAATCAAATGTTGCCAGCAGTAAGTCACCTGAGGAGTGAGCTCCAGTGTTCTTATCTGCCTGCCTTGTATTTCATAAAGACGAGAGCAGAGTGGTGGTATATATTTTTAAGCCTTAAAAGCTTAATACATTTGGAACATGACATTGGGGAAACACCATTGCTATACTCACTAAAATACCAGACGACAGCTGATAGAATCCCCAAGGAAAGCAGCACACCACCAATAATCAAAGCAACCAACAGGTTTGTCTTCTTAGCTGTAATGTCACAACAATATCGAGTGTGTTAGAGCAAGATTGACAATCCAATACATGACGTTAAGGCATTATCATCAGATGGGCAGCATGCTTGTCCTAACATAGAATGACACAGCATAGAAACAGGCAATTCGGCTCAACACATACATTTTGATAGTTGTTGTTAAATAAAAGTCCCCTTCTATAATTCTACATCTAACCTTGTCAACATATCTTAGGGGTGGCACAGTGGCTCTGTGGTTAGAACAGTTGCCTGATAGTGCCAGGGATCCAGGTTCACTTCCACCCTTGGTCAACTGTCTGTGTGGAGTTTGCACATTCTCCCCGTGTATGTGGGTCGGTTTCCTCCGAGTGCTCTGGTTTCCTCCTACACTCCAAGGGTGTGCTAACTAGGTGGATTAGCTATGCTAAATTACCCGTAGTGTTCAGGGATGTGTAGATTAGGTGCTGTATGGGGAAGGGGTGGGATACTGTCAGAGTCGGTGTGGATTTGTTGGGCCAAAGAGCCTGTTTCCACTCTGTAGGGATCCTTTTAAAAAAAAAATCCTTCTACTACTTTCTCACTCATCAAAACAGAGAATAGTTCACTAATATCCTTACCTGGTCTGCCCTACGTACGACTCCAGACCCACAGAAATGTAGTTGATTCTTATCTGCCTTCTGGTATGCTTCAGATCACATTTAGAACACTGTGCACAGTACTAGTTACAATACTTACAGAAGCACATTAATACTTTGGAAGCAGTTTTGAGAAAGTTTACTTGACTAATACCTGGAATGAGTCAATTGCCTTATTAGGAAAGACTAGCCAGGCTAGACCTATAGGCTCTGGAGTTTAAAAGGTGATGTAATTGAAACATTTAAAATCCTGAGAGAACTTGACCAGGTGGATGTGGAAAGGACGTTTCCTCTTGCAGGAGAACATAGAACTAAGGGTCATTGTTTAAAATTAAGAGGCCACCCATTTATGACAGAATTTAGGGGAAGGAAACTCTCTCAGAGGCCTGAGTGTCTTTGGAATTCTTTTCCTCAAAAGACAGTAGATGCAAAATCTTTAAATATTTTTAAGCCCAGATGTAGATAGATTCTTGATTACCAAAGGGGTGAAAGAGGCTGAGAGGTGACCTTATAGAGGTTTCTAAAATCCTGAGGGGCATGGACAGGATAAGTAGGCAAGGTCTTTGCTCTGAGGTGAGGATGTCCAAAATTAGAATGCATAGGTTTAAGTTGAGCAGGGAAAGATATAAAATGGGCCTATAGAGCAAATTTTTCTTCACGCGAGGTGCTGCTTATATGGAATGAGCTGTTAGATGAAGTGGTGGAGGCTGATAAGATTACAATATTTAAAAGGCATCTGGATGGGTGTATAAATAGAAAGGGTTTAAGAGGGATGTGGGCCAAATGCTGGCAAATGGGACTAGACTTATATAGGATACCTGGTCAGCATGGACGAGTTGGACTAAAGAGTCTGTTTCAGGGCTGCAAACCTCTATGACTCTACAACTCTATTATCAGAAGTAAGCAGGAAAGCAGTTGATGGTGAAATCAGATCAGTCATCATTTTATTGAACGGTGGAATAGACTTGAGGGGCCAAGTGGCCTACCCTTTTTCCTTGTTTATGTGTTTGAATGGGGAGGGGCCTTTCCAACGTTACTTGCAATACAATGAATTTTCATCGGACATCCTTGTGCATTTCTTGTAGGGATTTCAACTGATGTCTCATCAATCTGCTGTGGCTCAGGAACTATTTGCCCTTTCCTTCCTCCTTATACCTTCCTCCAACATGCCTTGGCCAGATGGTGCCTCTTCCTGCACAGTTGTAGCACTTCACATTCTAAGCTTCCGTAATGGGACTTCACCAGGACATTCAGCTTGTCTTGTTGCAGGTCATTTATCAGTTAGTAGTGCTGACTTCTCTCCAGTAATGTCTAGTGTATCCATGGATAGTGCTATATAGCAAGTTATTTCAAAGGTAACTTTGGCAAGAGCAGCAACTTACTACGAATATACCCACTTCTTAATGCACTCAAAAATGGCCATAAGAGTGTGCTATAACTCAACTTCAAGCTCTAAATCTGTAGCCCTTCAAGAAATCTGAATACAATTAATTAACTTGGGATTAACTTAACAGGTGAATAAGGTTGTTAAGAAAGCATATGGTGTTTTGGCTTTCATTAACAGGGGGGTCGAGTTTAAGAGCCGCGAGGTTATGCTGCAGCTCTACAAAACCCTGGTGAGACCACACTTGGAATATTGTGTCCAGTTCTGGTCACCCTATTATAGGAAAGATGTGGAGGCATTGGAGAGGGTGCAAAGGAGGTTCACCAGGATGCTGTCTGGACTGGAGGGCTTGTCTTACGAGGAGAGTTTGACTGAGCTCGGACTTTTCTCTCTGGAGAGAAGGAGGAAGAGCGGTGACCTGATCGAGGTGCACAAGGTAATGAGAGGCATGGATAGAGTCGATAGCCAGAGACTTTTCCCCAGGGCAGGATTGACTGCCACGAGGGGTCATAGTTTTAAGGTGTTAGGAGGAAGGTATAGAGGAGACGTCAGAGGGAGGTTCTTCACCCAGAGAGTTGTAAGTGCATGGAATAGTTTGCCAGTGGTAGTCGTGGAAACGGAGTCATTAGTGACATTTAAGCGACTGCTGCACATGCACATGGACAGCAGTGAGTTGAGGGGAATGTAGGTTAGGTTATTTTATTTTTGGATTAGGATTATTCCACGGCACAACATCGTGGGCCGAAGGGCCTGTACTGTGCTGTACTTTTCTATGTTCTATGTTCTAGAATACTAATTTCTACAACAGTAACCAT
This sequence comes from Stegostoma tigrinum, assembly GCF_030684315.1. Lineage (NCBI taxonomy): Eukaryota > Metazoa > Chordata > Chondrichthyes > Orectolobiformes > Stegostomatidae > Stegostoma > Stegostoma tigrinum. The sequence continues at coordinate 15,655,728 of NC_081365.1, read as the reverse complement.
GAAACGATCAGTTGTTATATTCAGATGATTTTTGCTCCTTTTGCTAATTATTTCCTGCAGTCAATAGCCCATAATTTAAAGCATTGTAAATTTTACATCAACTAGATGAAGAGTAAATTATTGACCTACACAACAAACAGAGCAATGTCCAGTATTGAGTCATGCAGGAAGCAGCCTTATGGTCACAAAAAAATGCTCTTCCAACCTTTATCCTAAATCCTTTATCCTGGCTAGGAGTACAGCAAGTTCTGGAGCATAAATCTTTGATCCTGCTGCATGCGGAACAAACTATTGACACTATTTTCTATGGTATACAACAACACAACAATACAGCACCAACACAAGTTCTCTCTTTTGTCAGTCGATACAGATATTGTGATTATTATAACAGCGAGACAGCTTATCATTGATAAAGCAGAAGATTTCACCTGTAGCTAATCAGAATATCAGGTATTAGGTAAATCATATTCTATTGCTCCATTGATTAACTTGTGACAGATTACAAGTTATGAGGCAGTCACAACAGCAAATTGACTGACTTTTTAACGTGCAGTTTACAACCCACTGCAAACTGACTGTCAAGCAGAGTCACATCATTGTATGTACACAATACATGGAGCCATAAACAGTGAACTCTCTGAAAGGTAAGAGATGTGCACAACATGGAAAAAGGCCCCTTATGGTGTACTGGTCACATCCCCAGCGCTAGCCAAGATGGCCAGGGTTCAAGTCCTACCTGCACCAAATGGGTACTATGAGATAATAAAATGTGAGGCTGGATGAACACAGCAGGCCAAGCAGCATCTCATCCTAGGCAGGACTCCTAAAAACAGGATGAGTGATGGGAAAGTGAACAATGTTTTGGTAGTGCTGCTGAAACTGCTGCTCTGTCTTGTAACATTGTTTACCTGGTACGTTATGTTCTCCTTTATATAAGAAACCTCAAGCCAGGAGGACAGTTAACAGCTCTTTTTGTCATTAATAATACACAGCATCAATAGATCTGTACTTCTGAAGGTGCTTATGATATGCTAAAGTGTCAGCTTTCAATGATTTGTCACATACCCACCTCTATAGCCAGTAGACTTGGGTTCAAGTCCTGCTCCAGAAGCTCAAACACAATATCAATTGGTACTTCAGTACAGTATACCACAGAGAGAGCTGTGCACCATTGTGTATGCATTCCATTTCAAACAAAATATTGAACTGAGACTATGTCTTTTCTCAAGTAAATGTAAAAGACAGAATGTTTCAGATAAGATGTTCTCAGAGAATATTTATGCCACAATCTAACTCCATCTGTTGTTCCTTGTGCTCTGTGCCAATTAGCTGACACCCTTATGACATGGTGTTGACGTCCACTACAAATCAAATACTTCATTAACAAAAAAGCGCTTTTGGAAAAGCAATATTCTACTGCTCATCAGAGATTAGTTGACTCCGTGGGTAAACTTGTAACAGATTGCAAGTTATGAAGCAAACACAACAGCAAAGTGACTGATTTCTAGCTCACTGGTTAGCACTGCTGCCTCACAGCATTAAGGACCCAGATTAAATTCAAACCTTGAGTCACTGTCTGCGTGGCATTTGCACATTGTCCCTGTGACTGTGTGAGTTTCTACCAGGTTCTCTGGTTTCCTCCCACAGTCCAAAGGTGTGCAAGTCATCTCAGGATGGCAACTGGTGACAAGTGGTGCTCCACAAGGGTCAGCGTTGGGACGACAACTTTTCACTTTATACACTAATGATCTAGATGAAGGAACTGAGGGCATTCTGGCTAAGTTTGCAGACGATACAAAGATAGGTGGAGGGACAGGTTGTATTGAGGATGTGGGGTGGCTGAAGAAGGATTTGGACAGGTTAGGAGAATGGGCAAAGAAGTGAGAGATGAAGTACAACATGGGAAAGTGTGAGGTCATGCACTTTGATAAGAAGAATAGAAGCATGGGCTATTTTCTAAATGGCAAGAAAATTCAGAAAGCGCCAAGAGACTTGGGAACACAGAACACAGAACACAGAACACAGAACACAGAACACAGAACACAGAACACAGAACACAGAACACAGAACACAGAACACAGAACACAGAACACAGAACACAGAACACAGAACACAGAACACAGAACACAGAACACAGAACACTTCTTTGGCCCACAATGTTGCGGCAAACTTTTACCCAATTGTTTTTTTAAGAAGAACTTTCAGACACTGATACAGGTAGAGAGCCTCGCTCAGACCAACCACATGTAACGTGAACTCTTATATCAGCAATGTTGGGTCTCTTGTCTCACTCTGCAAAGAGTCTGCTTTGAACTGGGGTCCAGAGAGGTGGGAGATCAACTTAAACCATGAAGGGTCCAGTGCAGGAACATCAGTAACCCAAATCCAGCAGCACTTTTGCTGGAACATTTGGCTGGAGATGGACCCTACGGGGAACAGTTGAGTCACCCACTTTGCAATGTGTGCCTCACCTTGGTCCATTGAACATCAGAAATAGAAGCTTGCATTTATGTAGCACCTCTGAGATGTGCCAAAACTAGTTACAGAAAACTACTTTTGAAGTGCAATCACAGTTGAGGTGCAGAAATCAGTTAATGCATAGCAAGCTCCCACAAACCACAATGCAATAACAGAAACTATGACAGTATGACTTGTCAAGAAATGCATGGGGCAGGAAGAAATCAGGTAAAACTCCTCAACTCGTCTTCCAATAGTAGCCATGGATACTTTCCTTTAACCTCAAAAGGCAAATGGGGCTTTCTGGTTGAGTCAGTTATTAGGAAGGCAAATGCAACTTTGGCATTTATTTTGAGAGTTTTGGGCCCAATTTCCACAGGAAAGATGTACTGACCCTGTAACAGTTTCAGAAGAAGTTCACGAGAATGGTTCCAGCAATGAAAGCGTAGTATATGAGGAAAGTTTGAACACTCTGGGTCTATAAGAAGTGGAGTTTAGAAGCATGGCGGGGGGTGGGGGGGGGGATCTAATTGAAACTTACAGAATACTGAATGATCTGGACAAATTGGATGTTGGGAAGATGTCTCCATTGCTAGGAGGGACTAGGACATGAGGGCAAAGCCTTAGAATAAAAAGAAGACATTTTAGAACAGTCATAAGGAGAAACTTCTCCAACCAGAGACTTGGGAATTCCAATCTATGGAATTCACTGCCACAGAGGCAGTGGAGGCCAGGTCTTTGAGTATATTTAGGATGGAGATAGATAGGTTCTTGACTGTCAAGGGGATCAAGGGTTACAGGGAGAAAGCAGGAGTTTGGGGTTGAGAAACTTACCAGTCATGATTGAATGTCAGAGCAGACTTGATGGGCTGAATGGCCTAATTTCTGCTCCTATGTCTTATGGTCTAATGGTCTTCCAGAATGCCCATGTTAAATTGCCCATTGTGTCCAAGGATATGCAGGTTAGGTGCATCAGCCATGGGAAATGCCTCGGTTACAGGGAAAAGTGGGCAGTTGCGTCTGGGTGGGATGCTGTTCGGAGAGTCAGTGTGGACTTGTTGGGTCAAATGGCCTGCTTCCATATGATAGCGATTCTATTGAAAATACTATAAATACTAAGAGAGAGAGAAATAGACTCAATATTTCAAGTTCAATATGACTCTTCTTCAGGACGGAAAGGGGTTGGAAAATGGTGTTTCTATGTTGTACTTAGGCGGGACAGAAGAAAAGGTGTAACAGATTGTGAGGGTGCCCTGAGCCGAAGTTAAAAGTGTTGCTGATGGTGGTGAAGGAAAGATAGAAATGTAAAAAGCATGTGAATGAAGGTGAGAATGGGTCTGCTCTGCTAAAAAATGTCATCAAGATACAAGGAAGGCACAAAAACAAAAGTTTCCAGAAAAGCTCAGCAGACCTGACAGCATCTGTGAAAAAAAAATCAGAGTTAACATTTCAGATCCAGTGATCCTTCCTCAAAGCATCAGTTAACTCGGATTTTTCTTGACAGTTGCTGCCAGACCTGCTGGGCTTTTCCAGCAACTTCTGTTTTTGTTCCTGATTTGCAGCATTCACAGTTCTTTTGGCCTCTGTGTGTGTCTGTGTGTTAGCCGGGTGGGGGGCGTAGGGTTTGGGCAGTTGGGGGATGTGGTAAGGAGAGGATGTGATTAGAAGATTGTGAAAAATTAAGGATACAGATTCTCTGATGTTATGGAATTCAATTTTGAGTGATAGAAGCTATAAGGTGCCTAGGCAGAAAATGAGCTTGCATTGTGTTTCTTTGCAAGATGGTAGCAGACCCAGAATAGGCATGTTAGCGGGAGATTCTTTTTTTATTCACACATGGGACAAGTGTGTTTCTGGCTAGGCCAGCCTTTATTACCCAACCTTAATTGCCCAGAGGTTAGTTAAAAGCCAACCACCTTGCTGGAGTCACATTGAGGCCAAATCAGATAAGGACAACAGCAGAAGGACATTTGTAAATCAGATGGGTGTTTCTGACAATCAATGGATTGCTGGTCATCATTAGACCTTTAATTCCATATTTTTCTATTAAATTCAAATTCCAACATCTGCCATGGCAGGATTTGAACCCGAGTCCCTGGAACATTAGTTGAGCTTCTGGACTAATAGTCTAACAATAACACTACTGAGCTATTGACCCCCCCAGTCAAGATTGTTATTGTGGTGGCAAGGGCCTGGGGTCTTTCCTATGATGAAAGTGGAGGTTGTCGTTCACGAGAGAGATTTAGGGTGCCCTGAGACTCTGAATGTTGCATCACACTCTCAGTATCCCACACAATTTCAGCTGAGGCCAGACCAAGGTCCATGATTTGCTTGCATACTGATATTTGACTGTATCCCCAGGGTATAGTAAAACTGTCCCATACCAGATATGAGAAGGGAAGAGTTTTCTATTCTGTCTTTATCAGAGATGCACATAACCATCTATAGGGGCAAATACTGAGGGAGGAATTAATACTGAGGGAGAAGGAAGTTCATACCTGGCACAGGAACAAAACTTTTCTGATTGAATGATCGAGTCCCATAAATTGGAGGTTCATAGACATTGTAGGTTGGTGAGGGATGTTGACTGGGTGCATACTCGTGAAATAAATGATGAGTGCTATGTGAATATTTCGAACTCCAGTAGGGGTTTCTTTCCTGGAATAGAAACATCTTCAGGTAAAAAGGATTTTAGTGTCAATTTTTCCCCCAACCACCAAATCCTGTTCATTTAATTATCAGAGTATCAGATCACATTTTCTGTGAGGTACACAATTGAGTGATCATTCAGTTGGTGTTCACTGATGTGCCACACAAACACAGATCCAAGCTCAGCTTGCCACAGTTTCCAAGCCGCACCTTCCAAGAGCAAGGAAGCTCTGGGTCAGGGATTACTCCAGGTCATGGGCAGGCACTAGAAACACCAGAGTGAGGAGTGGAGACTCAGAGTTTATTGTTGCAAAGAGGGTTTCTGATAGTGGGGGACGAGGGGGCCACTGTTGGTAGAGGAGGGTATTTTCAGTGCAGGAGAGGACATTGGTAGCCAATGGAGTGTGCACTGACACTGGATAGAGAGACTTGAGAGTGGATGGGTGAGTGGTGAGGGGAAACATTGATGGTAGGGTGGGGAGGAGGGACAGGTGAGAGGTATTAGGGGTGGGGCTCCCCATGGCATGCTCTGAGCACTGATATTTGGGGAGGGAGCAAAACCCAGAGGTGCTAGATCTATGTAGTTCAGCAGTTGGGAAAGTGGAGTGAGACATCAGACAATTCAATCATGTTGCCATGAAATGACAGACCAGAACTGAAGGGCAGAATGGTTTACGCCTGCTTCTATTCCTCATCTTCCTGTGTTTTATGAGCGATCACTCGTAGCACTGAGGGGACACTGACAACAGAAGGAGGGAGCACTGATAGTGGCGTTGTTTGATGCAGAAACACTGGTAGTTGGTGGGTGGAGGGAGCATTGGCACCATGCCAAACGGCATCATATTTGGGAGGAGAGGCACCGCATTTAATTAGCGTGCATCCGTTCTTTTAGAAATGTATGAAGGAGTTAGGAGGTTACTCAGTATGGAAAAAGGTCAGTCAGCCTAAACAACCAACATCAGCCTTATTCCCCCACACAATTAACCAGTTACAGAGTCATAGAGTCAAAGAGGTGTACGTCATGGAAACAGACCCTTCAGTCCAACTGGCCTATGCCGACCAGATATCCTTAATCAATTTAGTCCCCTTTGCCAGCATTTGGCCTATATCCCTCTAAATCCTTTTCAAAACTGGGAGAACAAACACAGCAGTATGCAGACACTGGCAACACCAGATCTTTTTATGAGTCTCTGCGCACGATGTATGGACCGACCCGCCAACTTCAGGCCCCTTTGCGCTCTGCTGACGGTGCCGGTTTGCTTACTGACAAAGAAGCCATCATGGAGCGATGGACAGAACAATACGAGAATCTCTTCGCGGACAATCGCCAAGTACAAACAGCGTCCATCGAGAGAATCCCGCAGCAGGACATTAGATCCTAACTCGACCGTCCAACAATGCTGGATGAGGTTCAATCCACCATCTCTAAACTGAAACTCCACAAAGCCCCCGGTATCGACGGAATCCCTGCAGAAGTATACAAATTAGGAGGAGCTTCGCTCCTGAACGAACTCCCCAACCTATTTGCACTCTGTTGGGAACATGGTGAGGCGCCAGCTGATCTATGTGACTCTGTGATAGTCTCCCTGTATAAGAACAAGGGTGAGAAATTGGACTGTTCGAACTGCAGAGGTGTCACTCTGCTGTCTGTGGCCAGGAAGATTCTCTCCAGAATCCTCTTGGACAGACTGATTCCCACCATTGCGGAGGACAACCTGACAGAAAGTCAATGTGGTTTTAGAGCGAACAGAGGCACATCCGACATGATCTTCGCACTACGCCAACTTCAGGGGAAATGCCGTGAGCAGAACATTGGACTGTACCCGGCATTCATTGACCTCACCAAAGCCTTCGATACTGTCAGCCGAGACGGTCTATGGAAAATCCTGGGGAAGCTCGGATGCCCTCCTAAGTCCTTAACCATCCTACAGCAACTTCATGAAGGTCAGAGCGGCAAGGAGAAATACAACGTTGACCTATCACACCCGTTCCCCATCAGCAACGGCATGAAGCAGGGCTGCATCTTCGCACCAACGTTCTTCACCATCTTCTTCAACATGATGCTGCAAGAAGCGAAGGAGGGCATCACGAACAGCATCTACATTCGCTTCCGCCCAGATGGCAATATCTTCAATCTGCACCGCTTCCTCGCTCACACGAAGACAACATGGGAGTCCATCATGGAGCTGCTGCATGCGGATGACTGCGCCCTTCTCACACTCATAGAAGATGCGCTACAGACTGCAGTGACGCGCTTCTCCGAAGCTGCAAAGGCTTTCGGGCTAACAATCAGTCTGAAGAAGACAGAGATCCTGTACCAGAAGCCACCATGCAGCGCATACAACCCACCTCGCATCTCAATCGCCGGCCACCCCCTCAACACGGTCGAATGCTTCACGTGCCTGGGAAGCATAATCTTCAATGATGCTACAGTCACAGGAGACGTCGACAATCGCCTTGCGAAAGCAAGTAGCGCCTGGGTTCTGTATCGGAAACAGATGCGGCTGCTGGAACGATTCCACCAACGTTGCCTGTGCTCTATATTGGGCATCACCTGGCAGGGCTGCGCCTCTAACAACGAAGTGCTGGAAAAGGCCCGGCTCCCCAGCATCGAAGCGATGCTTCTCCTAAAACAACTTGGATGGTCTAGTCACGTATCACAGATGGACAACACCAGAATACGCAAGACAGTGTTCTTCGGGGAACTCTGCAACAGCAAAAGAAACCGCGGTGCCTCGCGCAAGCGCTACAAGGATCAACTGAAGCAACAGCTGTCTCAGGCCGGCATCGCCTCAACGGAATGGCAGAAGCTGGCCTCTGACAGGAACGCATGGCGGAAGAAAACTACGACGGCGACGGAGCAGTTCGAATGTTCGAGGAGAGCAGCTGCAGAGGACAGAGGGAAACGCTGGAAGGAGCCCTCATCTCAAGCCCCGCAAGTCCGGAGCATTCCCCTGCCCTCACTGTCCCAGGATCTGCAGATCCAGGATAGGGCTCTACAGCCACCAACGGTCGTGCCAACGAAATCGCTGACGAACCTCTTCCCAACTGATCTTTGCAAACGAAGAATCTGCCTGATGATATATAGCCATCCAGATGCCTTTTAAATGTTGCAACTGTACCACCACTTCTTCTGGCAGCTCATTCCATAAATGCACCGCCCTCTGCAGGAAAAGTTGCCCCTTAGGTCCCTTTTAAATCTTTCCCCTCTCACCTTAAACCTATGCCTTCTAGTTTTGGACTTCCCCACCCCAGTGAAAAGACTTGTCTATTCACCTTAACTGAACCCCCTCATGATTTTGTAAACCACTATAGGCTCAGCCCTCAGCCTCAGATGCTCCAGGGAAAATAGCCCCAGCCCATTCAGTCTGTCCCTATAGATTAAACCCTCCAATCCCAGCAAAGTGCTTGTAAATCTTTTCTGAACCCTTTCAAGTTTCACAACTTCCTTCCTGTAATAGGGAGGCCAGAACTGAATGCAGCTGAAGTCTACATTCGCCTATTTGTACAAAATCTTTATGCACCTTAACTCATCACAAATCATTGTTGACTTTTCATAAATCTCTCTGTGTGAGATAATATCAGCAATGAATGTATTCAGTTATTAGGAAATGTTGGAGAAAGCAAACCTCTGTTTATTAAAACAGAGGAAATTAAGGTGATATTTGATCAGAAAGTCAAAATTGTGACTTTTTTTATAAGGAAGTGACCAAATTATTTAACTGAGCGAATGACTAAAGGTGATGAATTCAAGACAATTGCCTTATGGACATAAGGGGATTTTCTTTTTCAGAGTCTATCATAGTGTTTAATGATGAATTGGACACTCACTTCTAGGAGAACATAAAAACATTGAAAATAGAGACAGAAGTAGGCCATTTGGCCCTTTGAGATAATGGGAACTGCAGATGCTGGAGAATCCGAGATAACAAGGTGTGGGGCTGGATGAACACACCAGGCCAAGCAGCATCTTAGGAGCACAAAAGCTGACGTTTCGGGTCTAGACCCTTCATCAGAGAGGGGGATGGGGAGAGGGTTCTGAAATAAATAGGGAGGGGGGGAGGCAGATTGAAGATGGATAGAGGAGAAGATAGGTGGAGAGGAGAGTATGGACGGGGAGGTGGGGAGGGGATAGGTCAGTCTGGGAAGGACAGACAGGCCAAGGAGGCGGGATGAGGTTAGTAGGTGGGAAATGGAGGTGTTTTGAGGTTGGTCTGGAGGGAGGAGGGTAACTTCTTCAGGCTAGGCATCCCTGGAAGAGGCTTCGCAGTGAGGTTAAAATTGTGATCAGCGATAATGGGAACTGCAGATGCTGGAGAATCCAAGATAACAAAGTGAGAAGCTGGATGAACACAGCAGGCCAAGCAGCATCACCTACTAACCTCATCCCGCCTCCTTGACCTATCCCCTCCCTAGGCCCCCACCTATATTCTCCTCTCCACCTATCTTCTCTATCCATCTTCGGTCTGCCTCCCCCTCCTTCCCTATTTATTTCAGAACCCTCTCCCCATTCCCCTCTCTGACGGAGGGTCTAGGCCTGAAACGTCAGCTCTTGTGCTCCTAAGATGCTGCTTGGCCTGCTGTGTTCATCCAGCTCCACACTTCATTCGGCCCTTCGGCCCTGTTCTGCAGTTCATGAAGTTACAAAAATATGACACGATACAGTACAATGAAAAGTCTAGAACGTGAAACATTGTGGATAATTTTAGGCTGTTTGTGGAAGCTATCCCTTTTTTCCTTATGTGCTCAGCTCTGTGCCCACTTTGTTATGAACAACTTTCAGACAAATGTTTTAAGAGCATATCCCAGTCACCACACAAAAAGTCTGATCAGGCCTCAGGTTCAAATGGTATAACTTGCTCTGCGTTCCATGAGCCACGTTATTTATTTTAAACTGGCAGATCTCTCCAGAAGGTTAGTGCCAGGAGGGACACAGAGTAGCAACAGAGGAGCGACAGATACGTTAGAGTCAGGGGAACTACACAGGCCCCTCCAGCAATGCTCAAAGTACACAGAGTTGGAAGGTGAAATCCCTTCTGGAAGTGGCCAAAAGGCCAGGAAAAGTGAATTGTGGAGGAAAAGTGAGGAATCAAATCAGAAAAAGACACCTCCGCAATCCTCCTCGTACAAGGGTTTGAGGCATTTTGATGGACCTCCTCCCCTAATCACGCCACTTCTCCCCATATTTGTTGCTGATGGATTCAAGAGAGAAGGGCCACAGCCTATGATTGGAGAAGCAGTGCCCGGGTGAGCAAGTCTGCCAGGCAAGGCCGAGGTAGGGTAAGATGGACTGCCTTCGGTAAAGGGTCCGGAGGGGGTTTTAGGGGAGTGCAGGGTGGCACGGTGGCTCAGTGGTTAGCACTGCAGCCTCACGGCCCCAGGGACCCAGGTTTAATTCCTTTCTCAGGTGACTGTCTGTACGAAGTCCGCACATTCTCCCCGTGTCTGTGTGGGTTTCCTCGGTGTGCTCCAGTTTCCTCCCACAGTCCAAAGATGTGCAGGCTATTTGGATTGGTCATGCTAAATTGCCTGTAGTGTTCTGGGTTGTGTAGATTAGGGGGCTAGGCCTGGGTAGGATGCTTTGAGAATCAACATGGACTTGTTGGGTCATATGGCCTCTTTCCACACTAGGGATTCTATTAAAAAATGAATCTTCAAGCTCAGAAAATGGCAGAGGGATGGGAGGAGTTATTTTATTTATTCATGGGATGAGGACATTGCTGGCTAAGCCAACGTTTATTGCCCATTCCTAATTGCCCAGAGGACATTACTGTGGATCTGGAGTCACATATAGGCCAGATCGTGTAAGGATAGCAGTTTCCTTTCCTAAGGGACACTAGCAAACCAATTTTTTTTTGGTAATCAACAATGAATTTGTAGTCATTGTTAGTCATCACAATTTCAGACATTTATTGAATTCAAACTCCAACATCAACCATGGCAGGGTTTGAACCGGAGTCCCCATCAAGTGCCAGACAAGTCTCAGGGCAGAGAGTGAATCTGCAGGGCAAGGCCCTGGGAGTGGAGAGAGTCTGCTGGGAAAGACTTGGGTCAATAGAGTCTCTCAACAAGACCTCGCGGGGTGGGGAGAATGAGTCTGCAGAGTGAAGTAAGGAGTATAGGCTAAGGGTAGCAAGCTTACTTGGGGATGAGGGGGCATGACTGCATGGATCGGTTGGGAGTGGGCAGTAGACAGTTTCTCTAGCAAGGCTGGCGGGGAAGAGTCTAACAATGGAGGCAAGAAGTGAATAGCTTGAAAGATAGGAATCAGGGTCACTACATATAGGCCAAGGCAGCTGTTTAAGAATCCCCAGTGTTCAGGCTTTGCCTGTGATTTAAAGAGGGGCCCTAAAACCACTTTACAATTTAAGGAACATTACATGTCTTTTAAACAGCCACGGGGCACAACTGAGAAATAGCTCAGATATCTTTCAACTATCTATGGGAGCCAGGCCCTAATTCCACCTGGTTTGTAAAGCTCACTTTCTACCAGCATGCTTCTACCTCAGGCTAGAGGCGAGAAGATTAAAAGTGCAGAAACTAAGGAAGGGTAGACATGTAAACTCAGGTGTAGCCCTGTGAAAAGATTACACCAAAAAGACTTGTAGTTCTACAAGCTTGTACTTACTGCATAATTGATGAAAGACATGTTTCAACAAATTCAGAACTGTTTGGCCCCAAGTCTTCCAACACTTGATAGAATCTGAAACGTAGAAAAAGAAACTGTTTTATGAGGAGATGTTATCAATTAAGGCAATACCAGAACTGGCAACTCCTTAACTTTAATGGCACATCATCAATTAACTTAAGGGGAGGCCCAACAGGGGAATTCAATCCAAAATGATTGAATCTCCAGGGAGTAAAGGTCCTTCTAAATCATTCAGGTAGTTGGATATCACAGCAGCAACAACATTCCAAATAAAGATCATCTTAAAGTAATAATCAACTGAGTTGACATGGCTGCTACCTCTCTATCGTTAATTCAGGATTGCCATCACATAATAATAAATCTTGAGAAATTCCCATCAATGGAGATTACTTGCAACAATCCTTTAGTTTTTTTCTCCCCCCTCTTGCAATTTGGATTTATCTCTCCCTTGCCATGCCTCCCTTCTCTTTTTCTATATTATATATTGAATGCTTTTAAGCGCTGTGGGGGTTTATGTTAACTGCAGCAAAACATTGTCATGACAGGATTGATTGATAGATTTGGTTGATTGTAGTCACAGGAACGTGAGTACAGTGAAGAGCTGTGTTTTGCGAGCAGTACAGGCAGATCATCGCAAAGAAGGGCTTCAGGATCATAGGGTGCTTGTACAGAGCCAGGCACGTAAGGCTATGGCTGCACACGGCATATTCAAAACAAGATCAATGTTAACAAGATCAACATTATTTGATATTAAGGAGTTTATTCACCAATCTAATAAGGGCAGAGAAAAAGCTGCTCTTGAGCCCGTTGGTACATGTATTTTAGCTTTTGTATCTTCTGCCAGATGGAAGACATTGTAGAAGAGCATTATTACCAGGGCTAGAGGTGTCTTTGGTGAGGCTGGCAGCCTCTCTGCGGCAACAAGACGTGTAAATGGAGTCCATGGATGGAAGGCTGACTTGCATGATGGTCTGGGCTATGCACACCACCTTCTATAGTTTCTTACGGTCCTGAGCAGAGCAGTTGCTGTACTCCTCTATCCATCTTCTATCTGCCTTCCCCTCTCTCCCTACTTATTTCAGAACCCCCTTCCCCTCCCCCATTTCTGATGAGGGATCTAGGCCTGAAATGACAGCTTTCCTGCTCCTAAGATGCTGCTTGGCCTGTTGTGTTCATCCAGCTCCACACTTTATTACCTCTGCTGCTGTACCAGGTCGTTACGCACCCGGACAGTATGTTTTTCATGCTGGATCTGTAAAAGTTGTAAGGGTCCTTATGGACCTGCCGAATTTTAGATTTTTAAATTTTAGGTTTAGATTTTAGCTTTTATTGTCATGTGTACTCTAATACAGAAGTATAGGTCTACAGTGGAAAGTGGCTAATGTCCTCATAATTGGCACTTAGCTACCAAATTACCTAGGTACAAAAAAGCTTAAGACCCAACACGAGCTGCTGAAAGACCAGGCTGGGACCCAACACGAGCTGCTGAAAGACCAGGCTGGGACCCAACACGTGCTGCTGAAAGACCAGGCTGGGACCCAACACGAGCTGCTGAGAGACCAGGCCGGGACCCAACACGAGCTGCTGAGAGACCAGGCTGACACCCACCAAGGGACCAAAAGGGAGGAAAAAGCAGAAAAAAATGGGGAAAAAAAGAAGGAAACAGAAATGCAGGAGTTAGACAATAGACAATAGACAATAGGTGCTGGAGTAGGCCATTCAGCCCTTCGAGCCAGCACCACCATTCATTATGATCATGGCTGATCATCCACAATCAGTATCCTGTTCCTGCCTTATCCCCATAACCCTTGATTCCATTATCTTTAAGAGCTCTAACTATCTCTTTCTTGAAAGTATCCAGAGAGTTGGCTTCCACTGCCTTCTGGGGCAGAGCATTTCATATATCCACCACTCTCTGGGTGAAGAATTTTTTCCTCAACTCTGTTCAAAATGGCCTACCCTTTATTTTTAAACTGTGGCCTCTGGTTCTGGACTCACCCATCAGCGGAAACATGCTTCCTGCCTCCAGAGTGTCCAATCCCTTAATAATCTTATACGTCTCGATCAGATCCCCTCTCATCCTCCTAAACTCAAGTGTATACAAGCCCAGTCGCTCCAATCTTTCAACATATGATAGTCCTGCCATTCTGGGAATTGACCTCGTGAATCGGCGCTGCACTCCCTCAATAGCCAGAATGTCCTTCCTCAAATTTGGAGACCAAAACTGCACACAATATTCCAGGTGTGGTCTCACCAGGGCCCTGTACAGCTGCAGAAGGACCTCTTTGCTCCTATACTCAATTCGTCTTGTTATGAAGGCCAGCATGCTATTAGCTTTCTTCACTGCATACTGTACCTGCATGCTTGCTTTCATTGACTGATGTACAAGAGCACCTAGATCTCATTGTCCTTCCCCTTTACCTAACTTGACTCCATTGAGATAGTAATCTGCCTTCCTGTTCTTGCCACCAAAGTGGATAACCACACATTTATCCACATTAAACTGCATCTGCCATGCATCCGTCCACTCACCTAGCCTGTCCAAGTCACCCTGTATTCTCATAAGTCACCCTGTATTCTCATAAGTCACCCTGTATTCTCATGTTTAGAGCGTCCTGCTTTGCCACTATCTTGACCAGAAATAGCCAAAATCTGAAACCACCTGATGAAGAACAGGCAATATTTCGCCTTTTTAACCATTGCATCTGCTTGGGAGGTCCAGGGCATGTGGTTGATTATCATCACTCCGAGGAAATTGACACTCTCAACCCTCTCTACCTCAGTTCCATCCATGTAGATAGGGTCGTGACCATCTCCTTTCTTCCTGAAGTCAATGACCAGTTCTTTTGCTTTGCCAACATTGAGAGAGAGATCATTATCGTTGGACCATGACACCAAACACTCAGTCTTCTTCCTGTGTTCTGAATCATCATTGTTTGATATCTGTCCTACCACACTGGTGTCATCAACAAACATGTAGATGGCGTTTGTTTGGAATTTGTCTACATATTTATGGGTGTACATGGACGTGAGAACACATCCTTGGGGATCTCCAGTGTTGAGGGTTATCGTGGAAGAGGTGCAGTTGTCTTTCTTCATTGATTGTGGTCGGTGGATCAGGAAGCTGAGGGTCCAGTTGCAGAGGGCAGTACCAAGGCCTGGGCCTCAGAAGTTTGAGATTGGGCTGGTAGAGATTATGGTCTTGAAGGCTGTAGGTGATGAGATGTAATCAATGAGTAGGAGCTGCAGTCAATGAGTTGGAGACTAACATAGGTGCCCTTGTTATTGAGACGTTTCAGGGATAAGTGTAGGATTAGGGAAATGGTGTCTGCTGCAGACATGTTGCGTCAATAGGCAAATTGTAGGGGATTGAGGCTGGAGCTGATGTGGGCCGTAACCAGACTCTCAAAGCACTTCATGATTATTGAGGTCAGAGCCACTGGGCAGTAGTCATTAAGGCACGTTGCATGTGTTTTCTTAGGTATTGGGATGATAGTGGTCTTCTGGAAGCAGGACTTCAGCTTGTAGGAAGGAGAGGTTTACGACGTCGGTGAATACCTCTGTCAGTTGGTCCATACAGGGTCTGAGTGCTTGGCCAGAAACTCCATCCAGGCCCGTCACTTTCCTTGGGTTGACTCCTGGGGAGACTGATCTGACATCTGCAGCAGTGTCAGAGGGAACAGGTGTGTCTGAGCCTGTTGGGGCAGGTAACACTGTGCTGCTGGCATTCTGCTCGAGCTGAGCATAGAAAGCATTGAGCACACCAGGGAGGGATGTGTTTTTTTTCCACTATCTTGGTCTGCTTCATTTTGTATCCCAACATGTTGTATAGGCCTTGTCATAGGCAGCGGGTGTCTATATGGTTGGCTTGGACCTCTAATTTAGTCCGATTCTGCCCCTTGGCTTCTCCGAGATCATAGAAACTGCCGATGTTGGAGTCTGGGATTACAAGCTGTGGAGCTGAATGAACACAGCAGGCCAGGCAGCATCAGAGGAGCAGGAAAGCTGATCTTTCTGGTCTGGACCATTCTTCAGAAATTCTAGCCTGCTGTGTTCATTCAGCTCTACACCTTGTTATCTTGGCATCTCTGACGATTTTGTGTTGGTCATATCTGGATTTTCTGAATAAGTCTGGGTTGTCTGACTTGAATGCTGCGTGTGTTGTCTTCAGAAGGCAGTGGATTTCCTGGTTCATCCAAATTTTCCCGTTGGGGAACACATAGACTGACTTCTTTGGCATGGAATCCTCTAAGTGCTTGGTAATGAAGCCTGTGACGGTGTTGGCGTACCCAGCTTGGTTGTCCATTGAATTCTTGAGTATGGTCCAGTCCAAGCAGTCTGGGAAACAGCCTTCTGCTATCTCAGACCAACATGGCACTACTTTCTGTGTTGGGTCCTCATGTTTCAACTTGCGCTTGTAAGCTGGGAGGAAGAATACATGATTGTGATCTAATTTTCCAAAGTGCAGATGGGGTATGGAGAGGTAGACATCAGTGATTGAGGATGTTTGGTTCTCTGGTGGGGCGGGGGACATATTGGTGATACTTTGGTAGCACCCTCTTTGAGGTCAGTTAGTTGAAGTTGGCACCCACGATGAAAAAAGACCTCGGGACATTTCATCCGATGACTATTGGCTGCTGAATTTAGACCACATGGTTTCCTATCTCCAGCAGCCTGGCTCTAACTCAGCAGCAGAAACAGAAGCGCTGTCACATGACATTCCATGTTCATCGTCTCAAGGACTCTGCAAGGAACGATCCACTCATCACCTCAAAGCCTCCCTGATAATAGCCAATGAGTAGAGATCACAGATTATCTACAGTGTGGGGCCTGACTTTACAGCCAGCGCAAACAGTTCCTGTGAGATTTCACCGCCTGGAAACACCAAGACTCAAAAACACAAAAACAACCTGGAGACCCAGGAGCTACAAATCGCTGGCACCACCCGAACACTTTCTAATGTGTTTCTCAAAAGAAGCAAGTGCAGAGTGAGGAAAAACCTAAGTTAGACGAAATGCACTGACTGGAACTGTGGCAGACAAAGGTTAAGCCAGGGTGTTCAAGAGGACATTGGATGATTATATAAAGAGAAACTGTGTGCAGGGTCATGTGGAAAAGCAGAAGTTTCACATGAAGACTAGCTGCTCAGATAGCCAGTGCAGAAACATAGAAAATACAAGCAGGAGGGGGCCATTTTGCCCTTCAAGCCTGCTCTGCTATTCACTATGATCGTGGTTGATCATCCACCTCAAGAGTCTATTCCTGCTTGTCCCCCATGGCCTTTGATCCCTTTAACCTCATTTGCAATATCCAACCCCTTCTTAAAATCATACCACTTTCTGTGATGGCAAATTCCACCGGTTCATGGCTCTCTGGGTGCAGGAATTTCTCCTCACGAGTCCTAAATATCATTTCCACCTGACAATGGAGCCGAAATCCAAAAGCTTGTGATTTCAAAACAACCTGTTGGACAATAACCTGGTGTTGTGTGATTTCTGACTTTGCCCTCCCCAGTCCAACACCGTCACCTCCACATCAGTCCTAAATGGTTTGCCATGGGTCCTCACCAGCTCTCACCAACTCTTCTCCATGTTCCTTCCAATTAATTAACAGGGTAAGAGTTATAGATGGGGGAAGGGCAATTATAATGCGATTAGACAAGACTTAGGAGGCATAGAATGGGTCAGTAAAATGCAGGGGATGGGGACAATCGAAATGTGGAGCTGTTTAAGGAACAGATATTGCGTGTCCTTGATAGGTATGTCCCTGTCAGGCAGGGAGGAAGTGATAAGGTAAGGGAACCGTGGTTTACTAAAGAAATTGTATCTCTTGTTAAGCGGAAGAGGGAGGCCTATGTGACGATGAGACGAGGTGGTTCAGATGAGGCGATGGAGAGTTGTAGATTAGCTAGGAAGGATTTAAAGAGAGAGTTAAGAAAAGCAAGGAGGGGACATGAGCAGACATTGGCAGGTAGAATAAAGGAGAACCCTAAAGCTTTCTATAGGTATGTGAGGAATAAGAGGATGACTAGGGCAGGAAGAGAGCCAGTCAAAGCCAGAAGTGGGAAGCTGTGTGTGGACGCTGTAGAGGATTGCAAATGTTGTGCCCTTGTTCAAGAAGGGCAGTAGGGATGATCCAGGTAATTATAGACCTGTGAGCCTTACGTCTGTTGTAGGAAAAATTTTGGAAAGGATGATAAGATAGGATTTATAACATCTAGCAAGCAACAATTTGATTGGAGATTGTCAACATGGATTCGTCAAGGGCAGGTCATGTCTCACAACCTCATTGAGTTTTTTTGAGAAGGTGAACAAGCATGTGGATGAGGGTAGGGCAGTTGACGTGGTGTAGATGGACTTCAGTAAAGCCTTTGATAAGGTTCCACATGGTAGGCTATTGGAGAAAATACAGAGGCACGAGATTGAGGGAGATTTAGCAGTTTGGATTAGAAACTGGCTTTCTGTAAGAAGGCAACGAGTGGTGGTTGATGGAAAATATTCAGCCTGGAGTCCGGTCACTAGTGGTGTGCCTCAAGGATCTGTTTTGTGACCACTGCTGTTTGTCATTTTTATAAATGACTTGGACGCAGGCATAGGTGGATGGGTTAGTAAGTTTGCAGATGACACTAAAGTCGGTGGAGCAGTGGACTGTGTGGAAGAATGTTGCAGGTTGCAGGGATATTTGGATAAACTGCAGAGTTGGGTTGAAAGGTGACAAATGGAGTTCAATGTGGATAAATGTGAGGTGATTCACTTTGGGAGGAATAATAGGAAGGCAGAATACCAAGTCAATGGAAAGATTCTTGGTAGTGTAGATGTGCAGAGGGATCTTGGTGTTCATGTACATAGATCCCTGAAAGTTGCCACCCAGGTTGATAGTGCTGTTAAGAACGCTTATGGTGTGTTAGGTTTTATTGGTAGAGGGATTGAGTTCCGGAGCCGTGATGTCATGCTGCAACTGTACAAAATGCTAGTGCGGCCTCATTTGGAATATTGTGTGCAGTTCTGGTTGCCACATTACAGGAAGGATGTGGAAGCATTGGAAAATGTGCAGAGGAGATTTACCAGGATGTTGCCTGGTCTGGAGCGCAGGCCCTATGAAGAAAGGCTGAGGGACTTGGGTCTGTTCTCATTGGAGAGAAGGAGGCTGAGAGGGGATTTAATAGAGACATACAAGATGATCAGAGGATTAGATAGGGTGGACAGTAAGAGTCTTTTTCCGAGGATGATGACTTCAGCTTGTACAAGGGGGCATAACTATAAATTGAGGGGTGATAGATTTAAGACAGATGTCAGAGGCAGGTTCTTTATTCAGAGGGTGGTAAGGGCATGGAACACCCTGCCTGCCAATGTAGTTAACGCAGCCACATTAGGGGCATTTAAACAGTGCTTGGATAAGCACATGGATAATGATGGGATAGTGTAGGGGGAGGGGCTTAGATTAGTTCACAGGTCGGCACAACATCGAGGGCCGAAGGGCCTGTTCTGCGCTGTATTGTTCTATGTTCTATGTTCTAACTTCCCACCAATATCCACTGGCGTTTCACTGGAGGGGAGCTTCTCTACAGAATGAGTGGAAACTGCACGACCTACATTGCCCCCACTCCAGAACCAAGACCACCTTGTTTTCTGTCAAGGAGCTGAGGTAAACAGGTAATTCTTCTATGTTCCCGCTCGAAAGCTGAGCTGTATATCATCATGAATCTATCCATGGAAGCATATGAGAGAACAGGTCTCAGGCTAAAGTCCAGAAGACAAGGTCCTCTACCAGCAGAACAGTATGACACGGTCCCCTAACTATCAACATCCACCCGGACAAGGTGGATCAATTCTCATACTCCTGCTAGTAAGGACCGAATTGTTGGTGAAATTCAACATCCCTCCAGTGCAGCCTTTAGCCATCTGAGAGACAGTGCTGAATGACAAAGACTTCAGCCTTGCTTCAGGCTCACAGTTTACTGGGCTGTAACGTGACTTGCCCTTCTGTCTGCATTGGCAGCATGGATAATGTGCTGCGAGGTCACAGTTCTCTGCAGGAATAACTAGAGCAAAGCTTCCACAAAAGCCTGCAAATCCACTGAAAGGATATTCGCTGCAACATCAGTGCTCTCTCTCAGGCCAACGTCCCCAACCTTTAGGCACTGGAAATTTGATGGAGGATGGTTCAATTGAGGTATCCAAGAGAGCATTGGCTGTTCAGTTGGGAAAAGAAAACAACAGGCAGGAATATGGGGTACAGGTATGAAATTGATGCTGGGTAATAGAGCTTGGGCGGGATAATGAGCCAAGTGACCTCCTCCTGTGCCGTGACAATTCTGTGATTCTGTACTTCTGTTGCTATGGGTGGACCATATTTTTGACACAAGTCTTCCAAAACAAGTTCTTGCCTCCAAGCCTCATCATGAAGTGCAGTAAGCAGGAGGACTTCAAGGGCATTGTCACAGAAATCCGCCCGAGAGAAAATGTAGTCTCAGTGATCCAGGCGCTACCGTGCCCGAGATCACCCAAACTGGAGTAAAAGCGTCCACAAAGCTGCTAGCATCAACAAAGCATCTCCAATATGCTGAAAACGAGGCCGGTGTGTGTGTGTGTGTGTGCGTGCGCGTGTGCGTGTGCCCCGAGGAGCTCCCTGACAAGACGAGAATTCTCCATCCCTTCTTCCATCTTTGACAAATCTCTCTCTCTCTCTTTCTCTGTCTCTATCTCCAAGTCTCTTTCTCTGTGTCTCCCCATTACTGCCCCCATTCCACCCCTGTCCTCCCCACCTCTCCTTCCTGGCCTTCCTCCTCTCTCTCTGTCCAAAAGATTGCCCCATCTTCAGTGCTTCTGAATTTTAAGTTACCTGTGGCAGAATGTAGACCACAAATCAGTGTGAACCATTAACTTTCTGATTCATGCTTGTTGGGTTTATCCTTCTCAAATGTCTGTTGCCCCTCTTTCAGGCCAGAGCATTGATGCTTTTATTCTTTTCATCGTTTAGTGATGATTGGTACTCCCTCGCCCACTTCAATTTTTCATGGATTTTCAGTCACTTCTGCCCATCCTGTCTTCTCATCATGGCTAGAAGTCAACAGTGCTTGAAATCTGTCACTGTAAGAAACAGCCTAATATAAAAACAGACAGATCGGGAGAGAGGTACATGCAGAAAGAAAAATAATAAAGAACAAAAGTTGATCAGCCTATTTCCCCCTTTTTACATTTTAGCACAAACATGTTATTGTCAGATGATGACAGAAATGAATTAAACTCATGTTTCAATGATTGATGCAGGGAGGAAGTTAGCTTTGTGGGTATGTGGGAAGTGCCATGAGAGTTGACTGGGAATGAATACACCCCACAGATAACATAGTGTGGAGCTGGGTGAACACAGCAAGCCAAACAGCATCTTAGGAGCACAAAAGCTGATGATTCGGGCCTAGACCCTTCATCCCCATCCCCCTTTTCTGACAAAGGGTCTAGGCCCTAGACGTCAGCTTTTGTGCTCCTAAGATGCTGTTTGGCCTGCTGTGTTCATCTAGCTCCACACTTTGTCATCTCGGATTCTCTAGCATCTGCAGTTCTCATTATCCAAGAATACACTGCAGGATATTTTGAAAGATAAGGAAGTCTTCTTGAATAGACTAATCGTGAGAAAGATGACTAGATAGTGAAACAATAATTGAGGGGGACAGTAGAATGAAATAAATTAATGAGAAGAATAAAATGGTGAGGTACACACGTAAGGAACTGTGTCAGTGAAATTATTTTCATCTGTGCAAAGTCCGATGGATACACGTCATTATTTAAGGTATTGATTCTTACCTCCTGGTGACTGCTTTCCCACGTTTGCAATCTGGAAACTGGCATTGGTATCAACTGGTCCTTTGTGACCCTCGGACAACTGCGATATGTCACAATGGTGGCCTGATGTCAATGAGGTGCCTCCAGCAGTTAATGCCTAATGCATTGTTACTGCTTATATAAACACTGCCACTTTGACCCCACCAGGTCATTGAGATTCCCCAATTACTAATGGTTTCAGAACGCACACCTCAAAATGTTAGCCTCCTGGGTGAGGAGGGATGAACAGATTCCCCTTCTATATTCACTCACCTTTCTGGTTGATTATACCATGGTTCATTCGAAAAGTCTCCTATCCCTACTGCTACTTTTCTCCCAGATGCAAGAGAAATTACATTTTAAATTTATTTAGGATTTCATTAGGTAACAGAGACTGAGTTTAATAATTACTAAATGCAAGAAAAAATGCAAACGCAACACACGTGCAAGACAGGTTAGAAATAAGAGATGAGTCCAAAAAGATAGACATCTTTTAAAGATAGGTACGGGTCAGTCTCTGAATTGGTTGTGAAGTGCAGATAGTCGAACATTGTAGCTATTCCAGGGAAGGTTATTGACGTTATTGACGTGTGTAAGTGAACAGTTGACTTCATGTTCTTTGATAACAAATTGTGGAGCTGGAGCAAGACAGCAGGCCTGACAACATCAGGGAGAGGGTCCAGAATGGTCCCGACCCAACACGTCAGCTTTCCTGTTCCTTTGATGCTGCCAGGTCTGCTGTGTTCCTCCAGCTCCACGCTTCACTATCTCCAACTCCATCATCTGCAGTTCTTGCTATCACACATTCTTTGGTTTTGCAGTTTAGTTGAGATTCTGTAGTTCTGTGTATGTCAACCACGATTGAATTTCAGCATTCAAAGTGAGACAGTGTCCTTTATTTTCATGGTTTCTAACTGGTTTGGAGTTAGAGAAGATCTTTCCCTGGAACACAGGTGCAACCAGGGGATAACAAAGTGTGGAGCTGGATGAGCACAGCAGGCCAAGCAGCATCTTAGGGGCACAAAAGCTAATGTTTTGGGCCTAGACCCTTCATCACAAAAGGGGGAGGGGGAGAAGGTTCTGAAATAAATAGGGAGAGAGGGGGAGGCGGATCGAAGATGGATAGAAGAGAAGATAGGTGGAGAGGCAATAGGCAGGTTAATGGGCGGAGATGGAGCCTGTACAGGTGAGTGTAGGTGGGCAGATAGGGAGGGGTTATGTCAGTCCAGGGAGGGCAGACAGGTCAAGGGGGCAGGATGAGATTAGTAGGTAGGGCCTGGAGGTACAGCTTGAGGTGGGAGGAGGGGATAGGTGGGAGAAAGGACAGGTTAGGGAGGCAGGGATGAGCTGGGCTGATTTTGGGATGCAGTGGGGGGAGGGGAGATTTTGAAGCTTGTGAAATCGACATTGATACCATTGGGCTGCAGGGTTCCCAAGCGGAATATGAGTTGCTGTTCCTGCAACTTTCAGGTGGCATCGTTGTGGCACCGCAGGAGGCCCAGAATGGACATGTCGTCTGAGGAATGGGAGGGGGAGTTGAAATGGTTCGCGATTGGGAGGTGCAGTTGTTTATTGCGAACTGAGCGTAGTGTTTTGCAAAGCGGTCCAGAAGCCTCCGCTTGGTTTCCCCAATGTGGAGGAAGCCACAACAGGTACAGCGGATGCAGTATAATGTAGCAACCAGGGGATAGTTCTTTGACAGAAAACTAGTGTTTGAATGCAGGTTGGTGCACATGAGAGCATTCAATCCACCTCAGCGCTGTTGAAACTGGCTTTTTGACCCCTATCCTTGTGTATTCTGTAAAAGGAAACAACACAAAATGTGACCGCATTTGGGACATAAGCCCGAGGGAACGACTTGCTGTTGAACAGGATTCATCAGGCTCTCATTATCATTGACACCACAATCCAGTCTGTTTGAAGTTTCTTTGACACATTTAAGTGCTGAATGTGTGACATTCCATGAGCTTCACACAGGACATTTTTTAATTCATTCATGGATTGATTGATTTATCGTCACATGTACCAAAATACAGTGAAAAGCTTTGTTTACAAGCGGTACAGGCAGATCATGGTAAGCAAGGCTGTAGATTAAGAGGCGTACAGGTTACTTGGCACAGGATGTGCACTCTGCAAGATCGACATTAGCAAGATCAGCATTATTGGAGGCTGGAGAGTCCATTCATCAGTCTGATAATGGCCAGGATGAAGCTGTTCCTGAACGTGCTGGTGCGTGTGTGTTTAGGCTTCTATATCTTCTGCTTGATATAAGAGTTTGTAGGAGATCATTACCAGGGTGCGATGATGGTCTTTGATGATGTTGGCAGCCTTTCTGGGGCAGCAAGCCCTGTAAATGGAGTCCATGGATGGGAGGTTGGCTTCCATGATGGTCTGGGTTGTCCACACCGCCTTCTGTAGTTTCTTACCATCCTGGGCAGAGCAGTTTCCATGCCAGGCCTTAGTGGGCCCAGACAGTAAGTTTTCAATGGTGCATCTGTGGAAGTTGGTGAGGGGCCTTATGGACATGCCAAATTTCCCGAGCTGCCTGAAGGAAAAGAGGTGTTGTTGTGCCTTTTTGACTGTTGCATTTATGTGGGAAGTCCAGGATAGGTTATCGGCTATCATCAGTCCGAGGAATTGGATGCTTTTCACTCTCTCAACATCAGTCCCATTGACATACATGGGAACATGCACTCCTCCTTTCTTTCTGAAGTTAATGATCGGTTTTAACTTTGGCTAACGTTAATACAGAGCCTATACAGAAGGAATTGTTGGCGGTGACACCTGGAAGCAATGAGAATATTGTAATCCTGGCTAAAATCATCAGACGCACCGAGAGAAACAGGAAGGAGCTCGCAGTTGTCTTTGTTGAGCTGGCTAAGGCATTTGACTTAATCAGACATATGAACCTACTAAAAGCCTTGTATTGCCCCTGTTTGCTGAAATAATTCACCCAGTTTATCTGTGACGTGTACACTGACAATTCAGCAATAGTTGAAGGAAACTATTGCTGAACCAACCCAATAAACATCTTTACAGAGGTCAAGCAGGCAAACTCTCAATTGCCAACATTGTTTGGTATCAGCTGGTTCACTGATTAGGATAGTATTTATTGCCCATCCCTAATTGCCCAGAGGGCAGTTAAGAGTCAACCACGTTGCTGTGGGCCTGGAGTCACAAGTAGGCCAGAACAGGTAAAGGATGGCTGTTTCCTTCCCTAAAGGACATTAGTGAACCAGATGGGCTTTTCCTGACAATTGGGAAATTCATGGTCATCACAAGACAGTTAATTCCAGATATTTTATTGAATTCAAATTCCACCATCTGTCATAGTGGCATTCAAAGCCACGGTCTCAGAGGATTACCTGGGTCTCTCAATTAACAGTGCAAAGACAGAGGCAATACCAGTGGGCCATCACTTCCCTAAAAAGCTCGCAGTAGTGGTATTCAAACCCACACCTCTAGAGACTGGAACTTGAGATCGTTGCACAGCGAAAAGTCCAGCTCTTGGTATACAGAAACATTATAGTCAGAGGCACTTCAGCGACTGAACTAATATTAAGCTATTCAGATTCAACTAGTAGCTCACTTCCATCAGCACGTCATGTTTCAAGTGGCCCCAGTTGTAATGGATTCTGAGACCTTTATACCCCGTAGGTCACAGGCTATAATACAACAATGATATCCTATACTAGTCTCTTAAAGATACACCACAGCTATCTGTGACATAATACAACAAACTTCTATCTCACTAAATTACTGCATCAATATTACTAGTATTGGCTGGAGGACTAGGCTGGAGTTTTACAGATTATACCAGTAGGTGGTGTCTGTTTGGCTTTCATTAGCAGATAATATTTCCATTTTGGAAGTTACCAATGTGAATCTAATATTGAGTAAATGCCAACAGGAGAGAACAGAGCTCGAGTAGATTCTTATGTGGCAGCAGAATGCTCTGGAAAGTTTACGACACACAGGCTACCTTCACAAGACACTAACAGAAATCATCAGCACAGTGTGTTTTAGAACATAGCGAACTTAGTTGAGAAAAATAAATTTCACCATAAAAGTTCAAAACTTTCCAGTTCATTACCTGCCCCATACTGAGGTGGGTGTGGCAATGAGGTGGGCAAATTTCTGCCAGGATTATCTGCCCATACTTTGCCTTGGAAAACTGGTATAGCCAGCACTTTGTCTGGGAAGAGCAAAAGAGCTCCAACTGAAGCACAACATTACAATTTATATGACTCCACTGTTTTTGCAATTATTATCTTGCCTGGAATGTCATCTGAATTTCTTCCGGATTGTATGAGGGCAATTGTGAAACAATCTGCCCGGCAGCAACTGACAGATCACGTGCAAGGCTCAAATTAATTTATCCTATTTAAAGTATACAGAGAAGATATAACTGGATTTCCATCCTGGAAAGATAGGTTAAAATGGACTCCACTCCACATGAATTGCACAAGGCATGTCCCAGTCAATTCCTGATTAAATGCAATCCATCTATGGCCTTGATACTTCAAAAGTAAGATGTCCAATCCAGTAGCGGCTGATTCTATGTGGAGAACAATGGGTTCTCTATGTAAGATTAACTACTTTGCATAATACCATGTCTCTCCTGACTCCTGCAATATGAAGCAAAGGACAAGTTTTCAAAGCTGAAAGTAAAAATCTGAGAGAGAAACAGCCAAGAACATTTCAAGTGTGTTAACAGGGTGTAGAGCTGGATGAACACAGCAGGCCAAGCAGCATCAGAGGAGCAGGAAAGCTGACGTTTTGGGTCTGAACCCTTCTTCAGAAAATGTGTGTTGCTGTTTTCAATAATTCCGCCTGATAATAAAGTTGTTTTATTTCTAGTTTATGCCCTGGAAGGTGGGGCAAAGTACTTGGAATGCGCACTGACATCTTCAAATAATTGAACACACCTTAAACTCAGATTGTATAATATCCTGTTATGGTTAGTTAGCTTTGCTGGGAGCTATTCCAAAGTGTGTTTAAGTAGAGCAATATACCAACTTGTTTTCCTTTAAACTTAATTCAGCCATGTCCTTGAAGTGAAATCTCATGTGACAGAAGTGTTTTCACTTTTTTCTTCTCTCTTCCTTCACTGTTTCTCTCAAAAGCAGGACATTTCAACTCTCCATTTTGTTTTTGAACCTATTGTCAGTGGCCTAGCTAGATATGAAAAAAAAATTGCAATTGTATAGTGCCTTTCAAGATTTCCCATTTATATCCAGTTGGGAGCAGTTATTGCTGTGAGGTGAGGAACTGTAGCAGCCAAATTGTCGGCAGCAAGGTCTCACAAACAGCAGTTTGAGAATGACAAGATCATTTGTGCTGACGAGGTGGACAATCATAATTTCTGACCAGGATTTAGGGGGATCATTCTCCTTCCCCACTTTGACCTAGTGCCATCAAATCTTTCACATCCATCCATGAAGGCATTGATGCCTCATCCCAAAGAAACTAACTCTGAGCATGCAGCCCTCCCTCAGTGCAGCACATGGAGCCTCAGCAAAGAGTTCTGCGCTCAGCTAATGCAGCTGAAAGTTTGCATTACACTGAACCCATCATTCTCAGATCAGAAAAAGTACTAGGGGGAATTCCCCTCTCCTGGACCCCAACTCTGTACTTTAAACCCTGGAGAACGGCCTTGTAGTTTTTTTGTTTATTCATTTGTGGTATCATGGCAACGAGGCTATCACTGGCTGGGCAAGCATTTATTGCCCATCCCTAATTACCTTTAAGAGGATGATGGTGAACTGCCTTCTTGAACCATGCAGTCATTTTTGAACAGGCGATGTTGAAGGAACAGCGACATATTTCCAAGCCAGGATGGTGAGTGGCTAGGAGGGGAACTTGAAGCTATCATTGTTCCCACGTATCTGCTGCCCTAGCCCTTCCAATTGGAAGTGGTCATGGTTTTGGAAGTGCTGTCTGTGGGTCTTTGTCACACTTTAAATTGCTACCAGCCATTGCTTTACCTTTTCCCAACACAGTTTAAAAGGGCAATGTTTCGCAGCAGTCAGGACAGGATAGCAATCCTCCATATCTTCGTTGTTAGACTGGGATTGTGGCTCTAAGTTTCACCATTAACCAACTTGACTTTCCAAGTCACTGAGTTAGGGAAACATTTTGTGAGGTTTGCAGCATTGCACTGTTGAGATCACCCTGTTTATTGGTTTAACAAGGTGAAGGTGGAAACAATGGAACAAAATGAATCACACAAAGACCAATTTCTGTGCTGCTGCCCTCTTTATAGTTAGTGAAGAGATCTAATCATCCATAAAACCTAATACATCCCTTTTGGAAAGTACAGCAGGCTCCCTCCTCCATATTTCTTCAGAACCTTGCCTCTATTATTACCTGTGTCTTATAATTCGGAAACAGGCACTCAGTCCCACTGATCTATTCCAGTGTTTCGGCTCTGTGCAAGCTTAACAACTGAAGATAACAACAATACAGACTGTCATCATTTCTTATTTTTCAAAGTATTGGCTCTGGGGGACGAACCTATCACTGGTGATGGAGAGAGCTGCTGTTTTGGCATCATAGCTGTAAGTCTCTCATGCTTCAGGTTGTCTCAAATGGGGAAATCCTAGACCCACTCCGAGCCCTATCTCTGTAATCCAGCATTTCCCCAAGGCTAATCCACTTAGTCTGCACATCCTTGGACACGACAGGGCAATTCGGCATGGCCAATCCACCTAATCTGCACATCATTGGACTGTGGGAGGGAACCGGAACACAAGGACGAAACATACATAGACACAGGGAGAATGTCAGCCAAGGATGGAATTGAACCCGACACCCTGTTGCTGTGAGGTAACAGTGCTAACAATTGAGCCACCACGATCTCAGTGACATTGGCTTGAATGCCACAAAATGCAGCTGATGGAAATTCAATTCAACTAATAAATCTAGAATTTAAATCTAATCTCTATGAAGAGGCCATGGCAATGTTCAATTGTTGTACACGCCCATCTGGTTCATTATTAAAGCCATTTAGGAAAGGAAATCTCTCATCCTTACCTGGTCTGGTCTACATGTGACTCCACACCCATAGCAACATGGTTGACAGTTAACTGCCTTCTGAAATGGACTAACCAGTCAGTTCAAGGGCGATCAGGGATAGTCAATAATCATTGTACTTATCAGCAATAGCTACATCCTGTGAAATAATTTTCCTTAAAATGGCATATTGCTTCTCTGATGTCAGTGTGAAGGTTAGGAAATGGGTAGAATGACGGTAAAGCGAGGAAGATCAATGAATCTTTGCATTTAGAGGGTGATTCAGAATGAATGGGCGAGTTGTTCACCTCATCCTCTCAATGGTCCAATTTGACCTCTGGCAGGTCAATATCAAGAGCATGACACAGACGCAGGGCGATAAGAATAATTCAGCTTCGCCTGAACAGGAACAAAAAACAGAAAAATCTATTGGGTCACAAGAACAGGGGTAGCAGGGAGGTGAGTATTGGGCAGAGGGTCAGCATGGGGGATGTGTGACACATTGGTATGACTGAGCTCTGAGCTGCTGGACACTTTTCTGTAGGTCTCTGGCCAAAGAACAGGCGTCTATTTCTGATGAAAGGTCTAGGCCCGAAACGTCAGCTTTTATGCTCCTAAGATGCTGTTTGGCCTGCTGCGTTCATCCAGCTCCACACTTTGTTATCTCGAATTCTCCAGCATCTGCAGTTCCCATTATCTCAGAAGACTGTGTTTGATTAACGTGTGCTTTACGAAATAGATTCTTCTGATCATTAAAAATGTGACTGTAAGATACAGTTAGAGCATCAGAACTTTCTGCTGTAAACACAGTACAATATACCTATATGTATAGTCAAATATAGCCCCTTTAAAAATAACACAAATCATTTCACAGCAGTCTTATCAGGCAAAATGTAACTCTGAGCTGCATAAGGAAGATGGATGATCTTAGGCAGCATCTTAAACAAGGGAGGAGACGGGAAAAGTGTTGGAGAGGATTATAAGAGATAGGATTTATAATCAACTAGAAAGGAATAATTTGATGAGGGATAGTCAAAACGGTTTTGTGAAGGGTAGTTCGTGCCTCACAAACCTTATTGAGTTCTTTGAGAAGGTGGCCAAACAGGTGGATGATGGTAAAGCGGTTGATGTGGTGTATATGGATTTCAGTAAAATATTTGATAATGTTCCCCGTGGTAGGCTATTGCAGAAAATACGGAGGCATGGGATTGAGAGTGATTTAGCAGTTTGGATCAGAAAGTGGCGAGCTGTAAGGGTGGTGGTTGGTGAGAAATGTTAATCCTGGAGTTCAGTTACTAGTGGTGTACCACAAGGATCTGTTTTGGAGCCACTGCTGTTTGTCATGTTCATAAATGACCTGGATGAGGGCGTAGAAGGATGGATTTTGTAAATTTGCGGATGACACTAAAGTTGGTGGAGTTGTGGATAGTGCAGAAGGATGTTACAGGTTACAGAGGGACATAGATAAGCTGCAGAGCTGGGCTGAGAGGTGGAAGGAGACTTTGGAAGGAGTAACAGGAATACAGAGTAGTCATGGTAAGATTCTTGGTAGTGTGGATGAGCAGAGGGATCTCGGTGTCCATGTGCATAGATCCCTGAAAGTTGCCACCCAGGTCGATAGGGTGATTAAGAATGAGTACGGTGTGTTAGGTTTTCTTGGTAGAGGGATCGAATTTTGGAGCCATGAAGTCATGTTGCAGCTGTACAAAACTCCAGTGCGGCCATACTTGGAGTAATGTGTACAGTTCTGGTCACCTCATTATAGGGAGGATGTTTTTTTAGATTCCCTACAGTGTGGAAACAGGCCCTTTGGCCCAACAAGTCCACACCGCTCCTTGGACCATCCCACCCAGACCCATCCCCCTATAACCCACACACCCCTGAACACTACAGGCAATTTAGCATGGCCCATCCACCTAGCCTGCACATCTTTGGACTGTGGAAGAAAACCGGAGCACCCGGAGGAAACCCACACAGACACAGGGAGAATGTGCAAACTCCACACAGACAGTTACCCGAGGATGGAATCGAACCTGGGTCCCTGGCGCTGTAAGGCTGCAGTGCTAACCACTGAGCCACCGTGCCGCCCAAATTGTGGAGGCATTGGAAAGGGTGCAGAGGAGATTTACCAGGATGTTGCCTGGTATGGAGGGAAGGTCTTATGAGGAAAGTCTGAGGGACTTAAGGCTGTTTTCGTTAGAGAGCAGAACATTAAGAATTGACTTAATAGAGACATACAAGATGATCAGAGGATTAGGTAGGGTGGACAGTGAGAGCCTTTTTCCTCGGATGGTGATGCCTGGCATGAGGGGGCATAGCCTTAAATTGAGGGGTTATAAATATAGGACAGATGTCAGAGTTAGTTTCTTTACTCAGAGAGTAGTAAGCATGTGGAATGCCCTGCCTGCAACATTAGTAGACTCGCCAACTTTAAGGGCATTTAAATGGTCATTGGATAAACATATGGATAATAATGGAATAGTGTAGGTTAGTTGGGCTTCAGATTGGTTTCACAGGTCGATGCAACATCGAGGGCCGAAGGGCCTGTACTGTGCTGTAATGTTCTATGTTCTAAAGGGAGTTCATTTCAAAAAGTATGACCAGCAACAGTGGAGAAAATTAAATCAGGAGTGGTCAGAAATCGGAGTTGAAACAGTTCAGAGAGGCACAGGGCTGGGACATATTACAGAAATAGGGAGGGGTGAAGCCACGGAGAAGCTCGTAAACAATGATTGGAATTTTAAAATCAAGGTGTTGCTTAACAACGAGCTAGAAAGTACTTTTCCTTTCTGAGAAAAAAACACTTCAAAGCCAATCTTTTTGACAAACTTAATCATCTGTCTTCATATTGCTTTGTGTAACTTGGAGTCAATATTTGTCTATAATATTTTCACACGAGCATTGCTGGTTACTTGCTCTTGAAAAATGTGGTAGTGAGCCACGTTCTCGAGCCACAGCACGCCATTTGGTACCTGGTGTGGTCTAGTGGTGCTATTGCTAAACTATTAGCCGATAGGCCCAGGTAATGTCCTGGGGACTTGCATTCAAATCCTTCCATAGCAGATGGAAGAATTTGAACCAGTAAAAGTCTAGAATTTATTAGATTCCCTACAGTGTGAAAACAGGCCCTTCAGCCCAACAAGTCCACACCGCCCCTTTGCAGCATCCCACCCAGACCCATCCCCCGTAACCCACACACCCCTGAACACTACGGGCAATTTAGCATGGCCAATCCACCTAGCCTGCACATCTTTGGGGCTGTGGGAGGAAACCGGAGCACCCGGAGGAAACCCACGCAGACACAGGGAGAATGTGCAAACTCCACACAGACAGTCGCCCGAGGCTGGAATTGAACCCGGGTCCCATTGGGAAGCTAATGATGACCACCAAACTCCTAATGCTCTCAGACATACAAGAGGCCCTCTGGGGAATTAGGAATGGTAATAAATGCTGTTCCAGCTAGAAATACCATCATCCCATGAATTTTTTTTTAAATATATCCACAGTAGTAGTGGACTGCTACACCAAGTGACGAAAATTGGCATTGCTGGAAAAGCTCAGCAGATCTGGCAGTATCTGTGGAGAGAATTAACTTTTTGGGTCAAATGGAGGAAGTTGTGAGGAAGGGTCTTTTCAGTTTTTATTTGCTACAGCAATTGGCTTGCTAAAGTATTTCAGAGTGCTTGCTGTGGGTCTGGAGTTGTATCTATCCCGAGTAAGACTCCTTTGCGTAAAGGAAAGAAATAAAATTACATTTGACCCATTATTAAGACTAGCTTTCAGTTAAGGGTAATTGAATTTAAATTCACCGTTACTGCAGTGGGATTTGAACTGATGCTCCAGGGCATTAGCCTGGCCTGCTGGATTACAATAAACAAAGAGCTGCGAGTGCTGGTGATCTGAAACAAAAAATAAAAATAGATGGAGAACTAGTCATAGAATCAAAAGGTCATACAGCATGGGTACAGAACCTTTGGTCTGACCAGTCCTTGCCGACCATAATCCCAATCTGAACTGGCCCCACCTGCCTGTTTCCGGCCCATATCCCCCGAACGTGGGAAGAAATTAAGGATTACTTACTCCAGTGGCATGATCATACAACCCACCTCGCACGATTGTGAAGACCCACTGGGGGTATGTTACAATGTTGATGGTGCTATACAAATGAAAGTTGTTGTGATGTGGGTTGTTTTAAATGGAAACGACAGGAGCCCACTGGTGAAAGAGAACGCCGTGAAGTTCCGTTTCGGGATGGCCCACCATATTATGAGCGACTTAAGTATTTAACAGGGTCAGCTGTACGGCCAAAGTCCAGGATATTTATTTAATTGGCACCTGATCAGCGGTGATTGCCGCCGATATAACACTCACCCAGAGTTTGGGAACATCCCAGAATCCCAATTTGGTTGGCTGTGCTTCCAGCCACAGACTTAATCAGGGTGAGAAAGGTAGCAGTGTCTCCAACAACTTCCACCCCCAACCCAATTAAAATACACCCCCACCAAACGCAACACATGGAGGGACGTTAAACATACCCTGTGGGCGTGGGGGTGTGGGTAGAAAATGAAGCTAAATGTCTGCACTTTATTTTTGTCTTCTGAATCGTTCGCTGGTGCCTGGGTAAGAACAAATCTCCTTATTAATGTTTCTCTTTACAGCCACACCTTGAAAAAAATGCATTTGCTCTCTGGCGTCCTGACAAACCTGTTCTTTTGTAATGTATTTAACAATGGAACATTGTCTCAACATGTTGAGATAGGGCTCTGCATAAAGCGAAGACAGACTGAGTGTGTGTTCGACTGTCGCGTACATTTATAAGGTTACCCAAAAAAATTGCAAAAATGTTTGCAACCTTCGAGCTAAGCCCCTGCATTGGGTTGTCTGAGTGAGGTGTTAACATTGTTAAATCCTTCCCCAAGTGTTATTATTAGTCTCGCCCCTCGTTGTCCTCTTCCATTGGAGTCTCCCGTCCCACAGAGAGAAAAAGAATAAACTTTAATCTTCAAAATTCCAATCCTTCAGCATACACGCCCTATTGGAGGTAACACATTCCACACTTCTATTAAGCTCTGACGGCACTCCAGAATAGACATTGGTCTAGGTAACAGCCTATTGGTATTATTGCTGGACCATTAATCTGGAGACCTAGACAATGATCTGGTAGTGTGGGTTTGAATCCTGCTATGGCAGATGTTAGAATCTGAATACAATAAAAATCTGGAATTAAAAACCTAATGACAACTATGAAACCATTGCCAATTGTCAGGAAAAACCCTCCGACACTTCCGCCATCTACAATCTGACCCAAGATATTTTTCCATCCCCACCCTTGTCTGCCTTCCGGAGAGACCACTCTCTCTGCAACTCCCTTGTCCACTCCGCAATCCCCTCCAACCCCACCACACCTGGCACTTTCCCCTGCAACCGCAGGAAATGCTACACCTGCCCCCACACCTCCTCACTCACCACCATCCCAGGCCCCAAGATGACTTTCCACATCAAGCAGCTGTTCACCTGCACATCAGCCAGTGTGGTATACTGCGTCCGCTGTACACGGTGTGGCTTCCTCTACATTGGGGAAACCAAGCGGAGGCTCGGGGACCACTTTGCAGAACACCTACGATCGGTTCACAGTAAACAGCTGCATCCCCCAATCGCGAACCGTTTTAACTCCCCCTCCCATTCCTTAGACGACATGTCCATTCTGAGCCTCCTGCAGTGCCACAGTGATGGCACCCGTAGGTTGCAGAAACAGCAACTCATATTCCGCTTGAAGACCCTGCAGCCCAATGGTATCAATGTTGATTTCACCAGCTTCAAAATCTCCCCTCCCCCCACTGCATCCCAAAACCAGCCCAGCTCGTCCCCACCTGCCTAAACTGTTCTTCCTCTCACTTACCCCCTCCTCCCACCTCAACTGCACCTCCATTTCGTATCTACTAACCTCATCCCGCCCCCTTGACCTGTCCATCCTCTCCGGACTGACCTATCCCCTCCCTACCTCCCCACCTATACTCCCCTCTCCACCTATCTTCTCTACCTATCTTCAGTCCGCCTTCCCCTCTCTCCGTATTTATTTCAGAGCCCTCTCCCCAACCCCCTTTTCTAATGAAGGGTCTAGGCCCGAAATGTCAGCTTTTGTGCTCCTGAGATGTTGCTTGGCCTGCTGTGTTCATCCAGCTCCACATTTTGTTATCTTGGATTCTCCAGCATCTGGAGTTCCCATTGTCTCTGTCAGGAAAAACCCATCTGGTTCATTAATGTTGTTTAGGGAAGAAAACTGCCAACTAGCTAGCAGTACCCTCATCCCAGAAATAAAAAAAATTATGATTGTATCTTTTATTCTGAATTTAAGAAAGTAGTTTTGTTCTGTGGCTACCTGTTAAATATTGTTATTGTGCTCAGGACTCAAGAAGTTAATTTATAAACTCAAAGGAATACAAACTAAAGTTAAACACCCTTGTGATTGAACTAATTTGAACCCATGGTATAATTCAGATGAATCTATTCTCTGACACAATTACCCTAAGAGAGATTAATCCACATTTCGATCAAAGCCAATATCTTATTCCTGGATACAGTGCCCGAACGCAGATGGATGACAAAATAATTCTATTCGTTTTAAAGAGAATTTTTCACCGTATGTTGGGCACTGAGGAACATTCAAGTTGCAAAGATAGTATATAAAGAAAAGAGAATGAAGTCAATATGTAAAACAGAGTGATATTTGGAATGAAAGGATTGAGAAAATTCAAGAACGATCAGTACTCTTAAAGTTTGAAAGAAAATGGTTCAGAGGAATGTTCTAAAACATGACTCCAGATATCCACAACTTTATTGCTTAAAATTGGTGCTGTGTTGTGAAGTGTTTTGCACTGAGCACTAATGTCAAAAGGAAAATGTGATTTGGGACGGAAGCCTTGGGAATCACAAGTCCAAGCAGCGGTATGTCAGCATGGTCAGAAATTAGGCCTCGGATCTAAATACACTGGAGCACGCCACCCACTACACCCAGGCTCCCCTTCCAATTGCTGAGAAGTACAAATTTTCATTAACACAAAATAAGATCACCCACGTTAACAGAAAGAACTTGCATTTATATAGTGTCTTTTACAGCCTCGAGATATCCCAAGATCAATCAATTAAATACGCTTTGATAAGTAATTACTTTTCCAGTGTATGAAACACAGAGCCAATTCACACAGCAAATTTCCCATAAACAGCAGTGTGAGACAAATAACTGAGACAAAATCTTGTTCTCACTAATGTTTGTTGAACAGGGCTGAGGAAAACTCAGAGACAGCAGGAACTGCAGATGCTGGAGTCAGAGATAACACCGTCTGGAGCTGGAGAAACACAGCAGGCCAGGTAGCATCAGAGCAGCAGGAAAGCTGATGTTTTGGGTCAGGCCCTTCTTCAGAAAGTGGCTTCATTTTCTGAATTAGACTCAAATGCTCCTCCAGTTACAAGCCCTTCAACCCCAGGATCATTCTTGCAAACCACCTCTAGACGTCCTCCAATGCCAGCGTATCTTTCCTGAGATATGAGGCCCAGAACTGCTCACAATATTCCAAATGCAGCCTGACCAGTCTTATCCAGCCTCAGCAGTACATTTCTGCTCTTGTATTCTAAACATCTTGAAATGAACACTAACATTGTGTTTGCCTTCCTAAATGCCAACTGAACCTACATGCTAACCTTAAGACATTCCTGAACTAAGACCCCAGGATTCCAAAGCCTTTTTCTGTTCAGAAGATCATTTATCCTGTATTCTTCCTACCAAAGTCCCAGATTGCTGCTGCACAGTCAGATATAGGACTGTTGCTTGAAGGCGAACATCATAAGCCAGTGATCAGAATGGTGAGGCCATATTAAGTCTTACCAATGCTTTGCCTATAGGTTCATCCCAATGTTTAGACCAGGAGACAGGTCCTGCAGCTATTTGATTCCATTAGGTTTGACTTCCTCTTTGTTGGATCAGGAGCAACCAGCAGCAAGAAAAGACTTTGAACATAGAACATTACAGCACAGTACAGGCCCTTCAGCCCTCGATGTTGTGCCGACCTGTCGTACCAATCTCAAGCCCATCTAACCTACACTATTCCATGTACGCCCATATGCTTATCCAATGACGATTTAAATGTACCTAAAGTTGGCGAATCTACTACCGTTGCAGGCAAAGCATTCCATTCCCTTACTACTCTCTGAGTAAAGAAACTACCTCTGACATCTGTCCTATATCTTTCATGCCTCAATTTAAAGCAATGCCCCCTCATGCTCGCTGTCACCATCCTAGGAAAAAGGGTCTCCCTATCCACCCTATCTAACCCTCTGATTATTTTATATTTTTCACTTTGCTATCAGTGTCCAGATTTACAAAAAGTACCTGAATGTAATCAAATGAACCTCAGGCTCTTTTGCACAAAAGTAGCTTTGATATCCTTTCCAGTTGGTGACTATATTTACCTGGGCTTCAAAACCAGTCCTTGAGCTTATTTTAGGGAGATTCTGGCTTTTTAATATTTTGGTTACAAATGTTTCATCACCCTGCTAGGTAACATCATCGCTTACCATACATCAAGAACATTTCAGAGATGACCACAAGACTACTCAGACCTCTGGGTATCAAGGTAGACCACAATCCAACAATCACAGTACAACAGCTACTGACAAATGTAAAGGATCCCATACCTTAAACCAGCAAAACCAGAGTAATATACGAGATACCATGCAAGGGCTATGAAAAACATTACATAGGCCAAACCGGAAAAAAACTGGCAATACCGATACACAAACACCAAGTAGCCACCAAGAGACATGACCAATTCTCACTGGTCTCACTACATACAGGCAAAAAAAGGGACATGAATTCAACTGGAACAACACAAGCCAATCCAAACAGAGACCAGGAAATTCCTGGAGGCCTGGTATTCCAACCAGAACTCCATCAACAAACACATTGAATTAGACCCTGTGTACAAACCACTGAGAAACAGAACCAGAAGTAACACCAAACACCCCCAACAAACCACGGCATATAAACAATAAGAGGGACAGAACACCAACGCTTCACCAGAGGCGCACTGACGATGTTACCTAGCAGGGTGATGAAATGCCTGTAACCAAACCCACCGGCTCAGCGAGCAAGTCTCCAACCTCAATCCACAACCCGAGCTACAAATCTTCTCGAAAATTTGAATATTTCCAACAAACTGTGAGTATCTCCCTGGCATTTAGGGCAAAGGGGTCCTACACCTGTTTCAGGTGACTGCCAAGGATGCCTAAATAACAATTAAAGAATTGTGCTATTGGATACATTTACATAGTGGCCCCAAGAAACAGACGCAATAAAATCTAATGGTCCTGCCACAGCCTGTGAGTGAAGTTTCATTTAAATGCTCCCAATGGAGCGAACATGAAGCAGACACATGGATGCAATTGAGACCACAAGAGGCATTTTTTTCAAATAATAAAGCTCTGAGTGAATGGTACTGTTAGCATCCTGTGCACATTCATGCGATGGCCCACCCAGTTGGATATGCTGCGTTTTTTTTACAGAGGAAAGTTAAGGTAACCTATTCCTGATTAAGTACCTCAGCAATCCTAGTCAGCAGCTTGAAAGCAATTGATGATGAATAAGTTCCTGCAGACTTGTACAAATGGTGATCAACACAATTTCTCAGTGAAATTAAGGATTCTTCACGACCTGGCCAGAGGGATCTGAAAATCACTGGATTCTTCCTCAAAACACGGTTGAGATTAAAGTGGCATCATCGTTCTGATCTTTTCTTGACACTGTTTTCTAATTGGATCAATGGACTTTGCCTGGGACAAGGGGCAGCAACCTGGAGCTCCTTATTCAGGTGAGGATTTCCACCGACCTCAGGCCATTTGTTGAAATCGCAGTCACAGCAGTAGCTCTGCATTCAGTGGCTCAGTAATCATTAGCTGCCTCATGTGGGCCCTGTCCCAGACTCTGAGAGACAGTGATTTGAGATTATAGTCTGCATCTGATGATGGATCCTAACAGGGTTTAGGACGGGAATAGGATCTGCTGGGAAGATGATTCTTTTATGAATTGAGAACAGTCACAACTTTTCCAATCGATTCTCATAACAGCAATTTCTCATCCTTGGGGCCATTCCTGTAAATCTCTTCTGCATTCTCTCCAAGGCATTCACATCCCAATTTAGTGTTGGGGCCAATGCCATCCTTAATACTCCTGCTGACGTCTAATAAATCTTTCATGCCAGTGCAAAATTATCTCTTTGCTTTTATAAATTATGCCCCTATCAATAAAGCCCAGGATACTGGTTGATTAGAAATGACATTAGAAATGTCTTTCCATCTTTAATGATCTGTGCACACACACACACATGGTCCTGCACTCCCTTTCGAGTGGTGCTTCTTATTTTATATTGTCTGCCTATGTTCTTCTGATCAAAGTTCATCACCTCATTAAAAATAGTGGAACTCAGGGTTATGAGGATAAGGCAGGAACAGGATACTGATTGTGATGATCAGCCATGAGCATAATGAATGGTGGTGCTGGCTCGAAGGGCCGAATGGCCTACTCCAGCACTTATTGTCTATTGTCTATTGTCTACCCAAGACGTTGGCAAAGTAGGATGCTCCAGACAGAGGTCCTCCTCTCTGTCTATTTTATTTTCTTTTACTGATTTCATTTTTTCTTTTCTTGAGTTTTATTTTCAATTTTTAACTTTCTAAACTTGCTCAAAGGGGATTGGAGGAGGCGCGTCCCAGACTGGGGCCCAGTGGGGGGAGGACAGTCCCAGAACAGTGCCCAGTGCAGGATGGCGAGTCCTGGGCCGGTGGCCAGAACAAGGAGGTGAGTCCCAGACCATGGCCCAGCATGGGGCAGTGAGTCTCGGTCCTAGGCCCGGCACAAGGAGGTGAGTCCTGGACCAGACACGAGCGCAGGGAGGCCAGTCCAAGACCGGGGCCAGCGCGGGGAGGTGAGTCCCAGGCCAGGGGCCAGCGTAGGAGGTGAGTCCCAGGCCAGGGGCCAGCGCGGGGCGGTGAGTCCCGAGCCGAGGGCCAGCGTGGGCAGGTGAGTCCCGGACCGGGGGCCAGCGCAGGCAGGTGAGTCCCAGAACAGGGGTTAGCACAGGGCGGTGAGTCCTGAGCCGAGGGCCAGCGTGGGCAGGTGAGCCCCGGACCGGGGGCCAGCGCAGTCAGGTGAGTCCCAGAACGGGGGCCAGCGCAGAGAGGTGAGTCCCAGACCAGGGGCCAGTGCAGGGTGCAATTCCCAGATCAGGGGCTAGCACGGGAAGGTGAGCCCCAGAACAGTGGCCAGCGTGGAAGGGCAAGTCCCCGACTGGAGGCCAGTGCAGGGAGCTGAGTTCCGGACCAGAGGCCAGTGCGAGGAGGCAAGGCCTCGTGTATTGAAGCTCGGTGTGGTCTGGAGGTTCAATATGGTCGCATGCATGTGACAATAAAGCTAATTCTAGTTTTAATTCTCATTTCTCTGCATGTAAATTCATCTGACACCGATCAGCCTACTTTACCAACTCGGCAATGTCAAGTTCTACTGTCCTCCTCACAGTTTACAATGCTTCCACGATGCAGTGTCTGGCCAGTCTTATAGTTCGCTGCTGTCCATTGCCACTGATCTTCCCTTCAGCTATGTCCTTCACTTCTGGGATCAGATCACGGGGCTGGCCTTGGTGTTTACCATAATATTGTATTTTCACAAGGGCTCACTTCGTACACTTATTGCCAGCTATCTCCAGTTTGTGAGTCTGTTGTCATGGAGTAACGCAAGATTTTCACTCATGCAAGTAAAGATTAACAGACTTTTGTAAATGTGGCTATTCACAAGGCACAATGAGAGAGGACATCTGGCTGGAGCCCTACAAGCTCATATTCTAGTTCCAGGTGACCTGACATTCCCGCGACATAGCTCCATTCACACATGCTCAGTACCAATCCTGGGAGTAAACATATGATTAACCCCTTACTGTACAATTGAAGGGATTGAGGGCCAGTTCTTTTGGGGCAGAGGATGCAGCATTCTAAAGAGTCAGTTATTTTTGGGAGACTGAGGGATAATTGGTGACTTGGGTCAGTCAGTCACAGGCTGACCAGATTCTCGGAACACCACAAGGGAAAGACGCTTCAGAACCAAAGCCAGCCATTCAACACCACAAATCCTTATCCCCAGGATCCTGCAGTTCAACTTTGTATGTGAGCTAGGTTAAATAGAGACCCCAGAGACGGCGGATTAACCTCTTGGACAATTGTCTGAGCAACTCTGGAGAAAATGTGTTTTATTCACATGATCATTTAAATTGGCATTGCATGCTATCAACACTGCATTTACAGCCTATTGTGTTGCCATAGACTTACTCAACCATGGAGCTGCTCTTTCATTAGAGAGAGACAACTGGTAATGATTTAACCTGAGGGTCACCATACTTCAGGCAAGGGGAAAGCTTGAGCGAAGAGAGTCCTTCCTGGGAACCTCAGCTGGTGATAGGAATTGAACCCACGCTGTTAACTTCATGCTGCTTTGCAAACCCATCGTCCATCCAACTAAAATGACCTCTGTATTTACGGCACGGTTACAAACATTCAGTTGACTTACAGTCAAAAGCACTTCCACTGAACCATGTCTGACACCAAATAGTTAGAAATAAAAGCAGATATGTTCACGAAAAAGACTATTAGTGATGCAAAGAAAACCACATACCACGTGGAATATCTATTATTATCAATGTTATGTTTTAGAATTGAACTTTGTGGTTTGCAACCAAAATGAGTTATGTCAGAACCTTGCTCATTTAGTGATGCGTTGAGTGTTCATCTAATCCCTTTCCCAAATGAATAAAGGCATGCATTTAAAATAATCACAGGCTGAGGATCGTTTTTCATATGTTGCTCTCCTGGTTTGACAAACACAGACTTGCTGCACTATTTTCTTTCCCCTCAAGTTGTTTTTCTTACAAAGGCTGCTGCAGGCACTGCGATTAGACACATAAATGACAGAGAAAGCAATTGTCTATGGGCGTACATTCTTATTCTGTGCACACAATGTCAAACGTATGCTTGGACAAATGTGCCCCTTTGTTAACTTGTCTCAGTTCAGTGAGTACAATCTGAATGATTGTCTTCAATTTGACTTCTACATGCTTCCTCAGAGCTATTGTACTTACCTGCATTAACAAGGCTGCATTGAGCTGGTTGGTTAGCTCAGTTAGCTGCAGACCTGGTTTTTGATGTAGAGTGATGTATGGACAGTGTAAGTTCCACTCCCCCAGTGGTTGAGGTTGTCATGAAGGTCCTACCATCTTGACCTTTCCCCCTTACCTGAGGTGTGGTAAACTACAGGTTAAACCGTCACCAGCTGTCGCTCTTTTCCTAATGAGAGAGCAGACTCACGGTGACTTTATTTAAATGAAGCAACATAATGCATGAGGATGACAGAGTATTGTTCTTCCAGCTGCCCACAGACAATCAAGGCATCTCAGAGTATTTTTTTAACGATTGTTGAAGGAAAATGGGCTGTGCTGAACCCAGGTCCCACATGATTGACACTCCAAACTGCAGAACTCCCTCCAATCCTGGAACAATTAATGCCAATTGATAAAAATCATTCCGAGAAACAACAAAAGGATCGAAATCAGAAAAGTTAGACCTGGAAAAATAGAGACTTTTAAAACACTGGATTTCATCTCATCATTCGCCTAAGGAAAGAGACCAAAGATAGAAGTGCAGATAATGTCCATCCCAAGCCACGGTCATAGATACACAGCATGGAACTAGACCCTTCGGTCCAACTCATCCATGCCAACCAGATATCCTATATAAATCTAGTCCCATTTTCCAGCATTTAGCCCATATCCCTCTTAAACACTTCCTCATGGTTTTCTTCCCAACACCTCAAACAGGGGTAAATTCCCTATGGAGTACCATTGAAGGCTGTGATTTCAATGAGGAAAATGGTTGGAAAAACAACTGGTACAAAGTAACATTTCCAGGGTGGAAAAAAATTCACCAAGAAGGAAAGATTCTATTCTATCCTGTAAAGATTTTCTAGGTTCTTGTTACCAATCATTTGATGAATCTCAATCAAGCTTCGCTTCCAAATGATGACGGCAGTGTAACAGCAAAGAAGGAAAAGGAAGTAAATCCTATGTTCTGTGGTCCATTAGTATGTGCTGCACAGTGTGTCCAAGAGACCTCTGAGCTAAGAATCTGCTTGTTTAGTCGGGTGAGGATCTGTAGTTGAAACTTATAACCCTGATCGGATGTCACTGTCAAATCAATGACTATAAACATAGAATTCACATTGGAAAAAGACACAGACATGTCAGAACATAACTGAGTGCTTAGTGAAGTGACAGAACGGACACAGAATGCCACTGTACTGTAAACTTGCAATAAACCTTAAACTTACTTCAAGCAGTTTCCTCGTTAACCCACCCTGCTGGCAATATTCAGTGTGAAGGCCCAGAATTATTTAACGAAAGAGCCGAAGGCAATGAGGGGATCAAGAAACTGTGGTCTGGATAGTACAACCTAAAAACAGCTACAAAGGGTCAGAACAGGCATGTTGGATTGAATGGCCTGTTTTTGTGCTGTGTCATATAAGCAGAATTTAATTCCCTCCACTTTGGTGAGGTTGGAGCTGGGGGATATTTAATTGGTTTGGAATGCAATGGGTAGGGTCTCTGCCATTCTATCCCTGTCTCAACTAAATCTGGGACAGGAAGATTAATGAGTGGTTTACTTGCCCAGGAGCAATTTGAGGCCATTAATTGGCCATTGTATACACATCATTCCAATGCTGGGTCCACCCATTTGCTGCTTTGGAAACCTGAGAAGCAAACACTGTCAGGCCTGTTGTGGTTTCCCAAAGGGGTTGCTCATTCAAAGATATTCAGCATGAGGCATCCCACGTCAGGGAGAGGAAGGGGCTTAGTGAAGACAGACACATTGAGAGCCATACCCCTGTTCTCA
Organism: Stegostoma tigrinum; assembly: GCF_030684315.1. NCBI lineage: Eukaryota > Metazoa > Chordata > Chondrichthyes > Orectolobiformes > Stegostomatidae > Stegostoma > Stegostoma tigrinum. Next base: position 15,612,159 of record NC_081365.1, on the reverse strand, counting down.
TTTCCAATCTCCTACTCACCATTAGCCCTGTGCCCCTTGTAATTCCTGGATCTCTGGTCAGGACACTCCTGGCAGCTGTTAATGCTCCATCCGGCATTTACAAGGGAACGGGGGACTACCAGCTTTTGATTGTCAAGGAATTCTTAACAAGCGATATCTCCACCATTACAGTCCTGAATACTGGGGGCCAATGGTGCCAATGTAATTTTAAAAATAATTTGGATGTAAAATAAAGGCAGGAGGTGGTGGGCTATTTCTGTGAAGGTAATTCTTTTGTAAAAAGGTCAGAAAGCATTTTGAATCAGGAGCCTAAGCGCATTAATTCCCAGAAAATCTGTGATTGTGGTCAAATGTGAAGAAGGGCTCCTGTGGTATTAATGGATAAAATGTCCATACTGTTGAGTTTATGGCAGAGAGTAAACACATTTATTTTAGTTGAGTTTAGCATTGATTTAGTGCAGGGCTCAAGTTCAGATCTGACAGTTCAAGGTGTGTTAGTCCAGAAGTCAGAGCTCACTTAGAAAGGAGAACAGATTTCTTCTAACCCTGAGTCATATTTTAGTTGATCCAGCTGAGGGAGTGGCACGGTGGCTCAGTGGTTAGCACTGCTACCTCACGGCACCAGGGACCCAGGTTCAATTCCAGCCTCGGGTAACTGTCTGTGTGGAGTTTACACATTCTCCCTGTGTCTGCGTGGGTTTCCTCTGGGTGCTCTGGTTTCCTCCCACAGTCCAAAGATGTGCTGGGTAGGTGGATTGGCCATGCTAAATTGCCCATAGGTTCAGGGAGGTGTAGATTAGGTGGGTTATAGGGGAATGGGTCTGGGTGGGATGTTTTGAGGTTTGGTGTGGACTTGTTGGGCCAAAGGACCTGTTTCCACACTGTAGGGATTCTAATTCTATCTTTTAAGTTTGTGGGGTTTCTAAGCCAGGAAAGTTTAGATAGAAATCTTCAAGTTTTTGAAATGAAATGAACTGAACAGAACTGAACTTCCTCTGTTTTGAGGAAGGGTCACGGGACCCGAAACTTTAACTCTTTCTTCCTTCACAGATGTTGCCAGATCTGCTGAGCTTTTCTAACAACTTTGCTTTAGCCTACAACAGTTTGTTCATTTCACATGGAGTGAATCGAATTGGCTGAAGACTGGTGTCAGAATATTCAAGTGGTCAGCCTAGTACTGGAAAGTGGGATTATTGGAGATAGTAGCGTATTTTTTGGCAGCACAGACTCAGTGGGGTGAAGAACTTCTTCTGTACTATATGATTAGGAAAGAATTGTGACAAAGAACTAGTGAGTTTCTGAAGTAATGACATTGTTGACTTGCTCACTAAGCTGGCTTGTTCTCATTCAGTCATTTTGTCACCATGCTAGGTAAAATCAGTGCAGCCTCTGATGAAGTGACGTTATTCTGCTCTGCTTGGAATTTATACTGTCTGATATGCTATGGTGAGTACTGTCATTTCCGGTGTTTTTCTGTATGGGTTTGTATATGGGTGTATACATATATAACCCATATAAATTGAAAGTGACAGTATTCGCCATAACAGACCAGACAGTACAAATTGCAAGGAGAGTAAAATAACATCTCTTCATTGGAGGCCTCACTGATGATGTTATCTAGCATGGTGACAAAATGTCTGAGCAAGAACAAGCCAGCTTGGCGAGAGCAAGTCAACAATATCACCCACAACCCAAGCTACAGATCTTGGCTAAAACCTTCAAAGTTTCTGAAGTCATTGGGGATAGGGATGGTGGGATCCCTCAGATGAAGGCGGCTAGTAAGGATAATCAAGAAAATTATAGACTGGTCAGCCTGTCGTCAGTGGTGGGGAAGCTGCTAGAGAAGATACTGAGGGATAGGATCTATTTACATTGGGAAGAAAATGGGCTTATTAGTGATAGGCAGCATGGTTTTGTGCAGGGAAGGTCATGTCTTACCAACTTGATAGAATTCTTTGAGGAAGTAACAAAGCTGACTGATGCAGGAAGGGCTGTAGATGTCATATACATGGACTTCAGTAAGGTGTTCGATAAGATTCCCCATGGTAGGCTGATGGAGAAAGATGAAGTTGCATGGGGTCCAGGGTGTACTAGCTAGATGGATAGAGAACTGGCTGGGCAACAGGAGAAACAAAGCTGACTGATGCAGGAAGGGCTGTAGATGTCATATACATGGACTTCAGTAAGGTGTTCGATAAGATTCTCCATGGTAGGCTGATGGAGAAAGATGAAGTTGCATGGGGTCCAGGGTGTACTAGCTAGATGGATAGAGAACTGGCTGGGCAACAGGAGAGAGTTCTGGTGGAAGGGAGTTTCTCAAAATGGAGAACTGTGACCAGTGGTGTTCCACAGGGATCCGTGTTGGGACCACTGTTGTTTGTGATATACATAAATGATCTGGAGGAAGGTATAGAGGGTCTGATTAGCAAGTTTGCAGATGACACTAAGATTGGTGGAGTAGCAGATAGTGAAGGGGACTGTTCAGAGAATGCACAGAATATAGATAGATTGGAGAGTTGGGCGGAGAAATGGCAGATGGCGTTCAATCCAGGCAAATGCGAAGTGATGCATTTTGGAAGATCCAATTCAAGAGCAAACAATACAATAAATGGAAAAGCCCTGGGGAAAAATTGATGCACAGAGAAATCTAGGTGTTCCAGTCCGTTGTACCCTGAAGGCGGCAATGTAGGTCGATAGAGATCAAGGAGGCACATGGCATGCTTCCACTCATCGGACAGGGTATAGAGTTGGCAGGTCATGTTACAGTTGTATAGGACTTTGGTTCGACCACATTTGGAATATTGTGTACAGTTCTGGTCGCCACATTACCAAAGGGATGTGGATGCTTTGGAGGGGGTGCAGAGGTGGTTTTCCAGGATGTTGCCTGATATGGAGGGTGCTAGCTATGAAGGGAGGTTAAGGTTGAGTAGATTAGGTTTACTTACATTAGAAAGACGGAGGTTGAGGGTGGACCTGATTGAGATCTACAAAATCATGAGAGGTATAGACAGGGTGGATAGCAAGAAGCTTTTTCCCTGAATGGGGGATTCAGTTACTAGGGGTCATGATTTCAATTGAGAGGGTAAACGTTTAAGGGAGATATACGTGGAAAGTTCTTTATGCAGAGGGTGGTGGGTGCCTAGAATGTGTTGCCTGCGGAGGTGATAGAAGCGGGCATGAGAGCATCATTTAAGATGTATCTAGACAGATGCATGAACGGGCAGCAAGCAGAGAGATACAGATCCTTGGAAAATAGGCAACAGGTTTAGATAGAGAATCTGGATCAGCACAGGCTTGAAGGGCCGAAGGGCCTGTTCCTGTGTTGTCATTTTCTTTGTATGATGTCACCTCCAGATTAGGCAGATTTGACAATATCTCTCCTTTAAACACAGCTCAGCCCATTTCCCCAGTGAAACATCCCTCTTCAAAGCCATGCAAAATCACCATCCTCGGTGATCATTCTTCAAGTCAGTGAAAGCCAACAGGCCATTTTAACTGAGTTTGCTTTGGTCTCAACTAAGGTCCACTCTTGATCAGAAGTGGGAACTTTAAATTTTCACATCTGCCTGGTTGAAATGGAGGAAGATGTAATGCCCCACATCTCCGAAGGAAACGATACTTTATCCCAGAACTAGTCCAGGAACTATAACGAAAAGGAAAATACTGCAAAAGCCCAAAATCCAATGAAACCAGAAAAGGCTAGAAACATTTAGAAGGTCTGGCAGCAACGATGGAGAGAGAAACAAAATTAACATTTCTGTTTGTGATGTTTTGTCAGATTTGTAACATACCCACTTGAATCCACTCGCTGTGGCACCAGAGCCCTTCAAATGATACTTCATGCCAAACAGGCAAGAAAGAAAACTCGGAACACTTAAGGAAGGACAACAAATGTCTTTTTTTTATTATTAGTGTAATTACAGTGTTAGTTACAATAAGGATCAGTAATCTATGAAAGAACAAAGCAAACATTGCCTTTTATGAGATGTACTAAAGCGTACATATTTCCAATAATCGCATAGCAATTTAGATAAGTGAAAACTTAAAATGAAAAATCAGCACTACCACCTGAGACACGTTAAAATGTTATACATGATGGCCCACATACTGATGTGTTGAAATACTATTTACACCTCAATAATATACCCTTCCTAGCCAGCTAACCTCACTAGCAAGGGAGCAATGGGAAACATTCAGTCCCTGTGCATCCTTTACTGTATTATAGCTGCATGCAGCAAAAGAGTTCTCTAAATAAGTGGCAGCCTAAAAGGAGACTATCAGCCTTAACCAAAAGGAGAGTCCCTTTCCATTCACTCATGGCAATGCACAATACATCTAATTATCACCGATGCTGAAATGTTCAGATTGAACTTCACCTTAAAATGGCACAGATGGCTTTCCAGAAAAGGTTTTGGAACAGGCCAATTTCCTAATATCAGCTCGAGACCAGAATTACACCGTGAAATGCACAAGGCTTTATTCTGCTTGTAAGGTGGGTCTATGCCTACCCACAGGTTGGGAGGTGATGCAAAGGTGAAGGTATTTTGCTCCATTAAGGCAACACAGTCGGATTGGTGTAAACAGCACTCATATAAATTGCTAATGGTGAGGAAAGTTTACAAATTGGCAGGTGTTTACAAATTTCCAGTTCAGTAGAAAACATGACTTAAAAACACGTATACAAGTAATGATCTAAAATTTTGGATATACATTGGATTTTTTTTTACACAATGTGCTGCACTAGGGAAATTTAAAGTAATGCAAGTGTGATCGCTTATCCTTGTGGTAACGGCAAATCATTTTTAACAAGGCACTTCCTTCCTCCATGCCAAGTGACTCCTGGTGCTGCTTCAGCATCTTGCCCCTAGTAGCTAGTCATTAAATGTAAATTAAGGGACAGAGAAACATTTGTCTGAGCACATCATAGCCAAAACCAAACCTGTACATCCACATTTCCTAATTAGGATCACTGCAGAGAGAAGCCGCCACAATGTTCCTGGTTATTTGCTCCTGGCTTTGAATTGGAGTAGTGATGGGGAAAAAAAAAGTCTAACACCACCACTCACCCAGAAAAGAATAAAACATTTAAAAGGCCGTTAATACAAAATAAAAAAGAAGAGTCTACAATGTGTAATTTTTGTTTTAAAGTAAAACATTTTTTGGGATCAACTTTATACTGTGGCAAGAAAAAAAATGAAAATTATTTGTTTTATTCTTGTTAACAAAGTGTGGGACTGGATGAACACAGCAGGCCAAGCAGCATCTTAGGAACATAAAAGCTGACATTTTGGGCCTAGACCCTTCATCAGAGGGGATCTAGGCCTGAAACGTCAGCTTTTGTGCTCCTAAGATGCTGCTTGGCCTGCGGTGTTCATCCAGCTCCACACTTTGTTATCTTGGATTCTCCAGCATCTGCAGTTCTCATTATCTCTGATCACATTTTATTCTTGTGATGCTTTTGCCAAGATTCACTTGGATATCATTTTCTATTTAACTTATGAAATGTACAATTGCATTACTTCGCATGCAAAAATGTTGAATGTAAAGTAAGAGGGGAAAGGCTAGAATTGAAGTGTGCACAAACATGAAGGTTAATAATACATTACTGGCAAATATGACATTTGATTTCATGACCCCCCCTAGCAATAATGCAAGTCTAAATCACTGATGGATAGGTACAAGCAGCTTGCTTGTTACATAATAATTGATCCAAGGAATATAAAGCACTCCTTACCTTTATGCTACCACACAAATAATTTCCTCATGGTATAAGGAAACAGAACTTATTCAAATTGCATTTAAACTCAGTCATACAAGTTCCTGCACATTTGAGTCAACCATAACAATGCTACATCAAAGACATAATAAAACCAGCACAAATGTGCGTAATGGAGGATGATAGTTGAGGTAATCCCTCAATGTCCTTTACAATGCAGTGTGTGTGAAGGCTGTCACCCGAGTGTTGTTTTGTATTTTTGCTTCAAAAGGGTGAGGGAGTAGGCAACCTCATCAGTAACAAGATCATAGCAAATACACAGCTCAAGAGGAAGCCTTTCAGCACATCATGTCTGCAAAAATGATTTCCAAAATAAAAATGAATCTGCCAAGTTTACTGTCTAACATGAAGGTAACGTCTCTTATGGCACAAACATGGAACCCAGGTAGAATAGTCAAGCAATTGCACATTTAGAGTTCTGGAAATCTGCTTTGTTAAGCTATTCCATCATGCAATATTGTCTTCGCAGTTATCATAGGAGGACAATACAGATGTTTTAATATCGAGGGATTTGACAATGCTGAGGCATATTCTATATTGTGAAGCTCTGAAATCCAAGTAGAAAGCACCTCCTTCACAATCTCGAGATGTTGATGGGAATCTGTTGGGTAATTTTCTATCCACGCCCATCAAAACGGACTGTTCCATTAAATTGGAGGATTTAAACAAAACCAAATGCACAGTTTTCAGTTCAAACAGGCCGCGAGTTTTTGTTAATCTTGTGCAATGACTCAGCAGGTTCTGGGAGGCCTTTCCTTGTTGTCACCAGCCACCACCTCACAAGATTTCTATTTCAGTGTCTGTCAGGTACCGAAGAGCATCAATGACCAAGCCATTGCCAGATTCTTCAGCCAGGCTTAAAGGTGTCTGAAATTTTGAGTTGTGTAAATTAACATCAGCGCCATGAGCAAGGAGGATGTCAATACATTTTAGATGTCCACACTTGGCTGCCAAATGCAGAGGTGTTAGACCTTCGTAATCCGCAATGTTAACAATATTTTCTGTGCAGTTGAGAAGCTCCCTGACCACTTCACTGTGCCCTTTCTCTGTAGCAAGGTGGAGAGCTGTTCTCTGGAGGGAACCAGTGATCTCAGCGTTGGCCTGCTCTTCCACCAACATTTTCACAGTCTGGAGATGACCGCAATTGGATGCCAGGTGGAGGGCAGTCCAACCATCCTCAGTCACTGCATTGATGTCCACACCGTGCTTGATAAGAAGCCTGGAAGTGCTGGTGTGACCACTCTCGGCCGCCAGGTGAAGGGGTGTGTGGCGGCTCAAGGTTTTCCAATTCACAGTGCTCTTAAACTCCAAGAGGATACGAGCTGCTCGGTACTGCCCTCTCTGGGCTGCAAGATGTAATGGGGTCCTTCCGTCAGCTGTCAGCACGTCCCCACTTGCCCCAGCCTGCTTGATGAGAAGCTTTGTGATGGTGTGGTGGCCTTGCCATGCAGCAAAATGCAAAGGCGTCCAGTTATCCTTCCCTTTGGCTTGGGCATTAGCCCCGCGGCTCAAAAGAACACGCACTATGTTTTCATGGCTGTGCTGGCAAGCAACATGCAGTGCTGTTCGGCCTTCAAAGTCCATCTCATTAGTTGAAGCATTCCTGTCCAGTAGCAAGCGCAAAAGTGTTTCTTCACCGCTCTGCGCGACAAAGTGGAGTGGAGTCCACTGGTCTTCATCCTTGGCATTTATGTTTGCCTTCTTTCCCAGGAGCAGCTCAGCGATAACCTTCAAGTTCTTCTCTGCAGCCAGGTGAAGTGGCGTGGACCCCCGTTTGTTAGGTACATTTGGGTTGGCGTTGTACAAAAGCAACAACCGCACAGCTTCCTCGTTGCCCAGTTGAACGGCATAATGGAGGAGGCTCATGCCATCGTCCAAGACCAGGTCCACATCTTGAGGCTGCAGGAGCTTCATCAACTTTCCAATGTCCCCAGAAACAATGGCTTCATAGAGCTTCTTCTTTGGAACATCCGACATGGATTGTTCTGGGAGGGAAAGGAAAATGGAAGCCAATTAGTTCTTGCACTGCAAGTGCACAGATAACATTAACTCTTTATACAAAGCACAAACAAAAAGAAAAGTAGTAATGCGAGGAGTCTAATCGTCCATCCATTGATGAAATGCAGTCATAAAAAGGAAAAAACCCTATGAGAGGCAACCATGTCGTGATTTTGAGCAGAAATTTAACGTGCCTAAAGCATCAGCAGGGAACTCTCACCCAGTCCTGCTCCCAATTAGGGGAGAAAGCCCATATCCAATCAATTTGCAGAGGGCGACCCAATTCTAAGAACTGCCAGGCATCTGATTGGTCAACAAAGCTACCAGGAGAAGTTGCTACTGCAGGGACTGCATCCATTCTCAGGTGGATGCAGTGGTTAGGGAAGAAACGCTTTCATCCCCAATTAAGGCCAGAGTAGGCTGCCTTGTCAAACAGCACTTCCCCACACTCCTGCAACACACTCCCCCCATCACCATGTCACACTTCACCCAACCTCACAATGCAGAAAGCGGCTGCTTAAGATTGAGGGCAAGTGGAAAGTAACCAGTAGAATTGGTAAGTGGTAGGCAGTAGGAAAGTTACCCACAGAATCACTCTCAAACCACAAACCCACTCCCAGAGAGCAAAATTATTCCCAAAATCTGCATGCAGTGATCTTTGATATTAACTGTGGAATAATGTGATAGAATTAGATTATTGCTGCAGTTTTGACTGGGAGATTAATAATTGTCAAAGCTTTGAAAACCGCAGCAACTTGACGTTGGGTGACAGCAAGAACTGCAGGCACTGGAGTCGAAGTGTATACAGTGTGGAACTGGGAGGAACACAGTAGGTCAAGCAGCATCTGGGGAGCAGGATAGTCAACATTTCGGGCCTACATCCTTCAACTTGATGTTCTACATTTTCAATAGTACACTTCAGAATGCAATCCATGGGATCACAGTGTAAGTGTTTAACAATGAAGAGATTATTGCTATGGGTCGTCAGCTCTGATAACTGTGACAGTGATTTGAACAAATTATATATTTTATCTTGCAAAATTCAGTGGCAAGCTGCTCCCAGCAAAGCCACGCAGAATTGGTCATTTAGTATGAACCCAGCTCTGTGAATAGTATGAAAAGAGAACGGAAACTGTTATTGATTATATAAATTGGTAGCCATGGCTACAAGCACAATGAGAGCTTAATACCAAAATGTTTTCATGTTACCAATCAGGAAAAAGAACTTGCTAGCCCTAGGTATCTTTTTGCTTGCAACAAAAGGCACCCACAATGTCTTGGAGGTAAATGTTACCCAAAAGGTGTGCTGCTAAGCCATACATTACCAAAAGATTCTAAATTTATATTTGGCTTTTCAGCTAGATTTGGTGCTAAGTACAGCTCCAGAAACTCTCAGGCTAGGGAAAGAAAATGGGAAAAGAGAAAAGTGCAAGTTCCCACTCGCACTGGCGTTATCATTGCTGAACCTTCCAATATGCACATCCTAGGGTTACCATTGACCAGAAACTGAACTGGGCCAGCCATATAACACAGTGGCTACAAGAGCAGGTCAAAGTGTGGATTACTGCAGCAAGTAACACCTTCTGACTCTTCAAAGCCTGTCAATCATCTACAAAGCTAAGTCAGGAGCGTGTGAGGGAATACTCCCCACTTGCCTGGGTGACTGCAGATTCAGTAACACTCATGAAGCTTGACACCATCAGGACAAAAACAGCCTGTTTGACCAGCACAACATTCATTCCCTCTACCAGCTACCACTTGCAGCAGTGTGTATATTCAACAAGATGCATTGCAGAAATTCATCAAGGCTCCTTAAGACAGCACCATCCAAACCCACAACTACTACTAGCAAGAAGGACACAGACATCACCATCTGAAGGTCGCCTCCAAGTCACTCACTGTCCTGACATGGAAATACATTACTGCTCCTTCAGCGTTGTTGGCTCAAAATTCTAGGACTCCCTCCCTAATGCAGGTCTATCTACAGCAGTTCAGGACGGCAGCTCACCATCATCTTCACAAAGGCAATTAAGGATGCCCAGTCAATACCACTTCATGGCCATAAATAAATAAAAACTATTTTTAAAACGTGTCCTGAATCATGACCCCCTTCCATGGACAAAGTGTTCTTGGACAAGGCAAGGTGGCAGGGATCTCTCCAATGGCCAAGTTCCCTGTCAATACTCAGAGCTCAGACTCATATGGCAGAGACAACCTGGCACCTCCTACAGTCATGTGCCAGCACCTATGGGGAAATATAGCATGATGCAACCTAACACAATTGATGACTAATAACAAGGCTAAATAAGCATCACCATGTAGCTAAGTTTAATCAACTTACCACTCCCTCCAGCTTCCTTTCCAAAAGACAATGATATGGATCCCTGGGATGAGAACGCAGAGTCAATGGATGAGATCCCCGAGAGTCTCTTCTTGCTGTCAGCTATTTCACCATTTGCAGGGCATTCGTTCCCAGCTGATTCAAAGCCTGAGTCCAGCTGAGACAGTAGCTGCGAAAGGCTGCATTCATCACAGTCAGAGGCCCGTTTGTATTGCTGATTCGGAATTGGCTGCTCAACTGCTACAAGTCGATCCTGACATTAAAGGAAAAAAAAATCGTCATACATTGCAATATGCAAGATTCTGAATGGGCTCGATGGGGCAGGCACAGAGATTGCTTTTGGTTTCAGAGAATCTAAACATGGGTGCTCAGACTCTCTATTCAGATTTGCTTGTGCACCTTTTATTCTACGGTGCAGTGTCTGTCTAAAGCCAGCCCGGGGACAGTTGGAGGTTGGGTTATCAACTCTAGTGAATGCATTCTTGGAGATTTCATCACATTGCTTTCACAGGTGATTTGGGGAGGACAATGCTGAGGCAGGAAGTAAAAAGAAATCAGTAAATCAGCCAGTCAATCCCTGAATGGCAATCAAGCAACATTTTCTTCACCACCACTCCCATAAATCTCCAATGTATTTATATATAAACAAAAGAATATCACAGAACAAAAAAAATGCCAACTTTTTCAATGTTCATATGTTATTATTGCTGAAAAGAACCCTGGAGATTAATCTTCAATTCCTGAAGATTGACAACCCCTTAAAAAGGGCCAATGTATTCTCAGTCACCTTGTATTATGTTATGGATAGTGGTGTGCAAGTACGACCGCTTCAATATATCAAACTTACATTTACGTTATACCCTTCCCATCCTCAAGCAGTCGTAAATTAATTCAAGATGAATGAATTGCAATTTTTTTTTAAAAAGTACAAATAGCCCTGACTATGTTAGTAAGACAAAGCAGCCGCTTAATTCACAGGAAACTCTTACAACTTTGTATTCATTGAAGAGACGAGTGTGTCACTGGCAAATGTGTGTTTATTATGGTAAGCTACCTTGTTGAACCACTTGGTGTCTCACTTGGTGAGAAGGAAATTCCAGTCTTTTGATTCATGGCAGTGAAAAAACTGTGATATATCTATAAGCCAGGATGGTGAGAGACTTGGAAGGGAACTTGGTGGTTTTCCCATGATGCCCTTATCTTTCTAGGTAGTATAACGTCATAGGTTTGGAAAATTATCAGTTAGGAGATAATGAATTATAATGGGCTTGGTCATGGGAAAATCGCCTGTCACAAAACTGCAAGAATTCCCTCGCCTTCAAATTGGGCCCAAGTATTCTCAAAATACAACCTCCATAAGGACAAATCTCTGACAATGCAGCATGCCTCCACTACTGGAGCAGTGTCAGGCTAGACAAGTGCTGAAATACTGAATTAATACAAATCCTATTTCTTTCCCTCAATCCCATGTTCAACAAAGAGAAGGAATATCTTAAGAATAGGGGATGTGGTGAGTATTCTTTCCCACTTACACCAACAACTGACAGGATCAACTGTAGAATAAGTTTGATGCAGAATAAAGCTTTCTACACCAAAATTCAACACTATAACAAAGCAAAAAGATGTTGTAATTACTCAGCAGTTTTAAGTAGTTACAGTGGATGGTGTTTCATTAGAACTACCATCTTGAGATAAAAAATTTAATTCTCATTCTCACCACTTGAGTACTTGCAGCTTTTTATGCGTTTATTTCAAATCTCCAACAATCTGTTCTTAATCGCAGGTGAGGGGCTTTCCATTTCATTGGTGTGACCTTCCTTGACCTCTGCCAGCTACTCTAATGAGAGTTGAGGGTATTAAATAAAAGGCAACTTTTGACATTGGTTCAGTGATAATGGGAACTGCAGATGCTGGAGAATCCAAGATAACAAAGTGTGGGGCTGGATGAACACAGCAGGCCAAGCAGCATCTCAGGAGCACAAAAGCAGACGTTTCGGGCCTAAACCCTCTCTGATGAAGGTTCTAGGCCCGAAACGTCAACTTTTGTGCTCCTGAGTTGCTGCTTGGCCTGCTGTGTTCATCCAGCTCCACACTTTGTTATTTTTGACATTGGATTCACATGCCAGACAATGAACCAATTTTGGTAGGACAGACTTGATGGGCTGAAGGACTTGATCTGTACTTTATAATTCTATGACTATCTCCAACCATCTCCTCATAACATTCACTACCATTGCTGATCACCATTAGCATTTTGGAAGTCACCATTGGCCAGAGAATGAACTGGACCAGACCAATACATACTGTCACTGCAAGAAAAGGTCAGAGGCTTGGAATTCTGTGGCAAATAACTCAACTCTTGCTCCCCAATGACTGCCACTATTTACAAGGCACAAGTCAGGAATGTAATGGATTACTCTCCACCTCCCTGGGTGTATACAATGCCAACAATACAAGCTCAATTCCATTGAGGTAGATTTAAAGCAAAGCTTGGATAGATAGCTCATCCACCACCTTCAACATTCCATCACCACAACTAGCAGTGCATGCTGACATTAGTGTGTATCACCTCCAAGACGCACTGCAGGCAATCCATCAAATCTTCTTCAACATCTTCCAAATCCTTAGTACTCAATAAGAGCAAGTGCAATAATACTTGGAAACATTCCCACCCTCAAGATCCCCGCCAAGCCACACACCATCCTGCCTTGAAACTATACCACGGTTTCAGTCAAAATCCTGGAATTCCCCCTCTAAAAGTATTTGCTTTGCAGGGACCTCTCGTTCAAAGTGGCAGCTCACCACCATGTTTTCAAGAACAGTTATGGGTGGGCAACAAATATTCATCCCATAAGCTAAGAAAAACTTCTAACATCAAGGCCATTCCGAAACATGATTCAAAAGGTACATTTTACATAAAACTTTCTCTCATGGGTAAATGTAGATAAAGATGAGAGACCATTTAAATATCATCTAATGCATTGTTTCTGCCTCTGGTACATGCATGTAGCTCACACTTTCTTCAGCTAAAAATTGGCAGTGTATTTCTACCAGAAGCCATTTGGAGCTAACCAGCTCTGATTTTCCCTTATTCCACCAGGCATTGAGGTCCCCCCCAGCACCTCCTATGTAGTGACACATTGGGAGAATAATTTCCCCACACAACGCATTCTAAATCATGAGAGTGTTAGCATGTTGCAAGCAGAAAATACATGGACCAAATGTCGATCATCCGGGCACTTGGGGTGGTACAGTGGACCATTGGTTAGCACTGCAGCCTCACGATGCCAGGAACCCGGGTTCAATTCCACCCTCAGGTGACTGACTATGTGGAGTTTGCATGTTCTCCCAGTACCTGCACTGGTTTTCTCCAGGTGTTCCAGTTTCCTCACACAGTCCAAAAAAAATGTGCAGGTTCGGTGGATTAAACATGTTCAGTTGCCCCTCAGAGCCCAGGGATGTGTAGGCCAGATGGGGGAGTCACAGTAAATGCAGGGCTAAGGGGGTAGGGTGAGGAGGGTCAGTACAGACTCAATGGCTTCTTTCTGCCCTGTAGGGATTCCGTAATTCTATTTCTCCACCATCCTGATAATCCAACAGAATTTTACTAGGAATGTTATTTCATTGTACAGTAATCTTGTCTAACCTCCTTGCCGGAGGAGAAATTAGATTCACTGTCATTTTGTTGTCCTGTATTTCCTCAATTTAGTACTTAGATTGATCTAGTATCATACTTTGATACTAAGCCGAAAATTTGAGAACCTCACTCCCAAAGTTCTACTACTTATTTGTGGGGGATTCATTCTCTTGAGATCTCAGATCATGAACCTTCCTTTGCATACAATCTTTTGTTGAAACCCAACACGCCCTTATCATTCTGACTGACCCCCATTGTGGATTTCCTATAATCAGTTAAATATCATACAAACAGAACGTGGAGTTTGCCTACACTACTTTGATGACTACATTACAATGTTAGTAAATTTGATTACTTAAGAGAAAGTGTCCCAATCCATGCATTAATCAGCCTTTGTAATTGTTTCGGAGTGAGATATAGCGCAACAATGGCATGTATCATCAGCTTGGTTGCCTGGAATGTCACACAAAGAACAACTGCCCAAGCGAGAAATTAGAGGACTGCTGGGGCATCGTTAATCCTCCAAAAGGCAATGCCTTGAGCAAAAGGGGCAGAAAATTGAGAGTGAGACACACCTTATAATTACTTCTGAAATTTATTACAATTAATTCTGTTGAATGGCAGAGCAAGGTCAAACAGCTGAATGGCCTACTGCTGTCATTATTTTCCATGCTTCTAAATTTCTTCAGCAACATCAATGATGACCTCAGATATTTTATGTACAAATTGTTTTATTACTTTTGACTAAGCAGGAAGTAGCATTTCCCAGTCAAGGCTGGTTTTGCTTTCTTCATTCTTCCATGGTATATGCAAGCATTTGCTCACCATCCCAACTGCCTGTGAATTGAGTGTTAAGGGTCAATCACATTGTTTAAGCACAGCCACAGGTAAATCTGGGCAAAGTTCCTTCCCTAAAGTCAGTTCAAAAACCAGAAGGTTTCTCACAACTATTATTCAAATGTTTCAGATTCAGTAAACAAATTTAATTACAAATTGGTTGCTATGGTTTGATTTGAACCTTGTCTTGTCCAGTGACACTGAAAGTAAACAATTGTGTTGTGGCAAAGAGGTGTATCACTTTTTCTGTCATGTCTCAAGTACCAAATCCTGGCTAGCATTTCTCGGAGCTGTACTAACTTGATTCAGTCATCCTCTTTGAAGCAAAAATCCAAGTACATTTTACCTTTTTGCTTGCCTCATGAGATTGGCCAGAACTCATAGGCTGCTCTCGTGGTTTCTCTTGTGCTATCTCTTGCGGCTTGGTGCTAAGTTCTTCCGTTTCTGAAGTGATCTCTTTCAAAGCAAAATGAAGGATGTTAGTCTGCTTTGCATATTATCCCTTTAGATTGTAACAGTTGCTTTCACACATGCACTAATTAGACTACGTGATAATGGGAACCGCAGATGCTAGAGAATCCAAGATAACAAAGTGTGGAGCTGGATGAACACAGCAGGCCAAGCAGCATCTCAGGAGCACAAAAGCTGATGTTTCGGGCCTAGACCCTTCAGAGACAGAGGAGAAGAGCGAACGAGAGCGAGAGCGAGAGCGAGAAATCAAAGCAGTGGTTCATCAGGATAGGTTGGGGCAATGTTCAGTGTGAAAGAGAAGTACCCTAACATAGAGCCAAGACCAAACTCATTGGATTGAAATTCCTCGCAATACACAATTGAACATTATGCTTTAACTTCAGTGCAAGACAACAACTGCCCCAATTGGCACTGAGCCCAGGTCACAGAGGCAAGATGAATGGTTGGCATCAGTAAAGAAACAAAACACAGATTCAGTAAGAAGAGATTATCTGAAGCTTGTTCAAAATAGGTTGTGGCCAGAATGGGATAGAGATTATTTCCTGTTGGTGTACAATTTGTGGTTAATAACAACAATACTCTGTCAATCCAATTCTAAAGTAGTGTTCACCTTGAAATGTTGGGCGGTCACTGGGAGCCTCCTTCCAACATCGCTGCATTAACTTTAACAGGCCCTTGCATGCAGGTGGCCTTGATTTAGGAATCGCAGACAGATCAGGACGAAGACCGCTCACTACTTTGACCATAATGTGTAGAATATTTGTTTCAGCTGAAATTGGAAAACAAATAAATTGGAATAATCTTTATTAAAGCATAACCCCTACATTGAACAGGTTGTTTATGACATCTCAAAGTGCTTATATTGAAGTGCAGTGACTTATGCGGAGAAACAGGAAACATTCTGCATCCATTTTTACAAGCCAGCCACTTGACAAACAGCAGCAAGGACAAAGCTTGGCCAGGGCACTGGTAAGACTTGTAATTAAAGCATGAAAGCATTGTAAAGGTTGAGAACAAGATTCACAAAAAATAATAGCAGAGATGAGGAGCCCTGGTTATGCAGCTCAGTTAGAAAAGAAATTACAAAATCTTGAAGCGAAGGTTGAGGGGATATGTGACAGGGGTATATTCTTTCCTTTTATGGATTGGCATCACTGGTGAGGCCATCACTGGTCATGAAATCTCCAATTTCTATGAGTTGAGTGACTTGTTTGGCCATTTCAAAGGGCTGTTGAGAGCCAACTTCATTGCTGTGGATCTGGAGACAAATATGGTCTAAACAAAAAGTAAGGATGGCAGGTTTTCACCCCCAAAGAAGAAGAATTCATCCTTAAAAGTAGGGGTTTTATCAACCGGTTTGAACAGATATAGTTAAAATTCAGTGCTTGATAATGCATGTCAACACTGGAATTAATCTGGCAACAAATCATTGTAGCCAGAAATTTGACACTGAATTCCTACTCGAAAACAACCTGCACCTATGGTTCATATATTCAACAGAAATTGCTGGAAAAGCTCAGCAGGTCTTGCAGCACCTGTGAAGAGAAATCAGAGTTAACGTTTCGGGGCAAGTGACCCTTCCTCAGAAGGGAGATTCAGTTATGAGGAAGGGCCACTCAACCTGAAACGTTAACTCAGATTTCTCTCCACAGCTGCTGCCAGACATGCTGACCTTTTCCAGTAATTTCAAGTTTTGTTTCTGAACTGCAATTCTGTTGGCTTTTGCTCGTATAAATCTTAACCAGGTTTGAATACAAGCTGAAAGTCTCCTTTGCCTGTAAAAGGATCCCAAATGAAATTAGTTAAGGCATACTGTACAATGCTATTATAAGTGAATTCACAACAATCTAATTATTGGGATGTGCAGCATATAAACCATCATACTCTCATAGTGCAGCCATTTGCCCAAGATCATAGCTGGGCATCTTGTTGGTGGAAGTGTAGAAGGAACTTGACTATGTAGCGTGTAACTGTCATTTTTTTTAAAGCTCCCCTCCTCAATCCTTTAATCAATATTAAAAATGGATTTTAGAATTAAATTTCAAAGAAGTTTTTCTCCCCTCCCCAAGTTAGAGAATAGAGTCTACAGAAATGACAAATGTCTTGCAATATTACCATTAATCAGTGATGAACTAATGGTTATTCATTGCAAATGAATAGTAATGTGTCAGTTTCAAGACTAACTGGACTTTGAACTTTTCCCCATGAAGTATAGATGAAAGATCATAGTTCAAATACAGGACAGCATCTAAAGCAGTGCAACTAAAATTAGAGAGGCAAGGTCATTCGGCCAGCAGCAGTGTTATTTTAAAATGTATGAAATTTTAGGAGATGTTAAAGAGTTTCACAGTGCCAATTCCTGAGAAAAATTATGAATTCAAGTAGGATAGTTCCTCATTCCTACAGAGAAAAGGGGAAAAATTTAGGCTAGTGTGTGTAGTGAGTGTGTATGCATGGCCATTCATGAGAGAGAGTGTAGGATAACATGATTACAAAATGCGAAGTAATGTCAGAAGAACAGGGGGATATCCAGCAGTGAAAGATGGTTAGCATAAGGGTAATACTGAAAGCAAGGAAGTACATGAGAGTAAGCTAAAAAGGGAATTGTGTGAAAGAGCAAGATCATACCAGAAGCAGGAGATGACCTTCGGGCAATGATTTATTTTTTCCACACTGCTCGAGTGTGCTGAACAATGCTATGGTCTTTCAGGTATGAAAATATTACCCAAAAATTTGTTAGCACTTTGGTTTCGGGGAGGCTGGATCTTGAGCTATCAAGGAGAAAATAAATACATATAGGACAAATATGAGTTCCTATGGTTCTTTTGGATCTACAGAATAGAGGAGATATGAAAATGAATAGCTTTGACTTTGATAAAAGATGATCACGAGGCTAAGAATGTCAACTGATGACAAATTCTATGGCTGGGGTTTCGGCAATAGCCATAGAGAGATAGGGCTTTCTTAATGTTACAAAAAAGGTTAGTTTTATTGTCCAGAATGCGAATTTCAAAAGTTTTTGTATTGTTAATCAGATAGCACATTTTAATTGAAGCTTTTTTTTGGGCACTAATTAAGAAGATTTGCAAGATTACCAATTCAAGGAGAAGAGCAACATTAATATTGCACAAGCAGAGAGAGCTCATCGATTGGCAAGTGGAATCTGATTGGCAGAGGCATTGGCATACAGAATGCAACATCAATGCTGATTGACAATTAACTGCCAGGCTTTGTTTAGAATTAAACCAAGCAGGTTGATTCTGATCAACAGTCCTAACCCTGCTTTGAACTTGCCTTGTCTTATTCTGAGAAGATCAAGATCTTGATGATTCAGGGGAAGCATTCAGTTCTGTAACGCTTTTTGGCAAACTAACAGAAAATGCTGTAAAAATGTGGAAAGTTCATCAGTTTTCTTTTTCTGATCTTAGACTACAATTCAGATTGTAAACATTTCTGGAATTTAAGAGATTTGATACTTTGTGGGATAATATTAAAAAACAAGAAAAACCTCAAAAATCGACAAAATGTCTCTGAAACTCAATGGTTTGGAAATCTGTCTCACCTGCCCTCTGAGAGAAACTAAAGGCCATTATGAATCAACCACTCTAAACTGGGTTGTAAAAGCAGTTGTGGCCAAGAAACAGGTGTGACAACGTTCAGAACTATACATGGATTGAAAAAAAGAAATCAGCAATAACCCCTAATGGAATAAACTCTTTTCGGAGATAAAAGGGACAAGGAATTGAGTGCAATTAGCAATGCCGAGGAGAACAAAAATGATTCAGTCAAAGCAATGTATACAAACTGTTTTAATAATGGCTTGTTAACTTACTGCCTTGTGGCAATTAAGATTGCCCACATAAGGAATGTCTTGAGATGACGGAGTTAATGACAGGACAGGCTGTGTTTCAAACACTGAAGGTAACAAGGAGCAGAGAAATTACTTCTGGTAAGAAAACAAGCTACAAACTTGGTGACTTCAGAAGTGTCATAAATGATATCACAACACAAGCTAAATACGACAGGAAATCCTATAAGAATTCAACTTCGGTTTCTTTGCAGTAGAGCTCTAGAGAACCATATTGAACAAGGATATATCCAGAGACAGTCGCTTGGAATCATGGCTAAATTTCACCATTAATTGGATATTAGCTAAGTTGAATTGAGGCTTAAATTGCTTACTTGAGGCATCTCATTTTGGTTGCCGGATACAAAAAGATTTAAGTAACTGTTGCAGTACTTGACTGTCTGATGAGATATCTCAATAAATAGTCCCGAATTAAAGATAGCTTGTGGTATTTTTGCACATAATGCAGTCCACCACTAGCTTCTCAGGAGAGCTAGGAATGCCCAGAAAATGTAGCCTACATTACACTCCTTCAGAGTGGAAGCATCATTACACAGGCTGAACACAGAGTGGAGAAAAACACTTTTACGAAGGAGGAGAAACAAAGGAACCAGAACAATGCTCTGATCCATGACTACAGTAAGAAAGAAGAAGAAGAAGAAGTTTGTCATCAGTCACAACACAGGATCATATTTGCACAAAGGTGACAAACTGGTTTTCACAGGAGGAATTGAATAACATATCTTATTTAGTGGAAATTTTTGCCTTCTAAAGCACCTGTTGTCTGTAAAATTATTTCCATCTTGGTTTCCCTTTTCCCACAGATGTATCTCTGAGTGCATACCTGCAAAAGGCTTCTTCTGTGTTAGAATTCCCCAGATGACAATGGAAAAGCTGCAAGAGGCAAAATAGGCAATTGGTGAACCTTTGTAAAATCAAAAAGTAAAAAGGCAAATCTGAGAGTGAAGGAAGGAACAAATTAAAAGAGTTTCCCGTTGTAATCCAAGTTGGGCATGTGGACATGTTCAGCTAGCTGCATCAAAACTTTGGATATCACGTAATTAAGTACTCCTAAGCAGATCACTGACGCAGTATTTAAATTCCTCTCTCTATTATGTTGGTAGATGCATTGGGGGTCAGTTGGAGGGATGGCTGGTTTGTGATGCAAAATGATGCTAAGGGTGCAGGTTCAATTCCTGCACCAGCTGAGGTTACCATGAAGGTCCTGTCTTCTCAAACTCCCGAGACTTTGGGACGCCTCCAGTTAAACTCACTTAGTCATCTCTCCCTAATGACAGTGTCCTCTGGAACTATAGAGGCTTCACTTTCACTAGACAGCCCTGATGAAAACCCATACAATGCATGGACAAAACACAATGATGGTTCCAACAGAAAATTCAATTACTCCCTGCACACAAAAATTTCTTATTCTAGAGAATTTCATTAAGGTTGAGGAGGAGAAGGAAAGGGTCTAACCTGTATACATCATGCTTAATATCAGAATTCTTCTTCTGGTGTAGACGCTCTGGAGGAAGGTATGCAATTGTGCCACAGAAGCCATCCAAACTGATGTCTTGTGTATTAGACAATCCATTCCATCTTGCTAATCCAAAGTCTGAAATCTATGCAGAGAATTTACAAAAGTCAACAGTACGTATTTACACAGTGTCTTCAAATTAGATGATTCATAGATACATTATACAACAAAACATAACACCAAAAGACGACAAGATATTAGGGCAGATGACCAAATGCTTGGTCAAAAGCAGTCCTTCAGTTTCAGGGAGCACCTTGAAAGCAGGAAAGTGAAGTAGCAAGATGGAGAGGTCTAGAGGGGATTTTCCAAGTTTAGGCCCTAGGGAGCTAAACACACAGCAGTTAACGGTGGAACAATTAAAATCAGGGATGTTGAATAGGCCAGAGATGGGTAAGCACAGATAATCCAGAGGGCTGTAAAGATAGAGACAGGCAGAGAGACAGGCAGAGAGACAGGCAGAGAGACAGGCAGAGAGACAGGCAGAGAGACAGGCAGAGAGACAGGCAGAGAGACAGGCTATTGGGTGGGAGACATGATGAGGCCATGGAGGGAAATGAAAACAAGTAGAAGAATTTTATGAATTGAGGCATTGCCTAATTGTTTAATTTATTGACACACACTGATTTCCAAAGAACTGAGAATGAGGAAAATTGGAGACTAAAACAGAAATGGCCAGAGAAACTCAACTGGTCTGGCAGCATCCGTGGAAAGAAAGCACAGTTAGCATTTCAAGTCCAGTGACCCTTCTTCAGTGTAGTTCTATAGGATGAGTGGTAAATAGAATTTGGCATCAAAACAGTGATGGGGTTGGGGCAGAAACAGTTTTGGACAACCTCAATTCTATATAGCATAGAATGTAGGAGACCAGCAGGAGTGCATTACAATAGTCAGGTATGGCAGGTGGGCCTAATAGTTTCAACAGCAGATGAGCTGAGGCAGAGATAGATTCAGGCAAAATTATGGAGAGTTTCAGCAGCAGAAGAACGACTCATGTTCACGAATGATGAATGAAATTAGTTGATATTTCAAAGAAAGAAGGCTCAGGTTGCCTTTTTCTAACGTCAATATGAAAACGGAACGAGAGTCATATCACATTATTAATACAAGGAATGTCTCAAATGCTAGGCTCTTTATTTTTGTCATCAAACATTATTTTAAAAGCAAAAGACATTGAAGATTTTCCAACGTGACAATGGTTGGTGGCTCAACAAGGTAATCTACAGAAATCTAGGCTGCGGTCAAAACTAGAGAATATGCATTTATTCCTCTCAGAGAAGTGTGGAGATTTAATTGAGATGTTTAAATTTATGTGGGTTTGTGACAGACAGTAAATAAGGAGGAATCATGAAGAGTCAGTAACCCAAGGAGACAGATTTGAGATAGAGTCATAGACCATGGAAATAGACCATTCGGCCCAACTCATCGATGACAACCAAGTATCTTAAACTGAACTAATCCCACTTGCCTGCATTTGGCCCATATCCCTCAAAATCTATTGGGGAGGTAAGAAATGCATTTCTCTTGAAATACAGTGAGATGTGACGATCTGGAATCCATTGTTTGGAAACAGATCCAATACCTACCAAAGCCATAGCTGGAAATTACTTGAAAAGGAAAAACATGTGCCTGTTTATGAAACAAGAGCAGAATGAATGAGATTAATTTAGAAAGTCCTGTCAAGGAGCCAACACAGGCACAATGGGCCATTTCATTGTCAATGTGTGTAGCCAACAATTTCACACAGAGCTGTTTCTCAACCTCAGCATTACTACTGGGGAAAAGTGTTGAGGTGACACAAGAACAAAAGGAGAGTGGATCTCAGGCAGTTAGACACATTTAGATTAACCAAATAGAGCACCTGCTGAATGATCAGAGGTTAAGTTCCACAAATGCTTGGGTTACACAGCTGGAAACAGCAAGAATGGGATTGGGTTTTGGACTGAGAGAAGGAAAAATTGGATTGCTTAACACAGCAAGAGAAGGGAAAATAAAAGCAGAAAATAAAACCCTTCCG
The DNA here is from genome assembly GCF_030684315.1 of Stegostoma tigrinum. NCBI lineage: Eukaryota > Metazoa > Chordata > Chondrichthyes > Orectolobiformes > Stegostomatidae > Stegostoma > Stegostoma tigrinum. Next base: position 15,589,701 of record NC_081365.1, on the reverse strand, counting down.
TTAGATCTCCACTTACCTTGACATGATGGTGTGCATCCAGTAGTATATTTGCAGGTTTCAGATCGAGATGTAACAAGGGCGGGGACATGCAGTGTAGAAAATTCATGCCCACTGCAGTCTCATGGATGATACGGAAACGCAGTTCCCATGGTAACATTTCCGAGGCCAACAGTTTTTCCAGAGATCCAGTCTCCATATATTCCATGACCAACCCCACTGGATCCTTGCAGATGCCATACACTGGGAGTATGTAGCGGAATTTTGCCATTTCCATCTTCTTAGCCTCGTCTAGCAGCTCTGCGTTCTCTCTGCAAAACACAAAGGAACAAACTACTATTCTGATCTAACATCTGACTGTCATGTGGAAGAAGTTTGTTCAAAAGAGGTTTTTAATCACAGAGGGGAAGTCATAATTTCAACTCCGTACAGGAACCAATAAGCTGTTTTACTTTGGTTTGGAGATTGCAAGAACTGCAGAGGCTGGAATCAGAGTCAATATAGCATGGAACTGGAGGAACACAGCAGGTCAGGCAGCAGAAGAGGAGCAGGACTGGTCGATGTTTCAGGTCCTGATGAAAAAAAGATGGAAACCTGAAACATCTACTTTCCCACTCGTCATATGCTGCCTGACCTGCTGTGTTCCTCTGGCTCCACACTAACTTTGATTTGTACTTCTCCCAGTTTGTCTGGTTTTGGTTAATTTGCAAATAAGTCAAAAAAAGAGCTCAAGGTTAAACAGTAAGTACCAAACTGATATGCCACATTTGGCTTGAAAATTGGTGAAGCATAGATTCAACGGAACAATTGAGGCTTAAAGGATTAATTTAAAGCAGGTTTGGGTCTAAAATCTTGTACTTCCTCATATGAAGATTAATGGTTTATCCAGTTAAATGATTTAAGCTGATTAAAGGCCTTGATAGGATTGGGGAAAAAGCTATTTTCCCTTGGTCAGGAAGTCCAGGACAAATGTTTCCAGTTTTAAAATTCAAGCTAAGCATTCAGAAGGAGAAGGTGGTTGTCAGGAAGCACCCCTTCAGATCTGTAATGAATGGAATTTCCCCCAAAAAGCAGAGGCTACATGACAACTGAAAATTACAAAAGGCAGATTTTATTTTCTGTTAAGAGAAGTCGGAAAAATGTGACAAATTATACACAACGTAATTGAATACTGGAGGGCTCAACACTAAAGTCACTTACTCCTATGCAATGGAACTCCACACAATTAAAATCTACTCCCACTCAAGTTCAGGTCAAGGCCACTAGAAAGATACTAGATTGATTGCATTCGCCTTGGCCAGTTGCAATGTAAGCCTATAAGCCCCATGCTAAGTGAGATAATGTACACTACACCACATTTTGAACTGGGCTTTCGCAAATGTAAAGAAAGTAGTTCTGCTGCATAAATGTGACCAGTGTTTTACTAGAGAAAGTACAACTCTGTTCTGAATATTTCAGCAATAAACTAAGTGTTTCATAGATATTTCTAGATTAACATGTCTGAACAAGTTATGACACATATCTAGAGGAATGTTAACTTTGACCTGGGTGGAAGCATTGACTGCAATGTCACAACTGGATCCCTTCTCCCTGGTTCAGCAAGTAATGAAAGACAGCCACCAAGACTCTGATCACTATCTCATCACTTCTACTTAAGGTTTATAAAATCATGAGGGGCATTGATAAGGTGAATGGTCCTTCCCCAAAGGTGGGGAGTCAAAACTGATGGACATATTTTTTCAGTGAGAAGTGTAAGATTTAGAAAGGATGTGAGCGGAAACTTTTTTTAAACAGTGGTTTTTCACGTGAAATGAAGTGGGTGTACAGTTACATTTAAAAGACATTTGGATAAGTTCATGAATAGGAAAGGTTTGGAGAGATATGGGCCAAGCACAGGCAGGTGAAGCTCGTCTAGTTGGGAACATGCTTGACATGGACTGGTTGGAGATGGACTCAATGTGGACTACTTCCATGCTTTATGGCTTTATGACTCTCAATTCACTGAGACAATGTTGGACTCAGCTGAGACTCTGCTGACTTACCGTATTTGTGATCAAATCTGATGAACAGCAACGGTATTGTGGAATAGTTTGCACTTGTGAAGTGGTCACCAGATGAATGTACCCATTAGATTCTTGTACAAGAACTGAGTTGCACTTAAGTTTATCAAGAGTCCATCAAAATATATCTTCACACCCAACATGACATATTAGAGATAGACTATTGAGCAAGAACAATGTCTTCTGTTGACATAATCCAGAGACTGACTGGAGCCAGGGGGATGGAAGTTAGATCTCCAAGACAAGATTGCAACATGAAAACAAAACATGCATAGCAACCGGATCTTAAACTCCAGCAAAATGAAGTCTAATGTAAGCTCATCACATCATCATGGAGGTGTGTCAGTAAAAAGTCTGCATGCCTTCGGCAATTTTTTTTACTAGACCTGTTCTGTAGAATTGGCAGGACTATTCATTTCGAAAATAATGTAAATTTTGCTGCATCTATTCCCATGTTACATTAACAAGGTAGTTTTCTGGAGTGTGGGTAATTTTTAAACAGTGGTTGTGCTATTTAGTGCTGGTAAAAGGGATGTCAGCACCTTGTTTTATACAGAAATATGTACCACCAATCACGGTCACAACAATATTTACAACTTGCTCTTTGAAACAGCTCACAAAATCTGCGCTTGCAAAATAAACAATGATCCCAGTGTCCTATGTCCAAGATCTCCAAAAGCTGCGGCAAAGTTCAGAGATTTGCCAATCCCTCTTTTGAAGGAAGTCTCTGACACACTCAGGCAAGCTTTATGGTCACTAGTTGTTATTTACAGCTGCATTCCTCTTGTGACAAATACCCAACACCGTGACATTCCAAAACAAATGCATCGCATGTATCCAAATATGTCTTGAAGTCATTTAACCCAATGTTACTTTTTAACTTGCAGAGCCTGGGATTGAATCCTGCTTAGAATATTGGAATGAAAGATTTCTGATACTCTCGACAATGTCGGTCCTGCCTGAAATGACACTAGCTAGTTTTCAATCTTTGTAGGTTTTTTTGGGGTCAAATACCATTGCCAGTACATGACACCGTCTGACAGTTTCCTGAAATATTGGCTCAAACCAAAGATCGAGCTTTTGTTTTAAAGTTTAGTAGCAACACTAACATTTATATTGCGAGAACATTACAAACATGTACATAGTCTAGGGTTTGTGCTTACTGATGTTGCTGTACATTTCATACACATAACAGACTGACTGAACATGCTATGGTGACCCCACTGCACCAAGATAGTGACTGAGAATATGTAGATATATTTATACAAGGACATTCCATATCATTGTACCATTCGGAAAAAGCACACTGTCTATATAGTTTTAACATCTATGCAAAAACAACACTGACCTCACAACAAACAGACCCTCATCTGGCATTAAACTTCCAGTCCCTGTTCTAAAGGGCTATTAGATGACTGATGCAGGAAACCAGAGAAGTATCAGGCACCTTCTGAAGATTGAGATAAGATACACTGTTAGGGCGAAGCCTGAAGGAACTTTATTTTCTATCTAACCTGACCTTGGCGTGGGTTCATGATGTTGACACAAGATATATGTGATATTGGAAGCATGTCACAGCCCAGCATAAGAGCAGAAGGACTAAAGAAATAGGGAGTAGGCTATTTGACCCCCTCCCCCAAGCCTTTTCCAAATGAACATGGCTCATCTGAGGCCTCAATTCCACTTTTCTACCAGCCTAACATAGCCCTCAATTCCCTGTCTAACTTTTTCATTGAATGTACTCCATGAAACAGCCTTCATTGCTCTCTGGCTTAGGAAATCCAAAACAATGAATGACCCTCAGAAATGGAATTTCTCTTCATTTCCATCAAGTGGGAGATGCTTTTTTCTGAAATTCTATCCAATGGTTTTAGATCCACCTCCCCCACATCTCCAAGAGCCAACATCCACTTTGCATCCATCCTGTCAACATCCATCAGAGTCCTGTATACCTCAAAATCATAACGGCCAATGAGTTTTAGGTCTAACCTGCTCAACATTCCCTCGCAAATTAACTCTTCATCCCAGGAATCCACTTCATGAACCTTCTCTGAACTATCAAAGCAAGCATATTGTTCCTTAAGAGAAAAGGAGACCACAACAAAACCTCAACTGGATAAGCATCACAATTGCAAACAAAACAAAAATATACAAAGACAGTTACAGGATTTTAATTCAACACAAACTGCAGAGAAGATTCCATTTTCTTCTCTCTTGTGCTCATCATCTTACCCAGTTTCTACTAGGTCTAAGGTCCCAGTCAACACTGCATGCCCCACAACATAGATTAGCCAAAATAACGATCGCATTCAGACAGCAATATAAAAATTGACCATTGTGAGTAATGAAGATGTCACTTAGGTGTAATAGGAGCTAGTGTTCTGAGGTTATATGAAGCAACATTACAACATCATTGCAAGGAACCCTCATAGGACACAGAGTTTTACTTCCCCATTTTAAATTTGAGGGAACTTTCCCCACTTGCTTTTTCACCCTGCCAGCTCCCTAACTACTGCTGACTGCCCACCACAGGAAACAGATGTCCTGCAATGTTGTATATCAAGGAACATTGCGTGAGGTATAGGTATGTTTGGTTGGTAATACCTGATTCAGGACTTTAAGTGATTAATGTTCCCATGAAAGACCACTGACATGGCGTTAACTACAGATGCTTCATGATTGACAGTATTTTGAGCACCTTCTATTTTTATATCAATGGCATGAGACTTTCACTTGTATGAAATGGAGGTGTAATGACCAATTTTTCTTCATTTGTGGTGTGGGGCATCACTGGCTAGGCCAACATTTATTCCCCATCCCTAGTTGCCTTTGGGTAGGTGGTGGTGAGCTGCCTCCTTCAAATGCTGCAGTCCTCCGGCTGTAGGTTGCTAACAATGCCATTAGGGGAGGAATTCAATTCAACATTAACTGGAATCACAGCAGGCCAAACAGCATCAGAGGAGCAGGAAAGCTGACGTTCTGGGCCAAGACCCTTCTTCAGATTTTCTGAAGAAGGGTCTAGGCCCTAAACGTCAGCTTTCCTGCTCTTCTGATGCTGCTTGGCCTGCTGTGCTCATCCAGCTCTACACCACGTTAATCTCAGATTCTCCAGCGTTGGTAGTTCCCACTATCTCCTCTCATTAACTGGATTCATCTGTTTCTGTAATTATGTAACAAACCTCACTCGAACCTGCCATTGGCCACAAAACCCTTGAGCTGGAGAGTGATAAATAACCCAGGTTTCCTCCGTCCTGAAAGTTATCCATTGATATCAGCTGTAAAGTGTCTGAGTGCCTGATACCCAGGACTTGCACCACAAATCATAAAGATTAAGAATCAAATTGGTACCAAAGAGTGAATGCTTGCTCAAAGAAAATCAGTGTTGACACAATATCCCAACTCCATCTATTCAAAGATAATGGGAACTGCAGATGCTGGAGATTCCAAGATAATAAAACGTGAGGCTGGATGAACATAGCAGGCCAAGCAGCATCTCAGGAGCACAAAAGCTGACGTTTCGGGCCTAGACCCTTCATCAGAGGGTGATGAAGGGTCTAGGCCCGAAACGTCAGCTTTTGTGCTCCTGAGATGCTGCTTGGCCTGCTGTGTTCATCCAGCCTCACATTTTATTATCTCCATCTATTCAAAGGCCAGTTTATTTTTCTTGCTGCTTTTCAGAAGGTTTAATGCTCATGTTACACATTATTGCCAATAATGTGCTCTCATGAAAGTCAAGTCAGGACCTGGTTTTCAATAGGAATTTTTGTTTTTCAATCAACAACTTGTATTGATATTTATAAGCCTTTAACATAATAATATCCTGAGGCAATTCACAGGAGTGTTTTGGAGCAGAATTTGATACCAAGCCACATAAGGAGAAACTGGGCCAATAATTAAAAAGTATGTTTAAAAACAAAGGAGAATCAAAAGGAAGAAAGTGAAGAGGTGTAGACCAATGGTTTGCAATTCCAACATGGGTTCAAATCCCACGCTAGAGCAGCATTTACTATCCATGCACAATTGAGGGACGAGTTAATAAATTCCAACTCCACTATCTGAGGAAGGGTCATTAGATCAGACGATTAACGTTTTGGATCCAATTAATAACAATGATGGCCCTCACCATCAAAGAGCCAATGTGGAATTTTCCCTTCACGGATGCTGCCGGACATGCTGAGTTTTTTTAGCAACTTGTCTTTTGTTCCCGATTTACAGCATCTGCAGTTCTTTCAGTTTTTGTTTACTATCTGCCATGGCAGGTTTCGAATCCAGCTCTGGAGTGCCTGGATTAATTGTCTCATGATGAGAAACCTTTCCCATTATTGGCATCATGCAATGTTTAAACATCATGCACACACAATACACTGAAAACCCAGTTGTGAGAGAGAAGGATAGGTCTACATTGTAGGTTACAACAACTTTACCACTTTCAAAGAAATTGCACAGCTTGTGCTCTTAACCAAGCCAAGATGTCAAGAATTTGATCAATGTGGGGTGAAAGATTGCAAAAAAAAAATCTAGGCCTCACATATAAGGAGTACACACAGTCTAATTGCCAGCACCTAAGAAAACGTTACAAAACAAACATCAACACAATACAAACCAGAGGGAGGAAAATAAAAAGAAAATAGTTCAACCCAGGAACTGACCAATATAAGACTTTCTTTACAGGTGCCACTTTTAGACTCCAGTACAAGGATCTAACACGATGATAAATACCATAGGAGAATCATCATCTCCAAGCCCCACACCATCCTATCTTGACTATACAATCACCACTCAAATAGTCCTGAGTGCACAAAGGATCACATGTCCAACCACTTCTGGATTGTCAGTTGGGTTTAGTGTACTTAGAGTCATGTTCTTTACAGGAACATTGAACTTGTACATGCATTACCCATGTTCCAACTCAACAAAACATGTAAGACCATTTGAGATAATGGAAACTGCAGATGCTGGAGAATCCGAGATAGCAAAGTGTGGAGCTGGATGAGCACAGCAGGCCAAGGAGCATCTTAGGAGCACACAAGCTGACATTTCAGGCCTATGCCCTTCATCAGAAGCTTGAAATTCATCATCATTTGAAAACACGAGCTTTTGTAGTCTTATTCCTTCTTCAGGAGGAAGACTCCAAAAGCTCGTGTTTTCAAATAAACCTGTTGGGCTATAACTTGGTGTCATGTCATTTCTGACCTTATCCACCCCCGTCCAACACCAGCACCTCCACATCCCAAATAATCTTGGCAGTTAACTCTCAATTAGCAATAATTGCAGCATTCTCCATGGCAATGCCTTTACAAGTCAGCACTTATTGGTCAACCCTCCTATCAGCACTCTCCTCTCACATAGTATGAAATGCTTGTTTTCCCCTTAAATGGATAGTCTTGTTAATTATCCTGATAAGTGAGACAAAAAAGATTCAACAAAAATGTGTCTCCTTCTAGGGGTATCACTATTCCCTCTTCAAAGCTGGGGAAGTTTGCTATTTCATACACAAGGTTCAAAGGTAATTCCCCATCAGCGCTCCTCTTAGGGCAGTTAGGAGATGGACCATAAGCTGCTTCTCAACCACATTGAATTTTATAATACCCTATCAGAATGAACCCAAGTTGAACCCGCCCTGTTCTGTGTCTAACCTGCTTTTATACCCTATTTTGTGTGCAGAGATGATGTTATTTGTATATTTCAAGCATCAGACATTGTATTTGCCCGTGGGAAAAGAGTACCAAAACTAGTATACATCAATATCACTAAAAAATGGTATTATAAATCAGAATCTCTGCCTCCCAGGCACCCTCATCATAATTTTTTTTCAATTGCCCTCTCACTACTAGGAAGTTTACGACTCCACATTGGCACTTTGATGGTGAGGGCCATCATTGTTATTAATTGGCTCAGACGATTATTGTTGGGAAGCTGTGACTTGGGAAACGTGCCATTGTTCCAGAAATACAGCAAATGAATTGTTGTTTCCCCCAGCTTTGTCTAATTTGTGAAATCATGTAGTACATCACTTAAAGGAGCAGCTTTACAATGTTGCACAACTCATTATTTTTAATGGCACTGGACCATTTTATATAACATTAGGAGATAGTAAGGGCTGCAAATGCTGGAAGTTAGAGTCGATAAAATGTGGAGCTGGAGGAGCACAGCAAGTCAGACAGCATCAGAGGAGCAGGAAAGTCGACATTTCAGGTCTGGATCTTTCATCAGGGTCAATTTAAGCTATTACATGGTGGCAATTAAATTGGAATAGTGACACCTTGCTTTTGAAATTGCGCCTATCTGGATGGCACAAGAAATGTAAGCAGCATAACATATGTTGTGGTTTTAGTCACCAACCTTTATTTTGGTAACCATTTTAGATTTGGCCAATCGAGTCCATACCAAACCTGAAGACCATTCCACCCAATCCCTGTAACTCAATATTTCCTGATGGCTAATCCACCTCACATTCACATCTTTGGGCTGAGGGAGAAGGAACCCCACACAGACACTGGAAGAATGCACAAACTCCACACAGACACTCAGGAGCGGAATTGAACCCGAGTCTCTGGTGCTGTGAGGCAGCAATGCTAACTGTTGAGCCATCATGGTGACATTTGGTAAACAACAGCCATTAAACAGCACCTCCCAACAAGTGTTTTGCTGTGTAGAAAGTGATTTTGCCAGTGTCAATTTACATCCAGCTTTCCCACCAGTCTCTTGGCGTACTCCAGAGAACACAACAAGTCTTCACAGAGCACCTTTAATTGAACTAAAACAAAACTCACAGGTGCACTGAAAATAAGATTTGACATCAACTCACACAAAGGAGATTAATAAAAGCAGATGAACAAAAGCTTGATCAAGAGGTGGATTTCGAAGAGAGCCTTAAAAAGGGGAAAGCAGGGGTGGCGCTGTTTAGATAGGAATTTCAGCATATAACCACCTAGTCAGCTGAGGGCATGTTACCAACAGTACACCAATTAAAATCAGCAGGTTTTAAATTGCTTGAATTCAGAAGATCACAGAAACATCAAAAAAAAAGGTTTTGGTCTGAAGGATGTTATAAAGCTAGGGGCAGTCTGGGCCAGAAAGTAGTTTAAAAAACAAGGATCTAAATTTGAAAAATGTAGGGATTGCTTCACCAGGAACCAATGTTGCTCAGTGGAATGAGTCAATGGGTTGGTATTATAGATTCTACATTTCAGATTCCTTCGTTAGACCAAGAAAATCAAAGTTTTAAACCACCAAATCAACATTAATGCCCACCAGTGCCCACAGTTAGTAGCCTCCATATCTCAGTCAGAGATTCTGGGTTTAAGTTCGGCTCCAAACGAATTGAGCAGAAAGCGTAAGTGAGCTGCACCATTTACAGTATTATCTCTTAGGCAAGTCATTAAACTGAAAGATGAAGAAATGTGTGATCATTTTTGAAATTTGGATTGTTGTGAAAAACATGGGTATATATAACATATGACGGATGTGTTGCGCTTAGTTTTAAAGTAACAGGTCAGAAAGTTGTTCTGGAGTAGTCACATTAATATAGCAGTTCCGAGAAGATATGTGACTGTCTTCAAGACTTGGGAAATCCACAGAATGTATAAAGGGTTTATACATTTGGGCTTATGACAGACAGTATAAACACATCAAAACATTAGTTTTGCTTTCAGTTAATTTCAGAAAAAAATAAAAGGGCTTTGAGAAAGATCAAGGACGGAGTTCAATGCAAGTTCTAGCTCCCCCCCCCAGCCACCAGAGTTTAGTTCAATTCAATGGGAAAAAAAATCACTGCAGGAACAGTGTCTTTTTCTTTCAAGTTTGCGCAACTTTTGGTAGATCGTCAGGTTATTAGGAATGAAAAGTTCAGAATTGTGAAAGGCTCATGCTGTTAAGACAGAATTGAAAATTGTCCTAAGCTGTTAGACTCATGCAAAGAAAGTAAATGGAGTCAGTTAAATAGAAATTTAAAGAGTTGAAAGAGGGGAATAAGTTCTCTGGAGCCATGGATAGTTTTGGGAAATAGGTTGAAAATTTGTTTAAATATTTGCCTTAAGATATACATCATATAGAGCTAGAGGTTGTTTCCCAAGAAAACAATCTACATCCTTTTGTAGAAGGACAACTGCAGCCTCGTGTGAATGTTTCATAGAATCCCTACTGTATGGAAACAAGCTATTTGGCCTATCAAGTCTGCACTGACCCTCCAAAGAGCACCCCACCCAGACTCGGCTCCACATCCTATCACTGAAGTCATTTCAACACAGAAGCCAGTGTCAGATCACCAATTCACCCTTTATTTACACATGGAGAGTCCTACAAATTGATTCCGGTCTCCTCAGAACCAGGTCTGAGTGAACACAAACTGACATTACTGTTGTTATTTCTCCCCCATCACCAAGCCAACCTTTATTTACATGCGCACAGCGTACTGGCTGTGACCAGCCAGTTCAATCACTCCCTTAAGTCAGGAGACTCTGAATCCCATGTTTAGACACCCCTGTTTATATCTGTTAGTCAGGACTCCCTGATTGAGGCTGTTAACCTGATCCAATCAGGGAACTCATTCTATGGAGGTCCACGTGGCTGACCTCATTCCTTTCACTACATCCCCCCACCCTTTCAGTCTGAGGACATAGGCAGATTTGTTTTTTTGTAGCTCCTCATGGGGTGTTTTAGTACCAGATCAGGTTCTCTCAACTCTGCCTCTGATATGGGCAGCTTGCGATGCACAGTAGCTCATCTCTTCCACCTGGAGTATTGAAGAAATTCATTCTCATCTTCATGAGGCAAAGGCATTAATGCAGTGACATCAGCTAAGTCCATCTCAGATTCCAAGGTATCTTCAATGCTTGGAGTGAGAACCCACAGGTTCCAGAACAGACAGAAATGCAATGGAGGATGTGTGAGTGATAATGGGAACTGCAGATGCTGGAGAATCCAAGATAACAAAGTGTGAAGCTGGATGAACACAGCAGGCCAAGAGGCATCTCAGGAGCACAAAAGCTGACGTTTCAGGCCTAGACCCTTCATCAGACAGAAATGCAGTGGAGGAGCCAGGCATGTTCCGTTCCTGCACCATTTGCAGCTTTCATTTGGTCCATATGCTTGTCCAGGACCATCGCACCTATCCAAATCTTAGGACATCACTGGGCCTGACCTTGCATCAGCCATGCCGGGCCATTCCCGTGGTTCCTACACCAAATTTCTTCCCCAGAAGTAAACTGTCTCTCTCACTTAACAGATTCTTGTGTCCGATATTGACCTTTCTAATGCCACTTCACCCTCTCTCCTCCCCACCAATATCTGCGAAGATCAGTCTAGTGTGGAGGGTTCTCCCCATTAATAACTCTGCTGGAGAAGTGGTGTTACAATCAAATAGGAACCAGGACAGTTTGGTATTGAATGAACATAGAACAGTACAGCCACTTTGGCCCGTGATGTTGTGCCAACCTATTATCGTACCTGAAGATCAAACTACCCTGTACTCTTCATTTTACTAGGAACAGCTGTAAGCTGTTTCGTTAAGCCGACCTTCAAAGCTTCAATGGCTCTTTCAGCCAGACCATTGGGTGATGGATGATATGGAAGTGTCCCTGTATGAAAAATACTATTCAAACTTTAGGAAATGCTCAAACTCCCAGCTGAAAAACAGCGGCCTGTTATCTGTAATTAACACTTGCATCTGTATGTTGCAAAAGATGCACAGTTTTTCTATAATTGTCCCCGTGTTTTAAGAATGAACTGTATGCACACCCAGCCATTTTGATTGGCATCCACAATGACCAAGAACATTGAGCCCATGAAAGGGCCTGCATAGTTGACATGTAAAACGAGTCCACGGTTTACCCAGCCATTTCCATACATGTGGGGGAGCTGTTGGCAGTAACTTTTATCCTTGTTGGTTCTCTGATCACTGTGCCACCAACACAGCATCTAGTCCTGGCCACCACACATAACATGTCACCAACATCTTCATTTTGGAAACCTCTGGATGACCCTGGAGTTCAGCCAGTATCTGGTGGCGACCTTTGTTTGGGACAATCTCTCATGCTCCCTATAACAACATTCCATCCTCTTCTGTGATCTTTTCTCTCTGGGTCCAAAAATGTTTCAATTCTGGCTGTGACAGCCCTTTGGTGCAGAACGATCTGGTCCTGTTGGTGATGGGGGAAACCAGAGTTTGATATTGTCAGCTGGGACTATAAGTGTGTCCGGAAAATTTAAAACCATTACAGATTCTTCCAGTCGCGGTACCCACGGGGGTATTTCTGCCAGTGGGGTGGGGCAGCTCAATACTTGGTCTCCCAAGTAGTAGGTGTTCTAACTTATATTTATATGCACTTAGTATTAGATCTCATTGCTGAATTCAGACTGAATTCATGGATGGCACTGCCTGGTCCTCTTAATACCTACCATGGCTCTAAAAAGGTCTATCATTACAAATTTACATCTGTAAATGTATTGGTGAAACTTTGCAAGCACACATAGCTCATGCCCAGCTTCATGGAGGATAGTGTCCCATGGCAGCTTTGTGTGCAAGTCCTCTGAGCATTGGCGACATGTCCAGGTGTAAAAAAAACTGTTGTTTACCATTTGTTTTAAATCTTTACAAGCCAACCTATCAGGCTTCACAATCAGTATGACCAGTGCAGTCCATTCCACAAACTGAGCTTGTTTAATGATTATAAAATGTGAGGCTGGATGAACACAGCAGGCCAAGCAGCATCTCAGGAGCACAAAAGCTTTTGTGCTCCTGAGATGCTGCTTGGCCTGCTGTGTTCATCCAGCCTCACATTTTATTATCTTGGAATCTCCAGCATCTGCAGTTCCCATTATCTCTTGTTTAATGATTCCTTCGTTTCCCAGCCTCCTGATTTCGGTCTCTACTTCTCCCCACAAGGCAAGTGGCACTGGGCGGGCCTCGCAGATTCATGGAATTGCTTCCAGCTCAACATGCAAGGTGGCCTGGTGTCCTTTGATTGTCCAGAGACATCCTGATAAATGTTCGGGTATTTATTTTCGTGCAGCCATTTTCTAATCGAAAAATGTTGAGCCAATCCAGGTGAATCACTTTTAGCCAATTTCATCCTATCAAGCTTGGGCCCAAGGCTTTTACTACAATCATTGGTAACTGAGCCAGCTGCTTCCCATAAGAGATCAGAACCGAAGATGTTCCCTTATTCTACAAATGAGTCCCCAGGTGTAGGTTCTCAGTCTGGCCCAGGTCTTGAACAAACTTAAGGGTTGGAGTCCAGAGCAAATTTTGTGAAAGACTGGTTCTGCAATCACTGAAACAGCCACCCTGGTATTGACCTCCATGAGACCTGGGTGACCATTTTACCAGAAATTTATTTGATTGGTTCTGGGTTTGGATGTTGCTAAGCAATTTCAATGTTCCAAAGCAGATGTGGGTGGATGTTCAAGGGTGTGCACTGCCCTGGATATCAGCCTACAAGTTCTCTTATTTAATTTAGATCTGGTGGGATGTACTGACAACCAGATGCTGTCACCAACTACAATGGCTCGCCAGCATGGATCCTGAAGAAATTTTTAACCATTTGGCCGAGGCTTGACTTTGTTTTGTGATTTTTGCCTTGGGCTGACCTAGAGTCCCTGTGTTCTAGATGTGTCCTGAGTGAGCCTATGCAAAAGCCTTCACTCAAGTGGAGCCCCCACAGCCCCCCCAAGCTCAGTCAGGTTGGTAAGGGTGTCCACTTCCTTTGGAATACCACGTAACTGATATGCTCACCTTGCCAGGTTTCTCAATGAAGATGACAGTTGTGGGGCCTGTTTGAAGTCCTGTTGGTCTTCACAGCTATTCAGCATTTTTGCATGGTTCCTTCATTAATCCCAAATGCCAAACCACGTCTCAGCATCTCATTAAGGGTTAAACCAAAGTCACATGCTTCTGCCAGACATCTTAATCTAGTCAAAAATCCCAATACAGATTCCCCAGTTCTTGAATTGCAAGCAAAACAGAAAACATCTCAGAATTAGAGGAGGCTTCGAGCTGTAATATTCCTTAATTGAATCCTTCAACTCTTGGAAGGATTTAGTATGTCGTGCTCAGTGAAAGTTAGGCTCCTAGGAACCGAGAAAAGCAGTTAAGGACAATTACTCGCTGCTTTCCTTCAGCTCCAGTGTCCTTTGCCTGGAAAAAAATAATGTGTTTTTTCCATATATTGAGCCTAGTCTTCAGTGACAGGATTGAACAAGTCAAGCTTCCCAAATAATGGCATGATGCCAGAAATACTTACCCCAACTCAAAGATGTCTGTAGTGAATGAATTTCTTCAGGAGATTGCTTTGCTCTCGTTGCCACTGAAAATGACTCCACAGAAGCTGGTATCCCATCACCAAATTACCCTTCATTTATAGAACTTCTGACACTCCTGTTTGTATCTGTCAGCTAGAGCTCTCTGGTTGAGCCAGATTAACATCTCCAGTCAGGGAACTCATTCTATGAGATCTACCTGGCTGACCTTGTTGCACCTGTGACCCCACATATTCAATGGATAAAACACCTTTAAAAGTAATTTGTTGATGGCCCTGGGCACTAACTGGCAAAGACGCATGGCCAATCCACCTAACCTGCACATCTTTGGAGTGTGGGAGGAAACTGGAGTGCCAGGAAACCCACGCAGACACAGGAAGAATGTCTGTGTGGTGTTTGCACAGTCATAGAAGGCTGGAAACAAACCCTGAGTCACTAGTGCTACGATTGAACAATGCTGACCACTGAACTAACCACAATGACTGGTGGCAGGGTAGTCACTGACAGTGAACTAAGCAAAAATAAATCTACTTAGCCAGTTTTCATTCTGAGCTCTGGCATAGCCAGTATTGCCATCAGCTGGCATATAAAAGATACCCTGACATATTTTGAAGTATACTTATTTGACCAGCAGTCAGAGCAAATAATCTGGTGATTATCGTGTTACTATTTGTGGGAGCTTACACGGTATAAAGTTTGCTGTCCTTCCTGTTGTTTTGCAACAGTGATTGCACTTCAAGAGTAATTTGTTGATTGTAACATTGGAACATCCTGAGGTTGTGGCTGACATTACAAAGAATTGGAGTTGGGAGGTCACGTTGTAGCTGCACAGGACATTGTTTAGGCCACTTTTGGAATACTGCTTTCAGTTCTGGTCACTCTTCTATAGGCAAGGTGTTGTAAAGCTTGAAAGTGTTCAGAAAAAGTTTACAAAGATTCTGCCAGGTTTGGAGAGTTTGAGCTACAGAGAGGGGTTGAATAGGCTGGGGCTATTTTCCCTGGAACATCGGAGGCTGAGTGGCAACCTTATATAAATTTATAAAATTGTGAGGAGTGTGGATAAGGTGAATAGACATGGTTGGTGGAGGTGGTGGGGGTGGTGAGGTGGGGGGGTGGGGGTGGTGAGGTGGGGGGGTGGGGGTGGTGAGGTGGGGGGGGGGTGGGGGTGGTGAGGTGGGGGGGGGGTGGGGGTGGTGAGGTGGGGCGGTGAGGGTGGTGAGGTGGGGCTGGTGAGGTGGGAAGGAAAGAGGCCAAAATTTGAAAGCATAGGTTTAAGGTGAGAGGGGAAAGATTTAAAAGGAACCTAAAGGGGCGACTTTTGCACACAGGGGGTGGTAAGTGTATGGAATGAGCTGCCAGAGGAGGTGATAGAGACTGGTACAGTTACAACATTTAAAAGGCATCTGGTTGGGTATAGGAATAGGAAGGGTTTAGAGGGATGTGGGCCAAATGGGACTAGATCAATGTAGAATATCTGTTTAGCAAGGACAATTTGGACTGAATGGTCTGTTTCAGTGCTGTTCCTCGCTATGGCTGTAAATAAAAGTCAGCCTTTAGTGTGTTTAAGAATGTGGAATTTGAGAAAGCCTTGGAAATTGGGAAACTTTTACAATCTGTAACAGATGTTTTTGCTGCTGCTGCAGCACTTAAAATTCTGGGATTAATTTTGCACCCCTTGAGGTAGCATAATATCAGGAAATTTTCCTAAATTAATCTTGGGGACACAGCCATTGTAACATGCTAAGGGATGTTCACGCAAAGTGCTGTGTGTGCACCACAAACAAGGACATGGGACAAGTGCAGAAAATTGGGATTAGCACGCTTTTAGTGGTAGTTTTATCAGAGTGGATTCGATGGGCCGAAATGGCCTTTTCTGAACTGCATGAGTCTATGAATAACAACATTTGATTTAAATTTTCTCAACGTTTTCCATTGGATATTTGTCTTCCACCTTGATTTTGTGTGTCTTTGGATGTGTTCAAGAGGTGTATCCAACTGGCATCGCATGGAACCATGAACATGTTAACAGTTTAGTGGGATTTTGTCTTTCTGACTAACCACCAGAATCATAGAACATAACAGCACAGTACAGGGCCTTCGGCCCGCGATGTTGTGCCGAACTGTCATACCGATCTCAAGCCTACCTAACCTACACTATTCTACGTACGTCCATATGCTTATCCATCATAACAAGATAAAACCTTACTCCTCACTCACTCCCTCACAGTGTCACATAAATGCAAGTCATTGCTGGCAGCTATTGCTTCGGCTCGAAAAGCACACTTGACAGCAGCAAACCCTCCCATCAACCACCGATTCCACTTCTGTTCTTCCAAAAACATCTCCCCGTCACAAACAGCATTCAAATCTCGGCACTGGGCCAAAGACACCATTTTGCCCACATGTAGCTATTGCCATTAGTACAACAAGTGCATTGCAGAAATCCTTGATGTTATTATGTCCAATGGGCTTCTGACTGCCGTGTGGCTGGTAATCAACAGTAGTCACGCACATCAGTTTACTGATTAACAGCCACGCAGAGATGTACATGATATATACTTCCCGTTCCAACATGCCCAATCTCGCACTCTTCTCTCATTAAACTTTGACTAATGTTCCTCAACTCAACCTGCTCGAGTGGCCCCAGTTCATTTGCACACGGGAATTAACATAGTTAAAACTTAGATCCACTACAGCTTAATTAAGAAGCCACCTACGTAGAAGGGAAGCACTCAGCAGCAAGCGTGTGCAAATTCCGAGGAGATTCTAAGGCACGGGGTAGCTTCCCTACCTCTGAGCTGGAAGGTCCACATTCAAGTCCCACCTGCCCCAGAGATGTGTCACAACATATCTAAACAGGTCGATTAAAATAAAACAATTACTATCCACCAAAATTCAAAGCAGTCTGGTTAATGAGCACCAACGGATTGTAAAAAAGGGAGTCTCGTGGCACAGTGATAGAGTCCCTACATCTGAACCAGGAGGCCCAGGTTCAAGACCCACTAGCTCCAGAACCATGCAATAACATCTCTGAACAGGTTGATAGGAGAATATCTGTTGATGGCAAATTTATTCTAAGGCGCGGTCGCAGTGTCCCTACCTCAGGGCCAGAACATTCAATTTCATGCCCCGCCACCTTTCCCAGAGCTGTGGCATGAGTCAGCTTCTTGATTAGTAAAAGGAATATGGGGAAAGAGCAAGAAAACAAGTGTGGGAAATGCTGGATCATCTGTGAATATACTGAATGGCGGAGTAGGCTCGAGAGGTCGAACAGCCTACTCCTGTACCCATCGCCTCTATCTGAATAGGTCGATTAAAATAACTATGCCAGATTTCACCCTAAAGTACAAGTCATTGAGGTCTACAGCATAGGAAAAAGCCCTTTGGCCAACCAAGTCTATGCCAGTCAAGCATTGCTCCAAGGTTAACAGTACCATACAGCACAGAAACAGACCCATCAGCCCAACCAGCCTGCGGTGACATAGTTCCTTGAAAGTGAAATTGCAGTTAGGCAAGGCAGTGAAGAAAGCTTTTGGCATGCTTGCCTTCACTGGTCAGAGCACTGACTGCAGGAGAGCGGACATCAGTTTGCAGTTTTACAGGACATTGGTGAGGCCACTTTTACAATAATGCGTACAATTCTAATCTGTAGAAAAGGATGTTGTTAAACTTAAGAAAATGCAGAAAAGATTTGCAAAGATGCTTCCAGGACATCTGCGCTGACCAGATATCCTAAATCGACCTAGTCCTATCTGCCAGCATTTGGCCCATATCCCTTTAAACCCTCCTACTCATACTCTCCAGATGCCTTCTAAATGTTGTAATTGTATCAGCCTCCACTACTTCCTCTGGCAGCTCATTCTACACATGCACCACCCTCTGCATGTAAAAGTTGCACCTCAGATACCTGTTAAATCTTCTCCCTCTTAGCTTAAAACTATACCCTGGAAAAAGACATTGGCAGTTCATCCTATCCATGCCCCTCATGATTTTATAAATCTCTGCCAGGTCAAAGGCTTAAAAGAAAAAAAAAACCCAGCCCATTCAGCCTCTCCCTATATTATTCAAACCCTCAAACCCTGATGACACCCTTCTAAGTGTTTTAATTAAGCCATCTAAATTCCAACAGAAATGAACTTCACCTGTCCAACTTTTCCTCATTCTGGAACATCTCCATTCCTCTTAATCTCATCGAAAATGCCAGTCTTACCTCTAGGTTTACTCCTAAGATTTGTACGCTATCCCTTCCTGTCTAAGCATCATGTCTTGTATCAATATCTTTTCCATTGACTTGGACTCAATGCTTTGAAATATTAACCTTCCTAAATGTGATCTCTTGCTTCCTCTGTTTAAGTTTAGCATCCTGTTCACTTCACTCGTTATGTGGCTTGCAAGAACACCTGCCTGAGCACAGGTTAGGTGGAGACTGTGCTGCATGGAGAGTCCCTTTCCTCCCATGCCCTACAAACCAGAACTCACTTCTCTCACCCCAATCATTGAGCCAAGGATTCTTCAATCCGGCTCCTGATTGCTCCTCACTGCCCTGCCAAACTCCAGCCATGTCCCACACCAAAACCTGCACACAAGTGATTCAGAGAGATGCATAGTCCACAAGTCGTCATTGTAAACAGCCATTCTAAAGGAATCCCATTCTGTAGACCAAAGCCAGCCAGCAGCAGCTCATATTTCATTTTGTTACCATTCACATTTTAAAGTCAACTAATAATGTCCAAACTTCAAATAAAAATGAGAAACAGCTAGGTAAATTAATCAATAAATTTCAAAAGTGCCACTGGCAGGCTTGCGTTTTACCCAAGTGGCTGTAGAACATTTGAAGAACTCTTAACCAAAAAGCAGTCAATTTTACCGTGCAGCGATTGAGTTATATTAATGTAATCTAATCATTGTAATTAAACAGATCAGAGATACCCAGGCATTACATTTACATGTTATACAAGGGCAGAAATCAGTTGGCCAGTTCTTTCGTCAGGGAGTAGAGGCTCTTTAGAGACAGCCAACACATGTGGTGAGTGTTGAATTTCTTCCAAGGGGAGAGAAGTTTGTGTTTCTGGCAGACATCACCTTAAACCTCAGTGGGACGTCTCCTATTATGTAAATTAGGCCAGTGTGACTCCATGGGCTAGTTCTGATCACCTAGGGGCCATTTTCCAATTTGGCAGTTTCTAATTTGTCTATCCCAAGTGATTGTCTGGCTACAGACGGAGTGGGGAATGTCAAGTCATACATGGAGTATCGCAATTACATAGGACAGTCTCTCGCTATCAGACATGTCCTTACATTTGTCAATAGAGAAGACAGCGCCAAGCAGTGTGCCCTTTTTGAAATACCTGCTAATTTGCTCATTTATTATTCGGAGATATGAAAAAAATATTCTACTGTCTTTTGCCAGCTGCAAATGTAACTGCCCCATGATTTTAAAATTTCTTCCCTGGAGTGTCAATTTTTCCCAAAAAAATTCACTGTATTCAGTTTTGTCTTTTCACATGCAAGGTTTCAACTATTTGTTCCATGGTAACAGAATGGCTGCTGAATAAATGTAAGGACACAAGTAGATCTCACCCCATCAATCTTGCTTCCCCTGTTCAATTATCTCCTGGCTGATAACCCATCCAGTTCACTAATGTCCTTTAGGGAAGGAAATTTGTCATCCTTTACTGATCTGGCCTATATGTCACTGATTGAGATAGTAAGAACTGCCGATGCTGGAGAGTCTGAGATAACAAGGTGTGGAGCTGGATGAACGCAGCAGGCCAAGCAGCATCAGAAGAGGAGGAAAGCTGATGTTTCGGGTCAGGGCCCTTCATACATCCCAGTTTTTCACCATTTTTAAAAAAAATCTGTTTTTCACAAGTGCATAAATTCAAAATGAACCACATTGTTCTACATCTGCCATGTACTTGCCCCCTCATTCAATTTTTCTAAATCATAGGGAAGCTTTCATGAATCCTTCTCACAAACCACAATCCTGCCCAAACCTGGGAAAGTTTCATTTGGCTTCCTCATCCTTGTCATTTAGTTTATTGTGAATAGCTGACCAAGCACTGATGCTCATGATACACCACGTATCACTGCCTGCCACTCAGAAAAAGACACACTTCTGAAGAAGGATCCCGACCCGAAAGGTCAGCTTTCCTGCTCCTCTGATGCTGCCTGGCCTGCTGTGTTCCTCCAGCTCCACACTGTGCTACGTGTCACTGGTGGTTGATTAACTCATTTGGCTGGATTGCAATGCAGAAATGATGCTAACAGCACAGGTTCAATTCCTGCACTGGCTGAGGTTACCATGAATGTCCCTACATTCTCAACATCTCTCCCTGTCTGATGGTGACCCCCAGGTTGAATCACCACCAGTTGTCTCTCTCTGATGAGAGAGCAGCCCTAACATCTGGTACATCTATGGAAGCTATTGTATGTCTGTCCAGACCTAAAGCATTACAGTTAACTCTTAACTGCCCTCTGCAATAAATGCTGGCCAAGCCAGTTATATCCAAATCCCATAAAATGATTGAAAAAAACATAGCTTTAACATATCTTCTCTTTTGACCCCTGCTGGAGGCAAACTCACATTGGTGATGGCAACAGTGTGATCCAAACCAACACCATCAAAACGACAGATGACAAAGTGTGGAGCTGGATGAACACAGCAGGACAAGCAGCATCTTAGGAGCTAGGGTTAATAAGAGCTGCATCTAGCAAAATTACCCTGCTGGAGGCAAACTCATATCACCAGGTATGCTCCCCCTGGATTTATAGGTCGAAAAATCAAATTATTAGTTATGTTACAAAAGCCCCTTTCACAGTCAACAAGTCCTGGAGTGATACTCAAACCCAGAACTTCTGGTTCAGAGATATGCACCACACTGCATCCACAAGACTTTCAAAAACAAAAAAAAAAGTGGTTTAAAGAGTTAAAACAGAAATTGCTGGAAAATCTCAGTAGATCTGACAACATCTGTGGAGAGAAATCATTTGACAATATTTCAGGTCCAGTGACTCTTCTTTAGAATTGGACCTGAACCGTTCACTCTGCTTTCACTCTGCAGATGCTGCCACACTTGCTGAGCTTTTACAACAATTTTTGAATCTGTTTCTGATTTCCAGCATCCATAGTTCTTTCAATTTGTTTTTTGAAAAGATTTAAAGACCTGAAAATATTTGGTTAAGTTGAGAATGATTTAAGTGGCAGCAGAGTGGGATGCTACAATCAGAGTCCCTTTGCTTGCCAGGCCCCTTATCCCTTTTCCTTCTCTTTCTCCCCTTCCCTCACGCCCTAGCCCTAACCCCCAGATTTTGGATTTTTTGAGGACCAGAGCAAGGCCTTGCACTTGGAGGTCTGCAGGCACGCCCCGTAGGCCCCAGAACACCACAAGCAATGTGCCCTGGAGCAGCACATTGGCTACAAGCCCGGAACAGCATGGAGAAGAGGAAGCCCTGCAGCAGCACATGGGAGGAAGCCCCTGGAGTAGCGCCTGGGCAGCAAGCCCTGGATGAAGGCTGGTGTGAGGGGGCAATCTTTACCTTAGAACATTTGTAATGTTAAACGCTTCATATATTCCTATTTTAAAACTTACTTCCAACGATGTTATTAAGCAACTACTTTTATCCCTCAGCTACATCCAAGAATTATACCAAAATACTTGTACCTAAAATGTTGCTATAAGGCAGCAGACGTTGTAAAAAAAATTTCATTGTACTCTTACATGACAGTTAAAGGATATTGTAGATGGGTATGTACCTGAATTAGAAGGAAGTGAGTGACTGGAGGTTATCCCCCCCCCACTCCATTATACTGGCCAAATGGAGGAATGTCAATTTCAATGGGAGAATAAATCTGACTTAGGTCAATCGGAAGTCAAGATTGACAGGCAAAACTGTGACCATTACCCATGGAATAACGGGGACCGCAGCAACATTGATAAGAATTTGACATGTGGCTGAAACAGAATTGCATCTGGATGTTTTTCAGGCTGGTATAAAGTGGCATTCTCCACAGAATGCCTTCAGGACCCTGGCTTCCTTTAAATCCTTTTGAATGACTTAAAGGTTATTTGTGCAGGGCACACTTTAGAAAACTTGGATGTAGCAAAACGTACAGGGGATAGTGATAGACTTCCAAATGACATGGATGGGCAAATGGAATAGGTGGATAAGTGGCAGATAATAAAGAAAATTCGACATTGAATTGTATTGATTGACTGGACTAGCTAGGCAAGGAGTTGTTGCCTATCCCTAGTCGCTTGTGAAGGCAATCATGAGCTGCCATCATGAAATGCTACAGTTTTTTATGCTGTGGATTGACCCACACTGCCCTTAAGGAAGAAATTCCAGGATTTTGACCCAGCCACAGTAACGGAACAGCGATATATTTGAGCCAAGATGGCATGTCTTGGAGGAGAACTTGCAGGTGATGGCATTCCCAAGTATCTGCTACAGTTGTCCTTCTAGATAGAAGAGGTATGGGTTTGGAAGGTGCTGTCTGAGGAGGTTTTGGTGAGTTTCTGCAGTGCATCTTGTAAATTGTACACACTGCTGCTACTGAGCGTCGGTGGTGAAGGCAGTGGTGGTTTGTGGATGTGGTACTGATAGAGCAGTCAGCTTTGTGTTGGATGCTGTCAATCTTTCTGAGTGTTGTTGGAGCTGCACCCATCCAGGCAAGAGAGAGTTCCATCACCAAATCCTGACTTGTGCCTCGTAGATGTCAGACAAGTTTTTGAGAGTCCGGTGTCAGTGATTTACTTGTTGAATACTTCCAAGGCTCTGATAAATAATTCATTTTGCCAGAAAGAGACAAGATAAATAAACTGTGTGACACTAAAATGTGATTCAGGACCCAAAATACCCATATATTGCAAAAATCATGGAAGGTTGCAGGGCAGGTTGGGAAAGATAAATAATGCACACTTGCTCCACAATTAGAATGTAGAGCAGAAAGCAAAGTGGCTATGGTGAACCTGTATAAAATGCTAATTTGACATTAGCTCAAGTTTGTATACAATTCTGGATGATATACTTCAGAAAGGACGCAGTCAAGATCTACAAGAATGCAGTCAACGATGAGGGACTTCAGTTACGGAACAGATTGGAGCAGTTTGAGCAGTTCTATTTAGAGAGAAGTCAAGGTTGAAAGGATATTTGAAAGAAAAACAGATTTTAAAAGTATCCATAACATAATTATAGAGAAACTGGTGCAACTTGAGAACCTGAGAACACTGACTTACAACAAATGGCAAAAGAACCATTGGTAACAGAAGGAAAAAATGTAAAAACAGCAAGTGGTTATGATCAGGAATGTACTGTGTGTGTGGTGGAACCAGGCTTTAAAAGTGACACCAGATAATTATGAAAGAAAGAAGGAAAGAAGGAAAGAAGGAAAGGAGGAAAGGAGGAAAGGAGGAAAGGAGGAAAGGAGGAAAGGAGGAAAGGAGGAAAGGAGGAAAGGAGGAAAGGAGGAAAGGAGGAAAGGAGGAAAGAAGGAAAGAAGGAAAGAAGGAAAGAAGGAAAGAAGGAAAGGAGGAAAGAAGGAAAGAAGGAAAGGAGGAAAGGAGGAAAGGAGGAAAGGAGGAAAGGAGGAAAGGAGGAAAGGAGGAAAGAAGGAAAGAAGGAAAGGAGGAAAGGAGGAAAGGAGGAAAGGAGGAAAGGAGGAAAGGAGGAAAGGAGGAAAGAAGGAAAGAAGGAAAGAAGGAAAGAAGGAAAGGAGGAAAGGAGGAAAGGAGGAAAGGAGGAAAGTGCAGGGCTACTGCAAAAAAAATGGAATGATGCTGTACTTAGACAGCATGGACATGGGTTGAATGGTCTTGTCCTATGCAGTAACTATTCTATGATTCTTCATTTATAAATTAATATGGATGGCCCTCTATTTTGTTATTTATCGATATTGGGCTTGATGTACTGCAGAGAGGGCCGTTAAGGTAGGGATGATACTGTGTCAGATTGATTTTAATGTAAACACGCGGGGGTTCTCTTTTGGACAAATAACATTATTTTAAATCTGTTCAACTCCTGTGAAGGGTCCCAACCCGAAACATTGGCTTCTCCTGCTCCTCTGATGCTGCCTGAACTGCTGTGTTCTTTTCAGCTTCACGCTGTGTTGACTCAGATTGGATACAATAGTCCAGTTGGGGTCTGACTATTTAGAATGTTTTTGTAAACTTCCTCTCTTTTGCACTCAATTTCTATCATTTTGACATACGTCATGTAAACACTTTTTTGAAAATGGTTTTCACAACTTGTCCTGCCCCACTCAAATACCTGTGTGGCTATATCTTCAATTCTCTTTGTTCCCTAACACTCTTAGAATTGGTTTCCTGTTTATGACTTCCTTTTTATGTCAAAAAAGGCCCCAATTAGACCATTTCTCAAACCTTCTAAACATGAAGAATAAAGCAATTTTTGTGAAACAATAGGGTCTTGTAGACTACGACATCACTGAAAAAGGTAAGCAATTACTGGCCAACGCCCACCCTCCGAAACTGACACAGAACAGAGGGGCTTGCTAGGGCTTTTTCAGAGGCCAGTTGAGAGTCCGCAAACTCCATTATATTACTATGAGGAAAGGTTAAAGAGGCTTAGGATTGTTTTCACTGGAAAGACAGCGGCTGGGCAGAGACCTGATAGAGGTCTGCAAAATTATGAGAAGCATAGGTAGGGTGGGCAGCCAGAGGCTTTTTCCCTAGGGTTGAAGTTTCAATTACAAGGGGGCACAGGTTCAACGTTAGAGGGAGATAGTTTAAGGGAGATGTGCGAGAGAAGTTTTTCCACACAGAGTGGTAGCAGCCTGGAATGCACTGCCAGAGGGGTGGTGGAAGCGGGCACATTGAAGACATTTAAGAGGCACCTAGACGGTACACGAATAGAGAGAGAATAGAGAGATTCGGATTGAAAAAGAGGCAGGTTTGTTTTTAGATTAGTTAGGGCATGATGGTTGGCACAGGCTTGGAGGGCCGAAGGGCCTGTTCCTGTGCTGTACTTTTTCATTTGTCCACAACTTTTGGTCTGCAGTCCCATGTAGGCCAGACTAGGTAAGAATGGCTGACTTCCTTTCATAAAGGGTGGTAGCAAACCTGGCAGGCTTTTATGACAATTGATAATAAAGAACAAGAATAGTACAGCACAGGAACAGGTCCTTTAGTACAAGGCTGTTCAGTCATTGAACGTCTTTCCAAACTAAAGGCTTTTCATCTTTAAACAGCTCATATCGTTCTACTCCCTGCCTATTCATATATCTGTCAAGATGCCTCTGAAACATTACAATTGAATCCACCTCCAATTCCGATGGCAAGGCATTCTAAGCACTTATTACATTGTGTAGAAAACCTACCTCTCATGTCCAACAAAATTACCCCCTTTTAAACATAAGTCCTTTCGTAATTGGCCTCTCTACCCTGGGATAAAAATGACTTGACTATCCGTACCTTTAAGTTCGTCTCTCATTCTTTGATATTCAAGTGATTAAAAATAAAATGATGATGCTTTCATGGGCACTGTTACAGAAGCTGGAACTATATTCCTGGTAAATTGAAATTCCAGCAGGCATTATGTTGGGATTTAAACCCACATTTTCACAGCATTGGGCCAGGCCTGCGGATCAATAGTTCAAATCATGCACTGTCCACTACCACTAAGAAAAGCAAGAACGATCATACCATAAGACTGCCATCATCTGACATGGGACAAATTTGTAAAATTCAGGAAAGTTACCAATTTCAAAGATAGCTCAATGACCTACAAAGTAAATCTAAAGGAAATCAAAGCAATGCCTAGAACCCCTTAGTATCCCTACCATTTCCTCTAGATGCTGTTTAAAACTGCCCCGATGAACAAAATCTCTACTTTAGATCCAATATTTATTCTGTCATTTTTGTGACTTGCCTGTAAACGTTTTTTTTTAAAAAGTATGTATATATTACAGGAATGGACCATGAATGCAGCCCTAACCAGCTACACCCACATCCTATGAATGAATAAAACAAATACCCATATGTTAGTTCTGCCTGATAAAGAAACACTAATTTTTAAAATTCCAACTCTTGTTCACAAATCCCTCCAAGGCTGTGCCTGGCCCCATCTCTGTGACCTCCTCCAACTCTGAAATCCATCGGGATCTGTCAGCTGGCCCAGTGAGGTTCATTTGAGCATCCTTGAGAAATGCATCAAGCATTTACTAGATACTATCTCCAGCTTTGTGCTTTGAAGAATTAGTGCCCAGAACACAGGCTAAATTCCAGCCTTGGGTGCACATTCTCCCCATATCTTTGTGGGTTGCCTCTCTCAGTCCAAAGATGTGCAGGTTAGATAGATTGGCCATGGTAAATTGCCCGTTGTGTTCCGGGACGCACAGTCTAGGTGGATTAGCCACAATTAATTTTTAAAATTCTGATTTTGTTTTAAGTGTTGCTTAATCAAGCAGAACAAACATCTGGGTATTTGTTTTAATGCATTCATAGGATGGGGGTGTCACTGGTATGAGCTGCGTTCATTGTCCATTCTTGTAATATTTACATATTTTTATATAAAATAACCATAGGCAAGTCAGAATAATAACAGAATAAACATTAGATCTAAAGCAGAGATTTTGGAAAGGCTTATGGGGACTGGGGACAGTAGTGATAGTTCTGGATGGAATGCTCTTTGAAGGGTTGGTACAGACTGAATGGGCCAAATGACTCACTTCTGCATTGTAGGGATTCTATGATGCTAAGAATTAGCATCGCACTAACAGAACATCAAGAGATCAAGGATTAGAAGCAGTTGCAAAATAAACTTGGATTAACTTTACAATGTTTGATTCGACAGGTATAGGATTGGTGGGTGTGGAGGGGATTAGTTGCCAATCTGAAATATTTTTCTCTTCCCAGATGCTGCCTGACCTGTTGAGCGTTTGCAGAATTCTCAATTTTTGTTTCAGATTCGAGCATTATGTGTCAGCACCGATTACCTGAAGAATGCCATGAGTCACTTTTCAGTGAATTTAGGGTAAAACAAAAGCAAAGAATATAGGGAGGATGTTGTTAAATTTGAGAGGGCGCAGGAAAAATATTTACAAGCATGTTGCCAGGACTGTATGGTTTGAGTTATAGCGAGAGGCTTAACAGGCTGGGGCTTTCTTCACACTGGAGCATCGGAGGCTGAGGGGTGACCTTATATGGAGGTTTATAAAATCATAAAGGGGTACAGATCGGGTAAATAGCCAAGGTCTTTTTCCCAGGCTAGGGGAGTCCAAAAATAGAGGGCATAAGTTTAATGTGAGTGGAAATATTTTAAAAGGACCTGAGGAGTTACTTTTTCATGCAGAGGGTGGTGCCTGAATGGAGCTGCCTGAGGAAGAGGTGGAGGTGTGTACAATTATAACTTTTTAAAAGGCATCTGGATGGGTAGATGAATAGGAAGGTTTTAGGTGGGCCAAATGGGACTAGATCAGATTGGAATATCTGGTGAACATGGACAAGTTGGATTGAAGGGTCCGTTTTGTGCTTTATGACTCTATAACTCCAGAATTGTAGATGCTGGAAATCTGAAACAAAAGCAACAGTTACACAAGAAACTCAGCAGATCTGTGGAGAGAAAGCAGATTTAACATTTTGGGTCCATTCAGAAGAAGGTTCACTGAAGTTGAAACATTAACTCTGCATTCTTTCCTGATACTGCCAGACCCTCTGAGATAACTGAGGGGAACTGGCATGAATACAGGCAGAATCATCACCCATCTCCAGCAGTCAATAAGTCATTGCCAGTGTGCGTGCCAATTTAACTTCTCCACTTTGCTGAGCTCAGTAACCCCACCTAGACAGAGCATCATCTCCCCGTAGACTGCCAAGCCTATTTTGTCTAACAGTCTAATTTTTGGGCAGTGCATTTAACTAAAATAAAGGCAATTATTCAGTAGATTTGAGAGTTCGGGGAGACCACATACAATACACCCAGAGACCTGTAAACACCACAATGTGAACAAGTAATGGTGTAGTGTGACAGAGTGTGGGCTTCAATAGCCATCCCCAGTTAGTGGTAATGAACCACCTTCTTGACTTAAACTGTTTCGGAGTAAAGTAACAAATGAACCTGTATTCACATACACAGACAGGGGGTGCTCAGCAGATTTCCTCACCTAAGCAGCACATAAGGTGAACCAGATGGGTTCAGTAGACTTATTGTAACTGTTAGATTTTATTTCTGGATCTAGCATAATTGATCAAATGTAATTTCCACAGCAGCTGTTATGAGATTTGAAGCTGGAAGACTAGACCAGACTCTAATGTTCTAGTCCAAGAACGCAACTAGATCACAAAAAAGTTTATATAGTTATGAAAAGAACATGATGTTGAAAGTTAATGGTAAACCATTAAGCAAATTTTATCCACTCTGCTGACAAAATTGCAAAATCAAGACTTAGCTTAACAACTGAAATTTAACCTGAGTGAAATGTCAATTGAATACTTGTGCACAAGTTAAGCTCATGAGTTGCTTGTACTTGAATTGAATGTCTTGGATTTCCTTTTAGACATCTGACAAGGTGTGGGGAGTGTAACTTTACCCTCCAAATGGGTGGAAATTTGAGAAAAATAGGAAGTTAAAATTTCATTTTGGAACAGGATCAACAACAATCCACTTCTAGGTTATACTGTGGGCAAATCTTTATTTGGGAGCCAAATAAATCAAAAGAAGCTGGTCTATTTTCCATGATAAAATTTTACAAGGAACAGAAAATAAATTCTGCTCCATTAAAAAGAAAAGGAAGAGCTTGCATTAAATTTTTTTCACGCCAATTATATCCAAACCACTTTAGACCCAAAACACTTTTTGGAGCATGGAATGTCTTTCGCTTTATAACACTTACAGCCAATTTGCACATAGCAAACTCCCTCAAATAATATAATTAATGACCATCTAATCTGTTTCAATCTGTTGATTATCTCTGCAATTTCCCTCAGCAATGAAGATCCAGACTCATTTCTTTGTTACTAACCCCTTCTTACCTGGTCTCCCACATTCTATCCTCCACAAACCAGATGCTAATCAAGATTGTGTTGTCCTTGTCTTAACTCCCAACAAGTCCAGTTCCCCTATTATCCCTCTGCTCTGACCCATGGTTGCTCCTGGTCAAGCAGCATCTTGATGTTAAAATTTTCAATGCTCTCTCCAAACCCTTCCAATACCTCACCCTTTCCTGTCTCTGCAGTTCTCCCAGCCTACAACCTTCTAAATCTTTCAGGCCTCTTGTATGTCTCTAGTTTTAATTCTTCACCACTGGTGACCACGCCTTCTGTTGCCTAGGCCACAAGAACTGGAATTCCTTCCCTAAACCTGTCCATTTCTTTACCTTTACTCTTCTAGTGGAAGATACATTGGAAAACCCACCACGTTGTCCGAGCTCTTATTGTGCACAGTTCTCATCACTGCACTGCCTAAAGTTTACAAGGCTGTTCCCTTGTTTGGACATTATTAGCTATAAGGAGAGATTGCATAAATTTGGTATGTTTTCACTAGAACAACAGACGCTGAGGGGGAAACTCGATAGAAAGTTTACAAAATTATGAGAGGCATGGGTAGAATGGATAGACAGAGCACTTTCAAAGAAACAAAGAAACTTACAGCACAGGAACAGGCCCTTCAGCCCTCCAAGCCTGCGCCGATCAAGATCCTCTGTCTTACCTGTCATCTATTTTCTAACGGTCTGTGTCCATTTGCTCCATGCCCATCCAAATATATCTTAAAAGACGCTAACGTGTCTGTGTCTACCACCTCCGCTGGCAACGCGTTCCAGGCACCCACACCCTCTGTGTGAAGAGCTTTCCACGCATGTCTCCCTTAAACTTTCCTCCTCTCGCTTTGAACTCATGACCCCTAGTAATTGAGTCCCCCACTCGGGGAAAAAGCTTTTTGCTATCCACCCTGTCTATACCCCTCATGATTTCGTAGACCTCAATCAGGTTCCCCCCTCAATCTCCGTCTTTCTAATGAAAATAATCCTAATCTATTCAACCTCTCTTCATAGCTAGCACCTTCCATACCAGGCAACATCCTGGTGAACCTCCTCTGCACCCTCTCCAAAGCATTCACATCCCTTTGGTAATGTGGCGACCAGAACTGCACGCAGTACTCCAAATGTGGCCGAACCAAAGTCCTATACAACTGCAACATGACCTGCCAACTCTTGTACTCAATACCCTGCCCAATGAAGAAAAGCATGCCATGTGCCTTCTTGACCACCCTATTGACAAACATTGTCACCTTCAGGGAACAATGGACCTGAACACCCAGATCTCTGCTCATCAATTTTCCCCAGGACTTTTCCATTTACTGTATAGTTCGCCCTTGAATTTGATCTTCCAAAATGCATCACCTCGCGTTTGCCCGGATTGAACTCCATCTGCCGTTTATCTGCCCAACTCTCCAGTCTATCTATATTCTGCTGTAATTTCTGACAGTCCCCTTCACTATCAGCTACTCCACCAATCTTAGTGTCATCAGCAAACTTGCTTATCAGACCACCGACACCTTCCTCCAGATCATTGACATATATCACAAACAACAGTGGTCCCAGCACAGATCCCTGTGGCACACTACTGGTTACAGGTCTCCAATTTGAGAAACTCCCTTCTACTAC
Source organism: Stegostoma tigrinum (assembly GCF_030684315.1). Classification (NCBI taxonomy): domain Eukaryota; kingdom Metazoa; phylum Chordata; class Chondrichthyes; order Orectolobiformes; family Stegostomatidae; genus Stegostoma; species Stegostoma tigrinum. The sequence goes on along the minus strand of NC_081365.1, from coordinate 15,558,765 downwards.
TACCCTCTGTCTCCTGTTGCCCAGCCAGTTTTTTATCCATCTAGCTAGCACACCCTGGACCCCATGTGACTTCACTTTCTCCATCAGCCTGCCATGGGGAACCTTATCAAACGCCATACTGAAGTCCAAGTATATGACATCTACAGCCTTTCCCTCAATCAACTTTGTCACGTCCTCAAAGAATTCTATTAAGTTGGTAAGACATGACCTTCCCTGTACAAAACCAGGTTGCCTACCACTGATAAGCCCATTTTCTTCCAAATGGGAATAGATCCTATCCCTCAGTATCTGCTCCAGTAACTTCCCTACCATTGATGTCAGGCTCACCGGTTGATAATTACCTGGATTATCCTTGTTGCCCTTTTTGAAAAAGGGGACAACATTAGCAAGTCTCCAATCCTCTGGGACCTCACCCGTGTCTAAGGACACTGCAAAGATATCTGTTAGGGCCCCGGCTATTTCCTCTCTCGCTTCCCTCAGTAACCTGGGATAGATCCCATCCGGACCTGGGGACTTGTCCACCTTAATGTCTTTTAGGATACCTAACACTTCCTCCTTCCTTATGTCAACTTGACCTAGACTAAGCAAACATCTATCCCTAGCCTCAACATCTGTCATGCCCCTCTCCTTGGTGAATACCGATGCAAAATACTCTTTAAGAATGTCACCCATTTTCTCTGACTCAGCGTATAACTTTCCTTCTTTGTCCTTAAGTGGGCCAATCCTTTCTCTAGTTACCCTCTTGCTCTTTATATATGAATAAAAGGGCTTTGGGGTTTTCCTTAACCATGTTTGCCAGCAATATCTCATGTCCTCTCTTAGCCCTCTTAATCCCTCGCTTCAGATTCGCTCTACATTCCCGATATTCTTGCAAAGCTTCGTCTGTTTCAGTCGCCTAGACCTCATGTATGCTTCCTTTTTTCTCTTGGCTAATCTCACAATTTCACCTGTCATCCATGGCTCCGTAATCTTGCCTTTTCTATTCCTCATTTTCACAGGAAAATGTCTCTCCTGCACGCGAATCAACCTCTCTTTAAAAGCCTCCCACATATCAAATGTGGATTTACCTTCAAACAGTTTCTCCCAATCTACATTCCTCAGATCCTGCCAAATCTTGGTATAGTAGGCCTTCCCCCAGTTTAGTACTCTTCCTTTAGGACCACTCCTATCCTTGTCCATGAGTATTGTAAAAATTACAGAATTGTGGTCGCTATTTCCAAAGTAGTCCCCTACTGTAACATCAACCACGTGGCCGGGTTCATTCCCCAGCACCAGGTCCAGTATGGCCCTTTCCCAAGTTGGGCTACATACATATGGCTCCAGAAAACCCTCCTGGACACACCTTACAAATTCTGCTCCGTCTTGACCCCTAACACTGAGCGAATCCCAGTCAATGTTGGGAAAATTAAAATCTCCCATCACCACCACGTTGTTTCTCCTACACCTTTACATTATCTGTTTACATATTTGTACCTCTATCTCACACTCGCTGTTGGGAGGCCTGTAGTACAGCCCCAGCATTGTTACTGCATCCTGCCTATTTCTGAGTTCTACCCATATTGCCTCACTGCTCGAGTCCTCCATGGGGCCCTCCTTCAGTGTGGCTGTGATATCGTCTTTGACCATTACTGCAACTCCTCCACCCCTTTTACCTCCCTCTCTATCCCGCCTGAAGCATCGATATCCTGAGACAATCATGCCCCTCCCTCAACCAAGTCTCAGTAATAGCAATAACATCATACCTCCAGGTACCAATCCAAGCCCTAAGCTCATCCCCATGACGTAAAAGTTTAAAACAAATGTGAGAGGCAAGATCTTTTGTGAAATGATAAGTACCTGGAATGCTCTGGCAGAGGTGCAGCAGAGACAGAAACAACAGCAACGTTTGAGAGGCATCTTGACAGACATGAATAGAGGGATACAAACCATGTAGAGGCACAAGGTTTTCAGATTGGAAAGGCATCATGTGTTTGGCACAGTTTTGGTAGCTAAAGGACCTTTTCTTTCCTCATATACTCATTCACAGGATGAGTATGTCGCTGGCTAGGCAGCATTTATTGCCCAGAGGGCAGTTAAGAGTCAATCATGTTGTTGTGGGTCTGGAGTCACATGTAGGCAGTTTCTTTCTCTCAGACATTAGTCAACCAGATGGACTTTTCCAACAATGGATTCACAGCCATCACTATACTCTTAATATTGAATTCAAATTCTACCATCTGCCGTGGTGGGGTTTAAACCCAGGTGCCCAGGACGTTCTGCGTCTCTGGATCATCAGCGACAATTCCGCTAAGCTACCTGCTCGCATGCTGTACTGTTCTTTGTTCTTAGCATCTGATCTAATGTTGCCTTAGATATGTCAGTGCAATACGTTTATGTTTCTTTTAAAAACTCACTTGTGAAATGCCCGAGGATGACTCATCACATTAGAGGTGCTACATCAATTGCTATTGTTGAAGTACTGCCAGCCTCACCAGCACTATTGTGTCTCATCTCACGAAATTTCCTAATTTAACTTTGCAAAGGCTTGGTAAATATTGCAGCACTTGTTTAGTGTGTTAGCCAAATCCCCAGACTTCAACAGATTGTCTGATGTACGTGACAATTAAACCCTCAAACATGCCATTATAAACCTAACCCTGTGCATAACTATCCTGGTGTCTGTCTAACTTACAGACTAAGGAGATATTAGCACAACTGACCAAAAGTTTGAGATAACAAAGGTGTAGAGCTGGATGAACGCAGCAGGCCAAGAAGCATCAGAGGAGCAGGAATGCTGACATTTCGGACCTAGACCCTTCATCAGAAATGGGGGACGGGGAAGAGGGTTCTGAAATAAATAGGAATCGAGGGGGAGGCGGATCGGAGATGGATAGAGGAGAAGATAGGTGGAGAGTAGACAGACAGGTCAAAGAGGCGGGGATGGAGCCAGTAAAGGAGAGAATGTAGGTGGGGAGGTAGGGAGGAGATAGGTCAGTCCAGGGAGGACGGACAGGTCCAGGGGATGGGATGAGATTAGTAGGTAGGAAATGGGGGTGCAGCTTGAGGTGGGAGGAGGGAATAGGTGAGAGGAAGAACAGGTTAGGGAAGCGGGTACAAACTGGGCTGGTTTTAGGATGCGGTGGGAGGGATAGATTTTGAAGCTTGTAAAATCTACATTGATATCATTGGGCTGCAGGTTTCCCAAGCGGAATATGAGGTGCTGTTCCGGCAACCTTCGGGTGGCATCATTATGGCACTGCAGGAGGCCCAGGATGGACATGTCATCTGAATGGGAGGGGCAGTCGAAATGGTTCGCGACTGGGAGGTGCAGCTGTTTATTGCTAACCGAGCGTAGGTGTTCTGCAAAGCGGTCCCCAAGCCTCCACTTGATTTCCCTGATGTAGACGAGGACACAACGGGAACTGCGGATGCAGTATACCACATTAGCAGATGTGCAAGTGAACTTCTGCTTTATGTGGAAAGTCTTCATGGGGCCTGGGATGGGGGTGAGGGACATGTCATCTGAGGAATGGGAGGTGGAGCTTCGAAATCTCTCCTCCCCCTAATGCATCTCAAAACCAGCCCAGCTTGTCCCCGCCTCCCTAACCTGTCCTTCCTCCCACCTCAAGCCTCACCTCCATTTCCTTCCTACTAGCCTCATCCACCCCCTTGACCTGTCTGTCCTCCCCGGACTGACATATCTCTTCCCTACCTCCCCACCTACACTCACCTCTACAGGCTCCATCTCTGCCCCTTTGACTGGTCTGTCTCCTCTATCCATCTTCGATCCGCCTCCCCCCATTTATTTCAGAACCCTCTCCCCCATTTCTGATGAAAGGTCTAGGCTCGAAACGTAGCTTTCCTGCTCCCAAGATGCTGCTTGGCCTGCTGTGTTCATCCAGCTCCACACTTTGTTATCTCTTTCATTCTGTTGCTGTTCTGAAGAAGGATCACTCCACTTTCTCTCCCCACATGCTGCCAGGCCTGCTGAGTTTCTGCAGCAATTTCTGCTCATCTATCACCATTAGCCAAACATGGCCCTTAGACAGTGCAAAGAAAATGAGAATTGTGCTCCATCAGGGGTGTCAAGCCTTTTTTCGGCTTTAAAAACAAGTAGGAAATGTAGTTGATTGGCTGCTGCACTCTCTCCCAAACGTTACCTGGTCGTGGCTGGTTCAACAAACACATGTCCCAACCCTGAAATTCTCTCCCTAAATCTCAAAGTTCCAGGTTCAATTTCCATCCCATATAAAAAGTGGAAGGCTGGTGCAGCAGGGCAGTACTGAGTTCCACAATGACAGACATTTTAGATGACTTGTTAAATCAAAACCCTTTGGCTACTTGGGTGGGACGTAAAAAATATCCAGTGTTACTATTTTAAAACAAGGCCAGGGGCCTTCACCCTTATCTTTTTCCTCAACAGTCAACATCATAACGGCCTTATCACATTGCAGTCTGTGTTTGCAGTGAGCAAAACAGTTACTGCATTCCCTACATTATAATCATGACTACACTTCAAAAACCTCCGATTGTAAACTGGACTGAGATATCACTGATGATGAAAGGTATTATGGAAATGCAAATTTGTCTTTGTTTTATTTTCACAAGCTTTAGTACAAACAATGAACTAATTTGAAAGCGTAGTCACTGCTCTAAGTACAGAAAACAGTTGCCAATCTAAGCACAGCAAGGACTTACAAACAGCTGTGTGATAATGGCCAGATAAGGTCTTGTGAGAATTTTAATGTGAGAACAATTCAGTTTTCACCTTTCTTTCTGAATGCAAACTGAACAAAAGTGATGCCTATTTTAGTATCTGTCTTTATTCAGAAATATACATGGATTTACACAGTCCAATCTATTTATGCACATTGTTTCAACCTACAGTCCTGCATTGCCATTAATCCTGATGTTTCACCTCAGAACTGCAAGGAGTTTTAAAGACACCAACCCTTTCAATTTAACTAGCACTTTTGTTATTAAAAAAAAATTAAACCTTTCTTCTGTGTCAGTGAAAGAAATAGCCAAGTTGTACATTAACTTATCTTAAAATAGCCCCACTCTCTGTTGTGCTCGTGGGTACTGCTTAAAAGTAGACTCAACACTAAAGTAATAGAATGAAGTGACTGTAAATTCAACTGTCCTCGTGACCAGTTGGACACTGTGGCCCTGAAAATGCTGCACTCAGTGATAACCCACCCAATCAAACAAAACGAAAGGCTGGCCACACATTTTATTTGCATTTCTTCAACAGTCATGCGACAGATTGTTGGGAAAAGATACAGCTCGTTCACTAATAACTTTTAAGGTTGAAAACTTGCAGACATTGTCAGCACAGGCTGAACAATGGTGGCTCAGCGGTTAGCACTGCTGCGTCCCAGCACCAGGGACCCGGGTTTGAGTCCGCCCACTGCAACTGTTGGTGTGGAGTTTGCACATTCTCCTCGTGTCTGCATGGGTTTTCTCCCACAGTCCAAAGATGTGCAGGCTGGGTGGATTGGCCATGCTAAATTGCCCACAGTGTTCTGGGATATGTAAATTATAAGGGATGGGTCTGAGTGTCAGCGTGGACTTGTTGGGCCAAATGGCCTGTTTTCACACTGTAGTGATTCTATGATTCTAATGACTGGCCAAAGACGAATAAACTCAATCTAAGAGTCAAGTTTGAGTCCAGTGCAACTACACACATTGCTACCATAACCAAACGCAATATTTTGAGTCATATCAAAATTTAAACAAATTTGTTTCTCTCGCTACAGATGCTGCCAGACCTGCTGAATTTGTCCAGCATCCTGTGTTCGTTTCAGATTTCCACCACACCTTTTTGCCTTTATTCAATGATTTTAAAGGCTATCTTTAAAGAGAACATTAAAAGGAAAACTCAACCTCTGTTTTATCATCTCATTCATGGAATGTGTGCATCACTGGCTAGGCCAGCATTTATTTGTTTACCCCTAATTGCCCAGGGAACAGCCCCTGCGGAACGTTGACAGTGGGAAGGGTTGAGAAAACATGTTTGGTGAAAGAGCAGGGTATGACCCTTTGGATTTGGAGACAAGAGGGTGGAAAGTAAAGTCTTTGTTTGTGGAAAAACAAGGACATGCCAGAGGCACCTCAGTAGAAGGTGGCATTGTCCGAGCTGATGTGATGGAATTGGACAGATTCAAAGTTCAGAATGGAGTCCTTTCAGGGAGCAGGGTGTTAGGAGGTGCTGTCAAGTCAGCAGGTTTTTACTAGGTATTGGTGAACAGCCTATCCCAGAAATGGGAATGGTGAAGTCAAGGTGTGAAAGGGAATGGAAGAGTCAAAGGTGGATCAGGTAAAGGTGAGAGAAGAATGGAAATGGGATGCAGAACATTAGGTTTTCCAATTCTGGATAAGAGGAGGAAGCCATAGCCAAACCATTATCCATGTACTGGAGGCAGAATTACACAATTATAGGAGCAGAATTCGGCCATTTGGCCCATCGAATCTGCTCTACCATTTGACCATGGCTGACATACTTCATAACTCCATTCTCCAGCCTTCTCCCTGGAACTCCTGATGCCGTTACTAATCAAGAACCTATCTATCTCTGTCTTATACATACACTTAATGACTTAGCCTTCACAGCCTTCTGTGGGAATGAGTTCCACATTTTATACTCTGGCTGAAGAAATTCTTCATCTCAGGTCTAAAAAGGTCACATTTCATTTTGAGCCTGTATTCTCAGGCCCTAATCTTTCCCTCTAGTGAAAACATCTTCTCCAAATCCACTCTATCCAGTCCTCTCAGTATTCTGTAGGCTTTAGTCAATCAGATCCCCCCTCCTCCTTCTAGACTCCATCGAGTATAGACTCAGAGTCCTCAACCGCTCCTTGCCTGACAAGCTCTTCACTTCCAGGATCATTCTTGGAAAACAAAAAATTGTGAAACACCTCTTGGCCGTCTTCAATGCCAGTCGATCCTTCCTTAGATATACAGCCCAACACTGCTCACAATACTCCAAATGCAGTTTGACCAGAGCCATACAGCCTCATCAGTACATCTCTGGTCTTGTGTTCTAGGCTCCTTAAAATGAATGCCAAAATCGCATTTGCCTTCTTAATTGCTAACTAAACCTATATGGTAATCTTGAAAAAATTCTGAACTGAAACTCCTAAAATTTCCTGGAAAATCTCAACAGGTCAGACAGTATCTGTAGAGGGAAAGCATTGTTAATGTTTTGGGTCCAGTGACTTTCCTTCCGGACATTCTGAAGGATGACCTTGTAGATGTTAATAAAATCATTAAGGGGAGAGATAAGGTGAATAGCAAATGTCTATACCCTAGGGTGGGGGAGGTTCAAAACTAGGGGGCATATTTTTAAAGTGAGAGGAGAAAGATTTAAGTAAGGATCTGAGGGGCATTGTTTTCACACAGAGGGTGGTTTGTATGTGGAATGAATTACCAGAGGCAGTGGTAGATGCAGGGACAGTTACAATGTTTAAAAAATATTTAGCTATGTTTATGAATAGGAAAGTTTAGATGGATAATGGGCCAAACGCAGGTAAGTGGGGTTAGTTTAGTTTGGAAAACTCAGTCAACATGGATGAGTTGGACAGAAGGGTCTGTTTCCATGCTGCATAACCCTATAACTGTTTATACAGATGCTGTCAGATCTGTTGATATTTTCCAGCAATTTTGGCTTTAGTTCCTGATTTCCAACATCCACAGTTCTTTTTCCTTATACTCCACAATAGGACAGGCATAACTGGGACACAGGCAGGCAGGCACCCATAACTATGCCTTCGATATGGAGAAAGTGAAACAAGTCTAAGAGAAGAGGTAGTTGTTTAAATTGAGAGTGAACTCAGCTAGGTGAAGGAGGGTGGTACTGAGGAGGAGTCACTTGACCCAAAATGTTAAATCTGATTTCTCTCCACATGCTACCAGACCTGCTGAGCTTATCCAGCAAATTCTGCTTTTGTTGTTGAAGATTGGTGGTGTAGGATAGAGAACGGCTCAGGGCTTCATTCAAGGCAGAAGCAGAGAGCCTTCAGATCATCCTGATGTGGGATGGACATGGAGAAGATTGCACGCTCATGGTGAAGAGGAGGAAACTGTGGATTTGATGGTAAGCATCAGAAGAATCAAGAACATCAGTTGGAAGAGACAATGGACAAGGGGTGGGGGTAAAAAAAAAATCAAGTTAAGATAGCAAGACATAAGCTCAGTGGAGCAGGAACAGGCTGAAACAATGAGTGTGTCAGGGCAGTCCTGTTTATGGAGTTTGGTAGAAAGGTAGATGTGGCCTATGTGGGGTTGGGATCCTTGAGGTGGGAGTAGTGGATGGGAGATTTCCAGTGGAGATGAGGTCAGTGACTGCTGGAAACTAGACTAATATTCAGTGGTAGAGTCACGATCCAGGGTAAGTTAGCTCAGTTGGCTGGACAGTAGTTTACAACACTGTGATATCAACAGTATGGGTTTAATTCCTGTATCAACTGAGGATACCATGAAGGACACTCTTTCTCAACCTCATCCCTCACCTGAAGCGTGGTGACCTTCAGATTAAACTGCCATGATCTGTCTCTCCCTCTCTCTGATGAGAAGAGCAGTCCAATGGTCTGGTAGGAATATAATGACTATGTGATCAATTGAGAGAAGAGAGAGTGTCTGAAGGCTGGAGTTCAACCTCTGGCAGGTAGAGGGTAGCATGCTAGCCAACAACTTCATCACCCTCACAGCAGGGTTGGAAGCAACTAGTCCAGGGGGAGACAGGTGGGACTGGGAGAAGGGAGCAGAGAATGTTAGCCTTGCATTCTGGGTAACTAGCCCCATAACATTACCACGAAACCACTGTCTCTCCCTAGCTTAGCCTCAGTTGAGTTTGAATGCTGAACTGGAAGGCAAATATTAATGCTACTCATTTTAGAACATAGAACATAGAACAGTACAGCACAGTACAGGCCCTTCGGCCCACGATGTTGTGCCGTGGAATAATCAGAATCCAAAAGTAAAAAAACCTAACCTACATTCCCCTCAATTCACTGCTGTCCATGTGCATATCCAGCAGTCGCTTAAATGTCACTAATGACTCCGCTTCCACGACTACCACTGGCAAACTATTCCATGCGCTCACAACTCTGAGTGAAGAACCTCCCTCTGATGTCTTCTCCATACCTTCTTCCTAACACCTTAAAGCTATGACCCCTCATGGCAGTCAATCCTGCCCTGGGGAAAAGTCTCTTGGAGGACATTTCTGCTCAGTCAATATTAGATGTCACACAAACAACCACAGCAACTCCCAGATAGAGGGGGGTGGCAGGGAGATCATGTCACCACCGACTTGGAACCTACTGCTATTTTCAGGTGATGCTAAGGGATAGTAAATAAACAAGAAATAGGGAAGACCTCAAGATATATCCTTCAGGGACTCCAAATGGAATGATGTGGGAACAGGGGTGCAAATGTTTCTCTGCCTTTGATTTCATAGGGGACAATGGAACCAAGTGAGTGCATTCCCTCTTGGTTGCTGAGCCATGGGCAGCAGTGGTCAACTGGTCAAGAACATAGAACATTACAGCGCAGTACAGGCCCTTTGGCCCTCGATGTTGTGCCGACCTGTGAAACCAATCTGAAGCCCATCTAACCTATACTATTCCATTATCATCAATATGTTTATCCAATAACCATTTAAATGCCCTAAAAGTTGTTGAGTCTAATACTGTTGCAGGCAGGACATTCCACGCCCTTACTACTCTCCAAGTAAAGAACATACATCTGACTTCTGTCCTAATATCTATCACCCCTCAATTAAAAGCTATGCCCCCTCGTACTAGCTATCACCATCTGAGGAAAAAGGCTCTCACTGTCCACCCTATCTAATCCTCTGATCATCTTGCATGGCTTCAGAAATGGGTCAAAAATGCAATTCATTCTTTCTTTTAAATCTCTCAAACCTCTTCAGTTTTATTGTGACAAAGGTAAACATGCCCTTCTCACCATTCTTGGCCTATCTGCAATCTTTAGCCCAGATACCACAGCTCTCCATGGATCAGGAACCAGGAGGGAATGCACTCACTTGCTCCACAAAATCTAACACTTTGGCCTGTTGCATTTCTCTTCTTCAGCGTGGACTCAGGCTCGTGGCCTCAAGGTGAAGCCCAGTGCAATCTGGGTTCAAAGGACTGTTATTCTGAAGAATAACATTTCTTGTAGAAGGGTCCAGACCCAAAAACTCAGCTTTCCTGCTCTTCTGATGCTGGTTGGCCTGCTGTGTTCATCCTGCTCTACAGCTTGTTATCTCTGCTATTCTGAACTCTTATTTCGCTAATTCATCATTGGACTTATTTCTTTACTTTTCTAATATTTTTCCCCCAAAAGATTTGTACGTAAGAATCAGTACCTCGGTGCCTAAGATAGTGCCATAAATGGTGGCTTGTAAAAACTTTTCACTGTATTCATGTGACAATAAAGCTAATTCTAAATCTCCTTATGTGGCTCAAATTGCCACGTTTTGTTTAACAATGCTCCTGTTAATCACCTCTGGTTGTAGTTTGCCCATGCTATACAAATTCTAATTGTTGATGATTGCCCACCATTCTCACCAATCCAGAGAGTCGGAGGGTGGTAAATGGAGCCTGGGGCAGTGAAGGCCTTTCCATTTCACTGCTAAATCTCTGACATTAGATGAGATTCACATTCAAGCCAGATAGAATCCAGTAACAGATTCATAACTAGTTAAAAATTAACTTAAAAAAAAACCGACCAGTCTGGTTGAAGCGAACAATTATTTATGGAATATCTTGCTCAACACCAGCCTGTAACACAACCCTCATGCTGCAATGCTCGGACTAAAAGAATACATAAAAACAGAAGAACAATACACTGCCAGAAAAACAAACCCAAGAGATAAATCGAACAAGAAAAACTGAAGGGTCAGTTTTTGAAGAACTCTCTGTCTCTCTCTCTCTCTCTCTCTCTCTCTCTCTCTCTCTTCCCCCACCACCACCTCCCCGACTCCCAACCCCACCCAATTCAAACTTAAAGGCCTGACATAATACAGGTAAAAACCTGCATTTATGTGGCATCCTGATTACATCCCAAGTCACTTCACAGAATCCAATAAAGGTCAACACCCAGGAGACAATCAGGCAGCTGACCGATTGTTTGATCAAGTTAGGTGTGAGAAAGTTAAAAAGCTGGAGAAACTGAAAAGCAGGAGGTTTAGAGGGGATTGGACGAAAACATTCTTTCGCCCAGAGTGGTGAGCATCTGAAATTCAGTGCCTAGGAGAGTAGTGGGTGTTGGTAACCCCACATCGTTGAATAAGGAAGAAATAAGGAGAAACAGATGGCAGCGTCTGCTCAGAGAGAAACAGAGTTTCAAACTGCATTCTGGAGAAGTCATAACAGACTCAAAATGTTTTTCTGATAAAAGGGTCTAGGCCCAAAACATCAGCTTTCCTGCTCCGAAGATGCTGCTTGGCCTGCTGTGTTCATCCAGCCTCACACTTTGTTATCTCGGATTCCCAGCATCTGCAGTTCCCATTATCTCTGATCACAATTTTAACCTCACTGCGAAGCCTCTTCCAGGAATGCCTAACTTGAAGAAGTTACCCTCCTCCCTCCGGACCAACCTCAGGGGATCTCTCTCCCACTGCAACCCATTTCTGATGAAGGGTCTAGGCCCGAAACGTCAGCTTTTGTGCTCCTGAGATGCTGCTTGGCCTGCTGTGTTCATCTAGTGCCACATTTTGTTATCTCAAGTTGTCAGCATGTCCTGTTTTTATTTCAAGAGTCCAGAATCTCAATACTTCACTTTTTAAACTGTCTCAGGCAGAGTCCTGGGGGAGGCAGTAGTGTGAGATGTTAGAAAGGGAATGTCAGTTTTTAGGGTTATGTTTGAATGCACGGCTGCCAGTGATGTAGATAATAAAATCTGGAGCAGGGGGTTTGGGGGAGGGGGGGGGGGGGTGGGGAAGAACAGTCAGCATGTCATATTCTGTGACCCCAGTCATGAGTACATGCATTGCCTTGGGTCAGAGCATGATTAGGCTTGTCTGTCTCTACAGTTCTGATTGGCAATCCTAACTTACATGTAATGATTTCCAACTGGGCCAGATAAAGTTATATCTGAAACAAAAACCAACATTTTGCAGAAAGGAGAGCTATTTAACCAGACGGGTATACTTGCAGATATCAGATCTTACTACACAGAAAAATACAAGTGGCACAGATCAGAGGAAGATGGGATTTAACTTTGATAAGTTTGAGCTTGGAAGAAATAACAAGATAAGGGGAGTACTCAATGAATGGCAGGACAGTAGGAAGCTCAGACAAAGAGGGATCTTGGGGTGTTTGTCAACAGAAAGTGGCAGGGCAGGTTAATAGGGTGGTGAAGGAGGAATATGGATGTTTGCCTTTATGAACTGAGGCATAGGTTATAAGAGCTGCCAGGTTATGTCAGAGCTGTACAGAACTTTTGTTAGGTCACAGCTGGGGTATTGTTTACAGTCCTGGCCACCATACCATAGGGAGGATGTCACTGCACTGGAGATTCACTGAGGCACAGCTATGGAGAGAGGTTGGGTAATCTTTGGAACAGGGAACATTGAGGGGGGAACCCTGATACAGGATGTATGACATTACAAGGGGCACAGACAGCATGCGTGGAACACAGCTGTTCCCCTTAATCAAAGGGTGGGGGAGTAAGGGGGTGCACTTTTAAAACCTGAAGAGCAGGAGGTTTAGAGGGGATAGGAGCAAAACAAACATTCTTTCGCCCAGAGAGTGGTGAGGGTCTGAAATTCAGTGCCTAGGAGAGTAGTTGGGGTTGAATCCTTGAATAAGTATTTGAACAAGTACTTAAAACTGTCACAGCATTTAAGCCTGTGGGCCTACTGCAGGAAGGTGAGACTAGTATAGACTCAATGGGACAAAGGGCCACTTCTGTACTGTATGATTCTGTGACTGTGTCATCAATGTCCACAGCTTAAATCCAATAAGTCGCACACACAGAGCAGGAGAAAATAGGGCCAACAATAAAATAAAACAGACAATGGAAGGGTTAAACTGAAAGTTAGCATTCCCCATGCAGTACGCAGGCAACATTCTCACAGGTTGCTGCAAGAAAGGTTGATAACTATTTTCATTTTGAAGAGCACGTTATCAAAGTCACATTCAACAAACAGCACACACCAACAACAGGAACATTCAAAATTTCAATACAGGACCCAGGTCAGTGACTTACTTCTCATCTACATGGAGACTCGGAGGACATTTGATGGCCAGCCATGTTTTCCAGTTAACGTGACGAATCTTGTAAACTTGTCCAAATCCACCAGATCCAATCTTTTCCCAGCTCATAAACTCATCTGAATCAAAAGTCTTTAGCAGCCCCATTCTCCAGGAGGACTTGTCCTGTTCCTCCATCATTTAAAAATTTCTTCCCACCTCAAAACAAACTTTCTCTACTGCTCCGTTCTAACTTGTTGCCTGTACGTATCTCCCTTTGTTCCTATCCTCAGTAATAGCTGCTAATGGTCAGGTGCTCAAGGTGTGTTCATTAACTCAGCACTAACATCACTTCCTGTTGCAGCAGTGAGGTGAGCCACCCTTTCGGAATTTGTAGGCCTCTCTGAGCCATTAACCCATCCCCCTCCAACTCGCAGCAACTCACTCAGCTCAGCAGAAGCACATTTATCAGTCTTCCTACTGACATCAAAGCTGTGCTTCTACCTGCAGACTATATCCCCTGAAACTAAAGGAGAACTGAAAACCCAAGGGCTAACCAAAATCACTGGAGGTCAAGTGACTATGTACATCCTGTACCAAACCCACCCCCACCAACCAATTCACTGTACCTCCCTCCCAAAAATCCAATGCACCTGACACAGTAAAGGGAGTAGGGAAGAACTCCCCTGTGAGTTCCTTATCCTAAAATTCATGATTAAAATGTCTATCCAGTGCTAAAACAGGTAATAGTCAGCAGAGAATTTTGTAATGGTTATGTACAGCAAAACAACCCAGGGATAATCCCAGGAGGCCAAGCAGCAACAGAGGAGCAGGAAGGCTGATGTTTTGGGCCTAGATCCTTCTTCTGAAAGGATCTAGGATTTTTTTTCTGAAGGAGGATCTAGGCCCAAAACGTCAGCCTTCCTGCTCCTCTGATGCTGCTTGGCCTGCTGTGTTCATCCAGCTCTACACCTTCTTATCTCAGATTTTCCAGCATCTGCAGTTCCTGCTATCTCAGGGATAGTTCCACCTGGACAATCCCTGTTATCAGCACGCCCCATGATAGGACCTCTCAGTGTAAGATAGTCAAGAATAAATCCAAGTCGAATTCGGGAAACTCATCTTTGCCCAGACAGTGGTTGCCAGTTATAAGAGTTAGGATATTTTAAAGGAAGGATAGATAAGTACATGAGGAATGAAGCTAATAATAGGCTGCTGTAATTGCTGAAGCAATGATAGACAATGGGGTTTCTGCAGGATATAAAACTCTAGTCTGACCGGGCTGAATGCCCCACTCTGTAATTCCATTTAAATTTACCGATTCTTTTTACAGAATCTAACCTCAGTACCAGGTGTAGTGACTGTGATGAGGTTAGCCAGGTGGACCTCATAGAATATGAGTTCCCTGATTGGAGCTGTCAACCTGGTCCAATCAGGGAGCCCTGGCTGAGAGATATTAGCAGGAGTATCAGACATCCTGTTCACTGTTCACTGTTCATCTATAATAGAGACCATAATATTGAATTGCCTTCTTGAACTGCTCCAATCCATGGGGAGGAAGGGAGGTATCTACACCCTCAGTGCTGTTAGGAACAGAGTTCCAGGATTTTGACTCAGCTACACTGGAGGAATGGCAATATAGTTTCACTGATTTTTTTTGAGATCATTGAGATTTTTGGAGAAGTGACAAAGAAAATTCATAAAGGGAGATCGGCACACCTTGTCTGTACAAATTTCACTGAGGCGCTCAACAATGACCCATGTATTAGACTGGTTGGCAAGGTTAGATCACATGAAATACAGAGAAAACTAGCCATTTAGATACAAGACTGGCCAGAAGGTAGGAGACAGAGGGAAATGGTGGAGAGTTGTTTTTCAGATTGGAGGTCTATGACCAGCGATGTGCCACTAGGATTGATGCTGGGTCCACTGCTTTTTGGCATTTGTATAAATAATTTGGATGTAAATATAGGTGACACGGTTAGTAAGTTTGCAGATAAGACCAAAATTGGTGGTGTAGTGGAGAATGGAGAAGGTTATCTCAGAATACAATGGGGCCTAAATCCGATGAGCTAATTGGCAGAGGAATGGCAGGTGGAGTTTAATTAAAATAAATGTGACATGTTGCATGTTGATAGGGCAAATCAGGACAGGACCTATACAGTTAATCATAGGGCTGTGGGGAGTGTTGCCAAATAAACAGACCTAAGGGTGCAGGAGCATAGTTCCACAAAAGTGGAATTGCAGGTAGACAGGGTAGCCAAGAAGGCATTTGGCAGGCTTGTCTTCATTGGTTAGTCCATTGACTATAGGATTTGGGATGTCATAATATACATCCATAGAGTCATAGAGATGTACAGAATGGAAACAGACCTTTCAGTCCAACTGGTCCCTGCTGATCAGATATTCTATATAAATCTAGTCCCATTTACCGCCATTTGACCCATATCCCTCTAAACTCTTCCTATTCATATACCCATCCAGGTGTCTTTTAAATGTTGTAATTGTACCAGCCTCTACCACTTCAGCTGGCAGCTCATTCCATACATGCAACACCCTCTGTGTGACAAAGTTGCCCCTTAGGTTCCTTTTATATCTTTCCCCTCCCCCCCCTTAAACCTAAGCCTCTCTAGTTTTGGACTCTCCCACCTTGTGGAAAATAACTTGCTTGATTACCTTATCCATGCCCCTCATGGTTTTATAAACTTCCATAAGGTCACCCCTCAGCCTCGAAACTCCAGGGCAAATAGCCCCAGTACATTCAGCCTTTTCCAATAGCTCAAATCCTCCAACCCTGGCAACATCCTCATAAATCATTTCTGAACCCTTTCTCATTTCACAACATCCTTTGTATAGGAGGGAGACCAGAACTGCACACAATATTCCAAAATTGGCTGAATCAATATCCTGTACAGTCACAACATGACCTCTCAACTCCTATACCCAATGTCCTAACCAATAAAGGCAGGCATATCAAATGTCTTCTTCACTATTCTATCTACCTGTGACTCCATTTTCAAGGAATTATGAATCTGAACTCCAAGGTCTCTTTGTTCGACAACACTCGCCAGCATCTTACCACTAAATGTACAAGTCATGCCCTGATTTGCCTTTCCAAAATGCAGCACGTCGCATTTATCCAAATTAAACTCCATCTGCCACTCCTCAGCCCATTTGCCCATCTCATCAAAATCCTGTTGAACTCTGAGATAACCTTCTTCGCGAAGGGTCTGAGGAAGGGTCACCAGACCTGAAACTTTAACTCAGTTTTTTCCTCCACAGATGCTGCCAGACCTGCTGAGCTTTTCCAGCAACTTTGTTTTTGTAACCTTCTTCACTGTCCACCACATCTCCAATTTTAATGTCATCTGCAAACGTACTAAACATACCTATCCTATGTTCATATCCAAATCATTTATATAAATGACAAAAAACAGTGGACCCAGCACTGATCCTTGTGGCACACTGCTGGTCACAGGCCTCCAGTCTGAAAAGCAACCCTCCACCACCACCCTCTATGGTGGTACAGGACATTGTTGAGGGAACTTATTGAATATTGTGTCCAATTCTGGTCTCTCTGATTTAGGAAAGGTGTTGTGAAATTTGAAAGCATTCAGAAAAAGTTTACAAGGATATTGCCAGGATAGGAGGGCTTGAGCTATAGGGAGAGGCTGAACAGACTGGGGCCATTTTCCCTGGAGTGTTGGAGGCTGAAGGGAGACCTTATAGAGGTTTACAAAATCATGAGGGGCATGGATAGGGTGAATAGCCAAGGTCATTCCCCTGGAGTAGGGGATTCTAAAATGAGTCGGGCATGGGTTTAAAGTGAGAGGGCAAAGATTTAAAAAGGACCTGAGGGGCAACTTTTTTCATGCAGAGGGTGGTGCATGTATGGAAGGAGCAGCCAGAGGAAGTGGTGGAGGCTGGTACAATTAAAAGGCATCTGGATGGGTACCTGAATAGGAAGGATTTAGAGGGGAATGGAATGGCTGTGTGTGTATGCATCTGCATCACATGGAGGGAATATAGGTGCTGCCCTGTATCTCCTACTGTGGTGCTTTCAGACAGTAAAGGTGGCAAATTTGTGGTCAGAGCTTTGGCAAGTTCCTGCAGTGCTTCTTCGAGATGGTACAGCCTGGTGCCACTGTGTATTGGTGATGGAGAAAGTGGAAGTTTTAATGTGATGGATGGGGTGCTGATTATACAACTGCTTTTGCCTGGATTGTGTTGATCTCTTTGAGTGCTGCTGGAGCTACACTCATCCAAGCAAGTAGAAAGTATTCCATCAGACTCCGACTTGAGTATTATAGATGGTGAACAGTTCTGGGAAGTTGAGAATGAGTTATTCCCCACAGAATTCTCAGCTTCTGATCTACTCTTGTAGCTACTGTGCTTATATGGTTGGTTCAGCTCAGTTTCTGGTCATTGCTATCTCCCAAGATATTGATCGCAGTGATAGTGATGGCATTGGATGTCATGAGGAGTAGAAAACTGGATTTTCTCTTATTAGAGACTGTCTCGCACTTGTGTGGTGTGAATTTTACTTGGTCCTTATTGCCCAAGGCCAGATATTGTCCAGGTCTTGCTGCACTTCAACGTGGGCTGCTTTAGTATCTGATGAGTTGTGAACGGTGCTGAACATTCTGGCTTTATCATCGAGGGATTGACATTGATGAAGCAGCTAAAGATGGTTGGGGCAAGGACACAAGCCTGAGGAACTCCCATAATGTTCAGGATGCAGATATAATTGACCTCTGAAAACCAGAAGCATTTTCCTTCGTGCTACGTATGACTCCAACAGCAGAGATTTTGCCTTCTGATTCTCATCTCCGGTTTTGCTAGGACTCTTTGATATCACATTCAGCACCATTCACAACTCCTCAGATAGTGACATATTCCATGCCCAAATACAGCAAGACCTGGACAATATCCAGGTTTGGGCTGACAAGTGGCAAGTAATGTTCATATTCTTGCATGAATGAAGCCACATTGTTGGCATCACTTTGCGTCACAAATTGTTAGTCCATCCAACTGAATTAAACCAATACCCATCCAGCTGTTAAACTGTAAGAGGGCGTACTCCAGGAACTATCCTGTATTTAACACATGATGCAAGTTCCCTGTTATTCAAGTGCCACACAACAGGAAGTTTTTAAACATGAAAAAAAAAGCAATAACCAGCTATAATTAGAGAGTGTAAACACATTGAGTAATGCGTTGTTGGACAGCACATTTGCAAGATTACACACGAAATTCAAAGCTGGTAAATAAATTGAGGGCAGGTCCTAATTATGCTTGGATTTAAAGCATCAACAGTATGTTGCATTTTCCACTTGAATGGAAAAAGATAGTTACAATCAAAGATCAAACCTTCACAGTGCACTGCTTTCAATGAATGTTGGACTGATGTTATTCAAGGAAGATTTCAGAAGAATGTAAGAACAGGAAAAGGCCACTCAAGCCCGTTCTGAGTCGTTCCAGAGTCTATAGGATCTTGAAAGATGAGTACAAATGCATCCATCATTTCAAGGACCACTTCTTTAATTGCCTTGGAGTGAAGATTACCAAGTCCTGGAGATTTATTGGCCTTTAAACCCACCAATTTTGCCAACATCATTTCCCTACAAATACTGATATCCGTCAGTTCCTTCCTCTCAGAAGACCACATGTTCCCAATGTTTTTACTTTCTGTCCTCCTTTGTGAAGGCAGAACCAAAACATTTATTTAATTGGTCTGCCATCTTTTTTCCCTATTTTAACATTCCCTGTTTCTGATTGTAAGGGACCTAGATTTTACCTTCAATAAACTTTTTCTTTTCATATACCTATAGAAGGTCTTACAATTAGTTTATATGTTTCTCACAAGACTTCTTTCATACTCTACATTTTGTCTCTATATCAATCCTGTTAACCTTCTTTGCTGAATTCTAAATTGTTCCCAACCTGTTGCTTTATTTGGCCAATTTGTACATCCCTTCCTTGGATTTAATAATATCCCTAATTTTCTTTGATCATCTTCTTTGAGTAGCTTTTCCCATTTTCCTGTTGTGCCACAGAGGGTTGAACAATTGCTGCAGTTCCTCTATACACTTCTTAAATGATTGCTGCCTATTCAGTGTTATGCCTTTAGGTAATGTTCCCCAATTTATCATCAGCAACTCACGCTCCATACCATCATGGTTTCTTTTATTTTGATTCAGTACCTTAGTCTCAGAATCAGCTTTGTCACTCTCCATCATAAAGCAGGGTTCTATCATATTATGTTCACTCTTCCCCAAGGAGCCTCACTCAGCTAGATTGCCAATTATTCCTTTCTCATTACACAATACCAAGTTTTGAATGGTCAGTTCTCTAGTTGGTTCCCCAACATATTGATCTAGAAACCATTTCATACAATCTCCAAAAATTTCTCCTTTGTGGCACTATTTCTGATTCAGTTTGTCTAATCTAGAGTGATAGCCTGAGAGCCACCAGCAGAGGCAATGGATTAGTGATATTATTTCTGGACTGGTAACGAGGTGATGCAGATAATGTTGTGGGAGAATGGGTTCAAATGCCACCATGGCATTTGGTAGAATTTGAATTCAATGAAATATCTGAAATTAAGAGCATAAGGATGACCATGAATCCATTGCTGATTGTTGGAAAAACCCATCAGTCTCACTAATGTCCTTCATTGGCCTATCCTTACCTGGTCTGGCCTAATGTGACTCCAGACCCAAAACAATGTGGTTGACCCAACTCCCCTCTAAGTCAATAAATGCTGCATGGAAACAATATCTTCATCCTGAGAGGTATAGACAGGGTGGATAGCAAGAAGCTTTTTCCCTGAATGGGGGACTCAATTACTAGGGGTCACGATTTCAAGGTGAGAGGGGAAACGTTTAAAGGAGATGTGCGTGGAAAGTTCTTTACGCAGAGAGTAGTGGGTGCCTGGAACACGTTGGCAGTGGAGGTGATAGAAGCGGGCACGAAAGCGTCATTTAAGATGTATCTAGACAGATACATGAGTGGGCAGGGAGCAGCGGGATACAGATCCCTGGAAAATAGGCAACAGGTTTAGATAGAGTATCTGGATGTGCGCAGACGGATGTGCGCAGGCTTGGAGGGCCAAAGGGCCTGTTCCTGAGCTGTAATTTTCTTTGTTATTTGTTCCTGTGAATGAATAATTTTTAAAAATGCAGATTAAATTTTCCCAGAAGTATATTTATACCTTTATTGCTTGTGTCTCTAATTTCCTGTTTAATGACTTCAGCAACCATCTCCGGCAACCACCTAGAAACCGATAACCATTTCAAGCCCACCAACTCCCACAGCTACCGAGAATACACCTCATACCACCCACCTTCCTGCAAAGATGCCACCCCGTATTCCCAATTCCTTCACCTCTGCCACATCTACTCCCAGGATGAGGCATTCCACTCCTGTACATCTTGGATGCCCTTGTTTTTCAAGGACCGCAACACCCCCCCTCAGCGGTTGAGAACACCCTCGGCCGTGTCTCCCGCATTTCCCACAACTCATCCCTCACACCCCCTCCCTGCAATAATAACCAAAACAGAATCCCTCTCATCCTCATGTACCATCCCACCAACCTCCGGATCCAATGCATCATCCTCTGACACTTCTGCCATCTGCAATCCGACCCCACTACCACAGACAATTTTCTCTTCCCACCCTTATCTGCTTTCCAGAGAGACCACTCTCTCTGTGACTGCCTTGTCTGCTCGACACTCCCCTCCAGCCCCACCTCACCCGGCACTTTTCCCTGCAACCGCAGGAAGTGTTACACCTGCCCCTACACCTCCTTCCTCCCTCACTCCCATCCCAGGCGCCGATACAGTCATCAATGTAATGGAGGAAGAGGCGCGGTTTAGGGCCCGTGCAGGCACGGAAGAGGGATTGTTCCATGTAGGTTTCAGAACCCCCTTCCCCTCCCCTATTTCTGAAGAAGGGTCTAGGCCCAAAACCTCAGCCTTCCTGCTCCTCTGATGCTGCTGGGCCTGCTGTGTTCATCCAGCTCTACACCTTGTTATCTCATTTTCTTGCAGTTCATTAATGGATTTAAAAGCTTGAGCATTGTTAAGGACAGACTTTATTCAATGAGTATGTTTTAACACATCCTGCTCCTATGATGCTGCTTGGCCTGCTGTGCTCATCCAGCTCTACACCTTGCTATCTCCAATATTTTACTTGTTTTACTTCCTTATCAGTTATGACAACAATGTGATTTTGCATACTCGGATTCTAAATGTTTCGACATGCAAACAAGCTTCTTTTTAATCAGAGTGGCTTAATTCATTTTAGTCTTGATTATAATCGAAGTTCTCTTGTGTTTATAGCCTGATCACAACGAGTAGCTAACTTAGAAACTGGAAAACCCCACAAAGTATTATGTAGAATCTAATGCAGATGAACTGGTTATTCAGCCCAGCTTGTCTGTGGAATTATCACACTCCATACAAGCAGCCTCCCTTACCTAACCTTATCAGCATTTCCTTCTAATCCCTCCTCCTTACAGTACTTAATGAGGCTGCCCTATTCACTGCAACTATTCATATGGAAGCCAATTCCATTCCAACCACATTCTGGGCAAAGCAGTTTCTCTTGATTTATTAATGTGGATAGCATCTCAGTCAAGATTCCCTAGGCACAGATGGAATAAGGCAGCGATAGACACATCATTTGACTATCAGTTAATCTTTATTTTGCTTTGCCCAAGGTGATCCAAGCCCAGGTCCCTCGCTCTATGAGGCAGCAGTGCCAACCATTGAGTCACTGGGCTGCCCTGAATATGTGTGATATGAGGGACTAAGCTTCGTACAAGTAGTTCTTGATGGAAATTGAGGTGTTTTGTAAAACTAGAAATTATTTCAGTGTTTTGTATTTAGTATTTACTGGTCGGCATGAGCATTACTGCAGTAATTAACCTCCTCCAAACATAAACATATCTCTAATATAGGAAAACAAAGGAAAGGTTATAAGAATTACTGAGGTCATGATTTACGTTAAAGATATATTGGGCACCACATTACCCCATGTTCGAAGGAAAGGCAGGTTTCTGTTCTTTGAAGGAATGAAAGCTAAACTTCAAAGGGAGGTGGGCAAGAAGACAGTGGTCGCCCTGGCATTATGAGTAGCTGCCATGGTCATTGGCTGAGGTGCCTATATAAGTAGTTGACATAAGCCGGTGCCCGAGTAAGAGCTATCAAACAACAGGAGGTGGAGACAGAGGGAGAGAGAGAAAAAACCAAAGGGAAACAGCCACCATCCTCATATGAGAAGTCTTCAAGTTCCTCTACATTAGCCCAAGGGAAGAATAAAGACTGGTCTCCAAAGGCTACCACCAAAAACCATAAGGCAACACAGGGCCCCATTATCTCACTCCTCCATTGTACCAATCAGCTTCAGGATCGGTGAGATGTTCTCATCAGTGGCGGTCATATACTTATATTGCCTAATTCATTAACGTAACATGTCAACACTGCTGCTTCTCAAAAGGCTGTCAGCATATGGCTGCAAGTAGTTGCCTGCTCGCATTAATGTCTCGGATTGTAAACCCTCCAGTCAAAATTAAGATTTCTCTGTAATGGCAGCTCAGAATTTGAGAAAGTGTTTTTGAGAGTTTATGCCTGCAGTGACCAGAAGCTCTGTATCGTGACATGGTAGAAACGTCATTCAAACTAAGATGGATATCTTCATTGGTCTGGTTGGGAAATGGATTCATAGTTTATGGTGAAACACATACACACCTCAGGTTAATCATTCACTGTGGCGAGAAGAGAGAAAATAGGTGCAGGAATGGGCTATTCAATACAATCATGGCTGATCATGCAATCTCAGTGTCACTATCCTGCCCTCTCCCCAAACCCCTTAATCACTTTAGCTTTAAGGGTTACATCCAACTCCCTCTTGAAAAGATCTAATGAACTTATCCCATCAGCTTCTAGTAGGAGAGAATTCCACAGGCTCTCAACTGTCTGAGTGAAGAGATTCTTCCTCATCTCAGTCCTGAATGGACTTAAGAATAACCTCAGCCCTTATTTTTAGGCTGTGACCCCTAGTTCTGATTTCCCCAACATCAAGAACTTTCTTCCCATATCTAAGCTGCTCAGTCCAATCAAGATTTTATATATTTCTTTGAGGCGCCCCTCATTCTTCTAAATTCAAGTGAATGCAAGCTCAGTTGACCATCCCTTCCTCATATGTCAGTCCTGCCATCCCAGTAAACAGTCTGGTGAACCTTTGCTGGATTCCTTCGATAGCAATAATATCCTTCCTCAGACTAGGAGACCAAAACTGCGCCCAATACTCAAGGTGTGGCCTCAGCAAGGCCCTGTATAACTACAGCAAGGCATTCTTGCTCCATTACACAAATCTTGTTGCTATGAAAGTTGGTCATTAGCTTTCCTCACTGCCTGCTCCACCTGAATGTCAACCTTCAGCCTCTGTTCCAACATGACATCCAGGTCTCGTTACACCTCATCTTTTCCTAAACTGCCAACATTCAGATAATAATCTGCTTTCCTGTTTTAACCTCACATTTATCCACATTATATTGCATTTGACAAGTATTTGCCCACTTAGCCAGTCTGCCCAAGTCACTCTGCAGCCTCTTAGCATCCTCCTCACAGCACACACTGCAGAAGACATTAAGGCGGGGGGGGGGGGGGGGGGGGGGGAAGCTAAATTTGGAAATATGACATTCAATACCTTCCTCCAAATCATTAATGTATCTAACGTATCTTGTGAAAAACTGATGTCCCAGCACTGAACCCTGCAGCACCTCATTCATCACTGCCTACCACTCTGAAAAGGATCTATATGTTTCAAATCTCTGCCTCCTGTCTGCCAACCAATTCTCTATCCATGTCAATACATTACTTCCAATACCATGACCTTTAATTTTCCTTAGTAATCGCCTGTGTGGAATCTTGTCAACAGGCTTTTGAAAGTTAATTATGCAACATCTACTGACTCACCCTTATCTACTCTACTGGTCACATCCTCAAAAAATTCCAGAACACTTGTCAAGCATAATTTCCCTTCAGTGAAGCCATGCTGACCAGAACTGATTCTGTCACTGCATTTCAAATGCTCAGTTATTAAATCCTTAATAATTGACTCCAGCATTTTCCTCACCACCAGTCAGGCTGACTGCCTATAACCATTTTCTCTCCCCCTCCTTTTTTAAACAGTAGTGTTACAATAACCACCCTTCAGCCCATTGGAACTCTTCCAGAATCTAGAGAATGCTGGAAAATGGTCTCCAAAGCATCCGTTATTTCTAGGGCCACTTCCTGAGGTACATTGAGATGCCAGCATTAAACCCTAGGGATTTATCAGGTGTTAATCCCATCAGTTTCCCCTATACCAATTCCTGACCAATAAGGGTTTCCTTCAGTTCCTCCGTCATGCTTGACCCTCTTTTGCCTAGAATTTCCTGAAGATTATTTGTGTCCTCCTTAGTGAAGAAGGGTCCAAACTGATCTGCCATCTCTTTGTTGTGCATTACAAACACCTGATTTGAACAGCAAAGGACCTACATTTGTCTTTATCAATCTTTCCCTCTTCACATATCTATAGAAGCTTTTACTGTCAATTTTTACATTTTTTGCAAACTTGCTTTTATATTCTATTTTCCCTTTCCAAATTAAATTCTTTGTCCTTCTATGCTGAATTTTACATTTCTCACAGTCCTCAGATTTGCTGCTTTTTCTGGCCAATTTATATGTCTCCTCTTTGGCTTTAACACTATCCTAGATTTCACTTGTTAGCCATGGTTGAGTTACATGTCCTGTTTTACTCTTACACCAGACAGGGATGTACAATTGTTAAAGTTCATCCATGTGTTTTTTAAACATCTGCCATTGCCTATCCATCATCAACCCCTTAAGTATCCTTGGCCAGCTTATTCTAGCCAATGCATGTCTCATACCATCAAAGTTAGCTTTCTTTAAGTTCAGAACCCTAGTTTCAGATTTAATTGTGTCACTCTCCATCTCAATGAAGAATTCTACCATACTATGATCACTCTTCCCCAAAGCATCTTGCACCACAATGTTGCTAATTAATCCTCTCTCATTACATAATACCCAATCTAGGATGGCTTGCTGTCCAGTTGGTTCTTCAACATATTGATCAAGGAAACCACCCCTCATACGTTCCAAGAAATTTTCCTCCATCGCATTGCTACCAGTTTGATTAGTCCAATCATTATGTAAATTGAAGTCACCCATAATAACTACTATACTCTTACTGCATGCATCTCTAATATCCTGTTTGATACAGTCCCCAGCATCACAACTACTGTTTGGTGGTCTGCACACAAGCCCCACTAATGTCTTTTTTCCTTTGGTGTCCTGCGGTTCCACCCAAACTGATTCCACATCATTGACTGTAATGTTCTCCCTTACTATTGTGTTAGTCTCCTCCTTAACCAGCAACACTACCCCACCTCCCTTCTGAATAACCCTGGACATTGCGTTCCCATCCTTGGTCACTCTAGAGCCAGGTCTCTGTGATTCCATACAAGAACATACGAGATATTGGTCTGGAGGTGGAGCCAATTTTGAAGCCATTGTAGCATTGGCCTTCCCACATACTCCATGTCAGTGGCCACACTTTAGAAAGGTTGGAGGTAAGGGAGGGGTATTCACCTGTGGAGAATGGTCTAACCTTCATTTGATTGTCTCACACATACGTTTGTCCAGTTAAGTATCTGCTGGATGACAGTGAGGACCAGGAAGCTCTGACTGACTTTACCATCCTTTCACAAGGGGTACTTAGAATAAGGTTAGAATGGCTGAGCTCAGACCATTCACCATTCATTCCTCTCAGTCTTATTTGGCAAGGAGGGTTAACACTGCTGCCTCACAGAGTCAGGGACCTGGGTTTGATTCCACCCTTGGTTGACTGTATGTGCAGAGCTTACATGTTCTCCCCAAATCTGTATGGGTTTCTTCCGGGTGATCCAATTTCCTCCCACAGTCCAAAGATGTGCAGGTGAGGTAGACAGGCCATGGAATAGAACATAGAACATAGAACAATACAGTGCAGAACAGGCCACTCGGCCCTCGATGTTGCGCCGACCTGTGAACTAATCTAAGCCCCTCCCCCTACACTATCCCATCATCATCCATCTGCTTATCCAAGGACTGTTTAAATGCCCCTAATGTGGCTGAGTTAATTACATTGTCAGGCAGGGCATTCCATGCCCTCACCACTCTCTCATTCTCCAAAAGCAGACACATCACTCTATCAGACTTGGACCATAAAAAATAGGAAGAGTAGGCCAATCCATAACTTTTGATTCCCCTACTAATCAAGGACCTATCTCAGCCTTCAATATACTCTGCCACCACAGCTCTCTGCACAAGCAGTTCCGAAGACTCAACTCTGAGAAGAAATTCATCATCAGCACCCTTTTATTCTGAGGTTACACCCTTTGGTCCTTGGCTCTGTCACAAGGAAACACTATTCTCAGCATCTACGGTTTGGGGAGAGGGCTTGGGGTGAAGTTGGAGAGCTGGTCGGAAAGTCAATGCAGACTCAATGGGCTGAATGGCCTTTTTCTGTTCCGTAGATTTTATGATTTGATGAGGGTGCCTCACGTAGCCTGTGGCATATAGCCTCTGCAAAGAGAGAGCAGACAGGATCTGGGACCATGCCATCTGAATTACAGCAACTGCAATAGTGCAGCTCTGTCAGTACTGTGCTGATGCGCCTGTCTGGATTTGATGCTCATGTCTTTCCAGTGAGGTCTCACACCAAAAGGCTACAAGGAAAAAGCAATCCCATAGTGCATGCAAGTATCTGCAAGTCTACACAACATGCTGAGGTTTGAGGGCACGTAACACAACCGGTTTCAAATTGCATCTCTTCAAGTTAATTTCATAGGGAGGGTTCTTGTAGGTGGAAATGTGGAGGGAACGCACGGCTATTCCTGAAGATATACTGACACTTTTCATCAGCTTGTTAGCTTGCTTTCTTCTTTATGTTACTCCCTGAATATTCTTCTTGAGTACATTAGTTTGATGCTATAGTGCCAGTTTGTGAAGGACCCCCTTGGCCAAACTGGTCCTCTGAAACCTCTGTAAATCTTGTCACATAAAAACTTGGAGAAAGTGTCAAGAACCTCTGCCTGACCATTCATATGTGAACTTTCTGATAGGGGATGCTCAACAGGGATCAAGAAATGGAGTTCTGCCTACTCCTCCTTCCCTCTTGTAGTGTACTTCTTTATTGAACTGAGACAGAGCTCCCCAAATGTCCAATTGTATGTAGACTAGGTGACATAGCAGTCTACTAATCCCAAATTCTGACGTTCAGGTTAATGTTCTGGGATCATGGTTCAAATCCCACCATAACAGCTGATGGAATTTAAATTCAATTAATGAATCTAGAGCATAAACAGTAGTCTCAGTGATGGATCTATGAGAAAAAAAACATCAATTGTTGTGAAAGCCTACAAATGCCCTTGAAATCTATCGTCCTTTCTGTCAAAAGGGAAGTGATAATTAGGGCAAGTGCTTTTCTAGCACTGCTTGTGGATCAAGAGGAGCAGTTAGGTGTCTCTCCTCTGTAACCACTCAAATTGACCTGCCGTAATCCATTCCTCCTTGAGACCCTCAGAGCTTCCCACACACAATCGGTTGAACCACTCCGCAATTTCTGAAATAATCCCTCCTTACATTCTCTAAGAACCCCCTCCATTTGATCTCACGGCCATTGTATTACTTCAATCCCTTCCATTTGGACAATATAATCGGCCCCATCAAGCAAACCCAATGAAGGCCAGGAAAAACAGAAAGGTTTTCAGAGAAACAAAGTGGCAATGACTATATTAACTATTACAGAGTTAACCAAGTATCACAAATAAAAGTGATGAAATGTTAAGACATGGAATAATTTGTGTTTAAAAAATAATCAATCAGTCAGAATGAACACGATCTTCAGGTGATTTATTTCTTGGAGCTGCAGGAAATTATTAGCAACAATTATCCCATTGACAGGGTTGTTAATATGGAAAGCATGGTAAAAAGAATGCCAGGCCTGTCATCATCCAAACAGAATAAAGTTACATGCTTGTTCTGAAGAAAGGTCACTGGACCCGAAATATTAACTTAGTTTTCTCTTCAAGGATGCTGCCAGGCCTGCTGAGTTTCTCCCGAAATTTCTGTTTTTGTTTCAGCTTTCCAGTATCCGCAGTTCTTCATTTTAATAAAGTCATGACTTTTCCTTCTTTCAACAAAATAGTTTGAGGATACCCTGGCTCATTCTTAAGGACTTGCTGTACAATTGTAGGTTGGGGGTGGATATGCTGGGGTTATAAGGTGTGGCATGTATTACAATTCCCATTTAAAACAGCCGCTCACTCATTCATTCACTTATGGTGTTAGTTTCATCAGCACAACCACAGCTCATAGTCTGTAATGACATAGTTCAGAATTCCAAAGCATAAGTCACCTTCAGACTCCATTCATTGCTATTTACGAACCAAATAGTCAAACCAAATATTACTCAGGGCCTTATATTTTATCATTTTGTTTGTCACGGTTAATGTAACTGATAACTTCTGTTTATTAATGGGTATGGCAAATATGCTTACTAGACAAAAATAACGGAAAATTCTGAGCACACTCAACAAGTCAGGCAGTTTCCGTGAAGAGAGTAATAGAATTTTGAGTCAAAGATTTACCAGGTTTCAGGATCCCAAAGTTGGAACCATGTAGGGCCCCTCTGAGCCCACACTAGTTGGCAGTGAGGCTAAATCAGCAAACTTCTAAGAGGCAGCTTCCTAATGAGTACCCTCTCATTTAGTGTTCCATTCAAGAAGATGGGCAGCCTCCTGAAGTAACATGGAAGAGTTTTAGGATACATCTCAAGATAGGTCTACACATTATTTCAATGTGCTTAAGTTAGAATTAGTAACGATTGATTCCTGGGTTAGTAAGGCTGACAGCCTGGATCAATGAGGACAACTACAAATGCGATGCAGTGACTCAGTGAAATGGGATGCACTGACTCGGGGAAAGGGGATGCAGTGACTGAGGGAAAGGAGATGCAGTGACTATGGAAATGGAATACAGTGACCAAGGAAATGGGATGGAGTGACTGGGTGAAGTGGTATGCAGTGGCTGAGGGTGCTTGGGATTCACTGACTTGCAAATGGGATGCAGTGACAAAGGGACATGGAATACAGTGCCTGAGGGAAATGGGATGCAATGACTGAGTGAATGGGCATGTAGAGATTCAGGGGTCTTGGGATAAAGTGACTGAGGTAAATGGGATGCAGTGACTGAGGGAAATTGGACGCAGCCACTGAGTGAAATGGGACGCAGTGACTGATGGACACACACACATGCACACACACGCAGATGCACACAAGCACACAGACGCGCACACAGATTCGCACAAACACACACGCACAGATACACGCACCCACGCACACACAGACACACACGCACACAGATGCACCCACAGACACACACGCACAGGCGCACACACGCACACAGATACACATGCGCACACACACACGCACACCAACGCACATACAGAGACACGCATGCACACACCCACGCAGACACACACAGATACAGACACACCCACAGACGCGCACACAGAGACACACACAGACACGCATGCACAGACAGGCGCACACACAGATGTGCACACAGATACACATGCACACAGATGCACAGACGCACGTGCACACATACACACGCATGCATACAGATACATGCACAGAGAGACACACAGACACACACAGATGCGCACGCACATGCACACAGAGACGCGCACACAGACCCGCATGCGCACACACGCATGCAGAGACACACAGACTCACGCACACACAGATACAGACGCACACACACACAGATGCACAGACACGCGCACACAGAGAGATAGACACACAGACGCATGCACACACAGAGACACACATAACACAGATATCCACACACAGAGACAGACAGAGACACACACGCACCCAGGCACGCACACAGAGCCACACACAGACACACAGATGCGCACACACACAGACGCGCACAAACAGGCGCACACAGACGCACAGATACAAGCACACAGACACATGCACAGATACACACACGCACACGCACACACACAGGGAGACACACAGATGCACACAGACCCACAGATACGCGCATGCACACACACACAGAGACACACAGATGCACGCACGCAGACACGCACACACGCGCACACAGAGATGCACACGCACAGATATGCAGACAGACACACAGAGACACACACAACACAGATACCCACACACAAAGACAGACAGAGACACACACGTACGCGCACAGAGACACAGACACACACACAGATTCACGCACACAGACACGCACGCACGCACAGACGCGCACAAACAGGTGCACACAGATGCATGCATACACAGAGAGATACACGCACACAGACACACGCATGCACACGCACGCACAGAGACGCACACAGATACACACGCACACACACACAGACACACACAGATGCACACACAGACGCACAGATACAAGCACACAGACACATGCACAGATACACACAGGCACACACACACAAACAGGGAGACACACAGATGCACACAGACCCACAGATATGCACGCACACGCAGATACACAGACACACGCACACAGATGCCCACAGACGCACACACACACACAAAGACGCACACGCACAGACGCACACACACACGCACGCAGACACACAGATGCACACACAGACGCACAGACACAGATACACACACACACGGAGACACACACATAAGCACACAGATACACGCACACAGAGAGACATGCGCATACACACAGACTCACACAGATGCACACACACACACAGACACACACACACGCACAGATAAACACAGACGCAGACAGACACACAGACGCGCGCACTCAGGGAGATGCACGCACAGACACACACACGCACAGACACATGCACACATAGAGACACGCACACACTCAGACACAGATGCGTGCACACAGACACACACGCACACAGATGCACGCACACACAGACACATAGATATACACACGCACACACAGAGACACAGGTGGACACAGACAGATACGCACGCATGCACACACACAGATACACGTGCACACAGACTCTCTCCCACTCTTACACACACACTCTCTCACACACACACACACACACACACACACACACACACACACACACACACACACACACACACACACACTCTCTCTCTCTGTCACTCACTCACTCATCCCAAAGAAAACAAAGATTATCCGGGGTGGGATTAGACAGCCATGGCTGACAAAGGAAGTCAGGAAATATATCAAAGAGAAAGAGACAGCCTATAAAGTGGCCAAGAGCACTGGGAAATCAGAAGATTGGGAAGGCTACAAAAATAGACAGAGGATAACAAGGAGAGCAATAAGGAAGGAGAGGATCAAATATGAAGGTAGGCTAGCTAGTAATATTAGAAATGATAGTAAAAGCTTCTTTCAATACATAAGAAACAAACAAGAGGCAAAAGTAGATATTGGGCCGTTCCAAATTGATGCTGGAAGGCTAGTGATGGGAGATAAGGAAAAAGCTGAAGAACTTCATAAGTACTTTGTGTCAGTCTTCACAGTGGAAGACATGAGTAGTATGCCAACAATTAGGGAGAGTCAGGGGGCAAAGTTGAGTACGGTAGGCATTATAAATGAGAAAGTGCTAGAAAAGCTAAACGGTCTAAAAATTGATAAATCTCCTGGCCCCGATGGGCTACATCCTAGAGTTCTGAGGGAGGTGGCTGAGGAAATAGCAGAGGCTTTGGTCGTGATCTTTCAAAAGTCACTGGAGTCAGGTGAATTCCTAGATGATTGGGAAATTGCTGTTGTAACCCCCTTGTTTAAGAAAGGAACAAGGCAAAAGATGGAAAATTATAGGCCAATTAGTCTAGCCTCGGAAGATGGTAAAATTCAATATGAGGTGTCTAAATTCCTGGAAGTGCAGGGTCAGATTAAAACAAGTCAGCATGGTTTTAGTAAGGGCAGGTCGTGCCTGACAAACCTGTTAGAATTCTTTGAAGAGGTGACAAGTATGTTAGACCAGGGAAACCCAGTTGAAGTTATCTTCTAGACTTCCAAAAGGCCTTTGATACAGTGCCTCACGGGAGGCTGCTGACCAAGGTGAGGGCCCATGGTGTTCGAGGTGAGCTACTGGCTTGGATTGAGGATTGGCTGTCTGCCAGAAGGCAGAGAGTTGGGATAAAAGGCTCTTTTTCAGAATGGCAACCGGTGACGAGCGATGTTCCGCAGGGTTCAGTGTTGGGGCCACAGCTGTTCACCTTATATATTAATGATCTGGATGAAGGGACTGGGGGCATTCTGGCGAAGTTTTCCGATGATACGAAGATAGGTGGACAGGCAGGTAGTACTGAGGAGGTGGGGAAGCTGCAGAAAGATTTAGACAGTTTAGGAGAGTGGTCCAGGAAATGGGTGATGAAATTCAATGTGAATAAATGTGAGGTTTTGCACTTTGGACAAAAGAATACAGGCATGGGCTATTTTCTAAACGGTGAGAAAATTCGCAAATCAGAAGTGCAAAGGGATCTGGGAGTGTTGGTCCAAGATTCTCTAAAGGTTAACTTGAAGGTAGAGTCCGTAATTAAGAAAGCGAATGTAATGTTGTCATTTATCTCAAGAGGGTTGGAATATAAAAGCAGTGATGTGCTTCTGAGGCTTTATAAGGCTCCAGTTAGGCCCCATTTAGAATACTGTGTCCAATTTTGGGCCCCACACCTCAGGAAGGACATACTAGCCCTGGAGCACGTCCAGCAGAGATTCACACGGACGATCCCTGGAATGGTAGGTTTAATGTGGGATGAACAGCTAAGGATCCTAGGATTATCCTCGTTAGAGTTTAGAAGGTTGAGGGGAGATCTAATAGAAACTTACAACATAATGTATGGTTTAGAAGGGGTGGACGCTAGGAAGTTGTTTCCATTAGGCGGGGAGACTAGGACCCGTGGTCCTAGAATTAGAGGGGGTAAATTTAAAACTGAAATGAGATGACATTTCTTCAGCCAGAGAGTGGTGGGCTTGTGGAGTTCGTTGCCGCAGAGTGTAGTGGAGGCTGGGACGTTGCATGCCTTCAAGGCAGAGATTGACAAATTCTTGATCTCAAAAGGAATCAAGGGCTACGGGGAGAGTGCAGGGAAGTCGTGTTGAAATGCCCATCAGCCATGATTTAAATGGCGGAGTGGACTTGATGGGCCGAATGGCCTTACTTCCACTCCTGTGTCTTATGGTCTTATAGACAGGTACATGGATGGGTGGGGAGCAAATCGACACAGACCCTTAGAAAATAGATGACAGGTCGGACAGAGGATCTCAATCGGCGCAGGATTGGAGGGCCGAAGGGCCTGTTCTTGTGCTGTAATTTTCTTTGTCCTCTTTATTTGTGCTCTTGCCTCTCTCTTACCTTTTATACCCACATTAATATTGCCCTCATATTTTATCATCTTCCCCCTTATTGCCTTTTTACTTGTCCTCTGCTAGTTTTCGAAAGGCTTCCCAATCCTCTGGCTTCCCACTAACCTACACCACATTTTATGCTTTTGCATTTGCTTTCATCCTGTCCCTGACTTATCTTGTTAGCCGTGGTTGCTGATCTTTTCATGATCTCAACTCCACTCTCCTGCCTGCTCCCCATTGCCCTTTCTCCCTATTTTTCATCAGAAACATATTTATTTCTTCCTTGAATCGGTCGATTGGTGCTGCCTCCATTGCACTCAGGGGCAATGAATTCCACAGATTCACAACCCTCTACTCATCTCCATTTTGAACATTCCATCTCTCACTCGATAGCTACAGCTTCTTGTTTGAGACTGTCCCACAATGGGGAACATGTGCTCAATGCCCATCTTTTCAATCCCCTTTACTATTTTATATACCTCAATCAGAACCACCCCGCTCACTCTTTCAAACACCAGCAAGTACAAGCCCAAGCTACTCAGCCACTTCTCATATGGCAGCCCTTTCATCCCTGGAATCAATCAGTTAAGCCTCCTCCGAACTGCCTCCAGTGCAAACGCATCCATCCTCTGTCAAGGGATCAAAACTGGACACAACACTCTGGTCTCACCAACACCCAAGGTATTAGGAAAAACACTTTGTTACTTTAATGATCCAGTCCTTTTGTGATAAATGCCAGAGTTCCATCTGCCTTTCTTATGCTATGCTGTACCCACATACCCACTTTCGGCTATTCATGCACAAAGACAGCCAGACAACTCTGCACTGACACACTTTGAATCTTCCTTCCATTTAAATAATAATTCGCCCTTTTTTTCCTGGACAAAATAGGCAAGCCTCGCACTTATCCACATTAACCACCTGCCAGATTCTGGTCCATTCTCCTAACCTATCAATATTCAGCTGTGTATGTTTTATTTCACATCACAGGCTGTTTTCCCACCTATTTCAGAATCATCCATGCATTCTGTTATGTTACATTTTGTCTCTGCTTACATATCATTTGTATAGGTTACAAACAGTTGAAGTCAGAGAACTGAACCCCGCCACACTCCACCAGTAATAATTCACCATCCAGGCAAAGGCTCATTTATCCTGACCCTCAGCTTTCTGTCAGTTCGCCAGTCCTTTATTCAAACCAAATTTCTACCCTTAATCCCCTTGGCTGTAACCTTCTGGTTCACTTTTTTACGCAGCAACTGGTCAAATTCTTTCTGGAAATCTCGATATGCCACATCCCTCAGATCCCTATACAAGATCCTCAATTCTGCCACCTCATCAGTTCCTGACTTCATTACAGCTTTTGTTCAAACACGGTCAAGAGTTGAATTCCGGAGGTGAGCTAAAGATGGCTACATTTGACCCAGTGTGGCATCAAGGAGCGCTAGCAAAACTGGAGCTGATGGGAATCCGGCAGAAACTCACCACTGGTTGGAATAATATCTGCACAGGGGACGATATTTTTTCATTCTTTCATGGGAAATAGGGCATTGCTGGTTAGACCAGCTTTTATTGCCCATCCCAAATTGCCCAACTAATATCTGGAGTTGCACGTAGGGCACACCAGGCCACGCAGTTTCCTTCCCTAAAGAACATAAGTGAACCAGGTGGGTTTTTCCGACAATTGACAATGGACTTACGATCATCATTGGACTCTTAATTCCAGACTTTCATTGAATTCGAATTCCATTATGTGCCATGGTGGAATTTGAACCAGGTCCTCAGAACTTTACCTGAGTGTTTGGATTAATAGTTTAGTAATAATACTATTAACTCATCGCCTCTCCTAATGGGAGACATTTTGGTTGTTGGAGGTCAGCTGCAGGTGGTCCTGAGGGTAGAGTCCTAAGCCGAGCCATCTTCAGCTGCTTTATCAATGACCTTCCCTCCATCATAAAGTCAGAAGTGGGGATGTTCACTAGTGATGGCAGAATATTCAACAGCATTCACCACTCCTCAGATACTGAACCTGTTCATGTCCAAATGCAACAAGGCCAGAATGATATCTAGGCTTGGGCTGCTAAGTGGCAAGTTGCATTTATACTACACAAATACCAGGTAATGACCATCTCCAGTAGGAGAAAATCTATAAATTCCCTTGACATTCAATGGTGTAACCATCACTGAATTGTCCGCTATCAAAATCCTGGGTTTTACCACTGAACAGAAATTCATCTGGACTTCTTATTTAAATGCAGTGGCTACAAGAGCAGGCCCAAAGCTAGGATTACTGCATCTAGTAACTCACCACCTGACTCCCGAAGCCTGTCTACCAGCTACATGGAACAAGTCAGAAGACTGATGGAATACTCCCCACTTGCCTAGACGGGTGCAGCTGCAAAAGCACTCAAGAAGTTTGACACCATTCAGGAAAAAGCAGCCTACTCCCTCCAGTGCTCAATGGCAGCAGTGTGTGCCATCTATGAGATGCACTGAGAAATCTGCAAAAGATCCTGAGATAGGACTTTCCAAACCTACGACAAATTTCATCTACAAGGACAAGGGTAACAGATATATGGGAACAGCACCACCTACAACACCCTGTCTAAGCCACTCACCATCTCAACTTGGAAATATAGGGTGGGAAAAGGGTGGGTGTGATGACATATCCCTCCTCGAATCACAACTTGACCTCAAAGATCTTCTGCACAATATTGTATTTCTGGTATTGAAGCCTGATTTAAGCTGTTAGCCTTTGATCATTTTAGCAAACTGCTTCAACTTTGAGGGAAGATTGTATTTAAATCCCCAGATCTCTTGCTCAGCTGCATGATTTAGCACTTTTTCATTGATTTTACACATTGCAACACAAGTAAACAAATTAAACTCCATCATTTTTCTTACTTCATGGGATGTGGGCAGTGCTGGTGGTATTGCATTTAATGCGTATTGCTAATTGACCTGGTGAAAGTTGTGGTGAGCTGCCTTCTTAAATCAATGCAGTCTTTCGGCTATACAGGCGCACAGTGCAGTTCAGAAGTGAGTTCCAAGATTTTGACCCTGCAATCATGAAGGAATAGGCTGATATTGCTTCAGGTCAGGAAGTTGCAAGATTCAGAGAAAACCCCAGTGGTCACATGCATTTGTTGCCCTTGTCCTTTGGGTGGTACAGTTGATCAATGTGGAAGAAGTCTGCCTATTCCACTCATCTGTTTATATCTTGTTTAAGCAATTGATTGTACTGCCTTTGTTCTCATAATCAAAGAGCCAACTGAAATTGACTGTGCCAGTCACATGTGCACAATCGACAGTTTGGTGAAGTGTTAGAAATCGGCTTGGGTCCTGGGAACGTATCCAAGCTCAAGGCAGAAAACTGAAGGACTACAGCAGCTGAGGTAACAAGGTGTAAAGCGGGATGAACATAGCAGGCCAAGCAGCATCAGAGGAGCAGGAAGGCTGACGTTTTGGGCCTAGAGCCTAATTCAGAAATCAAGACCCTTCCACAAAAGGCTGTTGCCCTTGAATCAACTGTTAATCTGGGCACAAGAAGTTGCTTTGGAAATGACACCTACATCACCTCTGACACTCAATTCAACTGCCAGCTGGCCTTTATCATACATGCCAGAAGGTAACATCATAGACGTGTTATGTTATAGAAACATAGGGCAGCACAATGGCTCAGCGGTTAGCACTGCTGCCTCACAGCCCCAGCGAACCGGGTTTGATTCCAGCCTCAGGCGACTGTCGGTGTGGAGTTTGCACGTTCTCCCCGAGACTGCATAGCTTTCTTCCGGGTGCTCCGGTTTCCTCCCAGAGTCCAAAGATGTGCAGGCTAGGTGGATTGGCCATGCTAATAATGTTCAGGCATGTGTAGGATTAGTATATGGGGATGGGTCTGGGTGGGATGTCTAAGGGTTGGTGTGGACTTGTTGGGCCAAAGGGCCTGTTTCCACGCTGTAGGGATTCTTTGATTCTTTGAACATTCACTGGAGTTGAAAAGACTGTTTCACAGAAACCTATTAAAAAAAACCCTATAAAATTCTCTTGGGATTGGATAGGGTAAACACAGGAAGGAGTATCCCAATGATTGGGGTATCCAGAACCAGGAGTCAACAGTTTAAGCAGATTTAGGACTGATATAAGGAGAAATTCATTCATCCAGAGATTAGCGAGGCTCTGGAAGTTTCTGGCCACAGAAAATGGTTGAGGCCAAAACATTAAATATTTTCAAGAAGGAGTTATAGAGTGATAGATTCATATCTCACGGAAACAGACCCTTCAGTTTAACTCATCCATGCCAACCAAGTTTCCAAAACTAAACTGGTCCTACTTGCCTGCATTTGGCCCATATTCTGTTAAAAACTTTCCAATTCATGAAACTATCCAAATGTCTTTTAAATGTTGTAACTGTACCTACACCTACCATTTTCTCTGGCAGTTCATTTTTATACAAACCACCCTCTGTGTGAAAATGTTGTCGCTCAGCTCCCTTTTAAATTTTTCTCCTCTAACCTTAAAAAATGCCCCCTAATTCTGAACTCCCCACCCTTTGCTATTCACCTTATCTCTGCTCCTCATGAATTTATAGATTTCTATAAGGTCACCCCTCAGCCTCCTACGTTCCAGGGAAAAAAGGTCACAGCCATTCCAGCCTCTCCCATAACTTAAAGCCTCAAGTCCCTGGTAAATCTTTTCTGAACCCTCTGCAATTTAATAATATCCTTCCGACAGCAGGGTGATCAGAACTGTATTCCAAAAGTGACCTCACCAATATCCTATACAACCTCAACATGGTATCCCAACTCCTGAACTCAATGTTTGACAACAATACCCAGGGCACTACCATTAACGATTTAAATCCTGCCCTTGTTCATTTTAACAGAATACAATATCTCACATTTATCCTAATTAAACACCATCTGCCACTCCTCATCCCATTGGCCCAGACTAAAGGGGTCAAAGGGTATGGGGGGAAAGCAGAAACAGGGTGCTGAAGTGGATATTCAGCCATGATGATATCAAAGGGTCGAAAGGCCTACTCCTGTTCCTATTTTCTCTGTTCCTAGTTACTTTATGTTTGCAAAGTGTAATAATTATACATTCCTGCATCATAGTAGACCTATAAACATACAATACAGGAGCAAGCATAGACCATTTGCTCCTTCAAGCCTGCTCAACCTTTCAATCTGATCATGGCTGATCATCGAACTCAATGGCCTTTTGTCATTTTTACCTACATCCTTTGATCTTTTTAGCCTCAAGTGATGTATCCATCTCCTTGAAATCATAAAATGTTTTTATGCTCACCTGCTTTCTGTGGTAGATATTAACTGGACTCAGAAGGAAGTTCAAAATTTGGCTTCTCTCAGCTCAAAATGGATATCCATTTATTATTGCGCTGCTGGTTGATACCTTGATGTGTGTAATCTGGTTACCATTTTCTACATTATAGCAATGAGTACAACTCATGACCATATTTGAAATGCAAAGTACTTTAGTAAAACTTAAAAAGTTATGAAAGGAGACTAGCACCATTCACAAACAGTAGACATCTCAAACGCTTTACAGCAATTGAGGAACTTTTGTGGCCATTGTTGTAAAATAGGATGAGTGACAACAAGATACTGTGGATGCTGGAAATCTGAAATAAAAACAGATAATGCTGGAGTAACTCAGCATCTGTGAGGAGACTAACAGAGTTAATGTCTTGAGCTTGACATGACTTCTTCAGAATGGAAAGGAGTATGGAGAGGATCCTGAATCAATCAGAAGAAAGTTCAATATGCACCATTACAGGATAGGTCTATACATTATTTCAATGCGCATAAGTTAGTATGTTCCTTCAAGATTCCAATGTGTTCCAAAATTGAAGATGTCCTGCCTTTTTCTCTGATGGGATTTCCCCATTAAAAAGCCAAAAGGACTGCGGATGCTGTAAATCAGAGACAAAAATAGAAATTGCTGGAAACACTCAGCAGGTCTGGCAGCATTTGCGGAGAGAAACCAGAGTTAACATTCCGGGTTGCGTGACCCTTCATCAGAACCCTTCCTGGATTTCCATGTTAATCTTTTGACCTGTTCACCTTCACTGCAATCTCTTGGAGGATAAAGCGTTTACTAAAACTCACTTTCATAGCCACATCTCTTTCTTCAGTGACTGCACCCAGCTCTTCCTTTCTCCAAACAGATTCTAACCAAGTCCCATCTTTCATGTTTCAAGCCCAGCCATGGGTTGGGATTACAGATATCTCCAGGCATAAAACATTCCACAGACAGTTGCTCTCACTGCATCCTGCTATCCACACTCAGTGCCATGTGTTGCCACATGCACACTGTTAACCTCTCAACATAGCTATGGAGAAGGAGAGGATTAGGCCAAATGGGAGGATATTTAATTGGGGAAGAGGAAACTATGATGCGATTAGACATGAGTTAGGAAGCATGGACTGGGAGCAATTGTTCCATGGCAAAGGCACTATAGACATGTGGAGACTGTTCAAGGAACAGTTGTTGAGAGTGATGAATAAATATGTCCCTCTGAGACAGGCAAGAAGGGGTAGATAAAGGAACCTCAGATGACGAGAGCGTTGGAGCTTCTTGTCAAAAGGAAGAAGGTAGCTTACATAAGGTGGAGGAAGCTAGGGTCAAGCTCAGCTCTAGAGGATTACAGGCAGGCGAGGAAGAAGCTCAAAAATGGTCTGAGCAGAGCAGGAAGGGGCACGAGAAAGGCTTGGCAGAACAGATTAGGGAGAACACAAAGGCATTTTACACTTATGTGAGGAATAGGAGAATGGTCAAAGAAAGAGTAGGGCCGATCAGGGATAGCATAGGGAACTTGTGTGTGGAGTCCGAGGAGGTAGGGGAAGCCTTAAAAGAGTTTTTTGCTTCTGTCTTTACGAAGAAACGAACTTTGCAGTGAATGAAACCTTTGAAGAGCAGGTGTGCACGCTGGAATGGATAGAGATAGAGGAAGCTGATGCGCTGAAAATTTTGTCAAACATTAAGATTGACGAGTCGCCAGGCCCGGACCAGATTTTTCCTCGGCTGCTTTGGGAAATGAGAAATGCAATTGCTTCGCCACTTGCGAAGATCTTTGCATCCTCGCTCTCCACTGGAGTCGTACCTGAGGACTGGAGAGAGGCAAACGTAATTCCTCTCTTCAAGAAAAGAAATAGGGAAATCCCTGGCAATTACAGACCAGTAAGTCTCACGTCTGTCATCTGCAAGGTGTTAGAAAGGATTCTGAGGGATAGGATTTATGACCATCTGGAAGAGCATGGCTTGATCAAATGCAGTCAACACGGCTTTGTGAGGGGCAGGTCATGCCTCACAAACCTTATCGAGTTCTTTGAGGATGTGACTAGAAAAGTTGATGAGGGTCGAGTTGTGGATGTGGTGTATATGGACTGCAGCAAGGCATTTGTTAAGGTTCCCCATGGTAGGCTCATTCAGAAGGTCAGGAGGAATGGGATACAGGGGAACTTAGCTGTCTGGATACAGAATTGGCTGGCCAACAGAAGACAGCGAGTGGTAGTAAAAGAAAAATATTCTGCCTGGAAGTCAGTGGTGAGTGGTGTTCCACAGGGGTCTGTCCTTGGGCCTCTACTGTTTGTAATCTTTATTAATGATTTGGATGAGGGGATTGAAGGATGGGTCAGCAAGTTTGCAAACTACACGAAGGTTGGAGCTGTCGTTGACAGTATAGAGGGCTGTTGTAGGCTGCTGCAGCGGGACATTGACAGGATGCAGAGATGGGCTGAGAGGTGGCAGATGGAGCTCAACCTGGATAAATGCGAGGTGATGCATTTTGGAAGGGCGAATTTGAAAGCTGAGTACAGGATTAAGGATAGGATTCTTGGCAGTGTGGAGGAACAGAGGGATCTTGGTGTGCAGATACATAGATCCCTTAAAATGGCCACCCAAATGGACAGGGTTGTTAAGAAAGCATATGGTGTTTTGGCTTTCATTAGCAAGGGGATTGAGTTTAAGAGTCGTGAGATCTTGTTGCAGCTCTATAACACTTTGGTTAGACTGCACTTGGAATATTGCGTCCAGTTCTGGTCGCCCTATTATCGGAAAGATGTGGATGCTTTGGAGAGGGTTCAGAGGAGGTTTACCAGGATGCTGCCTGGACTGGAGGGCTTATCTTATGAAGAGAGGTTGACTGAGCTCGGACTTTTTTCATTGGAGAAAAGGAGGAGGAGAGGAGACCTAATTGAGGTGTACAAGATAATGAGAGGCATAGATAGAGTTGATAGCCAGAGACTATTTCCCAGGGCAGAAATGGCTAACACAAGGGGTCATAGTTTTAAGCTGGTTGGAGGAAAGTACAGAGGGGATGTCAGAGACGGGTTCTTTACACAGAGTTATGAGAGCATAGAATGCGTTGCCAGCAGCAGTTGTGGAAGCAAGGTCATTGGGGACATTTAAGAGACTGCTGGACATGCATATGGTCACAGAAATTTGAGGGTGTATACATGAGGATCAATGGTCGGCACAACATCGTGGGCTGAAGGGCCTGTTCTGTGCTGTACTGTTCTATGTTCTAACACTCCCTCAAGTCATCATTCTTTGTCTCATTCAGCACTTCAACAGCTTTTTCCTCTTCTTGTCAGGTGTTAATAAGCACAAGGTCCGAAACCCAAGGGTAGCAATGTTCCTCTAGGTTCTTCCTTCCCTCTAACTCCATCTATCTTCTAATCCCACCTCTTGCCTTTATTAATTATACTCTCTGACCATACCCACTCTGATGCTAAATGATCTATGCTCAGCAAAGCACTTAGTTTTATCCATTTGCAGCCCCACTTCAATGAATTTCAGGCATGACACGTTGGTGACCTCTTCTTCCACAGCCTTCACCTCCATGCCATTTCTTTGAACTGGAGTCCTCTCGACACCACATGGTCCCTTTCTCCAATCTCAATGACTTCCCCTCCCTCTGGCCTTTTACTTGCATTTGCTCTCTTAATATAAGAACTGCTGATGTGACATTGGCAGTCTTAATTTCTCTGCTCCCTCTCCCACTCTAACCTGTCTTCCTTTGAAATTGCTCCATTCCCTCAGGTCCAATCGCAACCTTGCTATCAAACCTGCTGATAAGGGCAGTGGCTGGTATCTTCTGGTGTTCTGACCTCTATCTGCCAGAGATTGAGCTCCAACTCTCTGACACTTCCTCTAATCTCCCCAGACGATGATCCACCAGTGATCCATCGAGCTGTTATTTATAGGACTCATTGATATCACCTCCTCCAAAGGTCTTCTTTCCCAAACTTTACATCTCATACACTGGGAAAATCAAAATGGCAAAGACAGTCATGAGGAGTAATTCATAAAATGCATTTGGGATAATTTCCTAGAATAATACATTTGGATGTAATCGGGGTCAGGCTATTTTTAGATCTGGCAAAGTGTAAGGAGGTAGATTCAAAAAATAATCTCCAACTAAAACATCCTCTAGGGAACAGCAGCTATTACATGAAAGAACTTCGGCTTTAGTTTGAGAGTGAGCAATATGGGTAAAATACAACAGTGATAAACTTAAATAAAGGTCATTACATGATAAGGGCATTCAAATGTGGAAAAGATTTTTGGTAAATCAGAGAACTAGGCCACAATCACTGCCGGTAGATATTAATGACTTGGATGAAGGAAATGAATGTACTGTCACCAAATTTACCAATGACAGAAAAATAGATGGCAAGGATGACTTAAGGAGTCCTTAGAGGAATACTGACAGGTTGAGTGGGCAAAAGCTTGGCAGATGGAATGTAAAGTGGGAAAATGAGTGATTATGTACTTTGTAGAAAGAATTGAATTTTATTTAAATGGGAAAAGACTGCAGGAAGCTCCATGATGGACGGATTTGGGGCTCCTGGTGCATGAATCACACAAAAAAAAACTAGCATACAAGTTCAGTAGTTAATAAGGAAGGCAAACTGAATGCTGGCCTTCATTTCAAAGAGAATGAATAAAAAATAGATAGGCCTTGCTAAAACAGTACAAGGGCACTAGTCAGATCACAGCTGGAATATTATATACAGTTTTAG
The DNA here is from genome assembly GCF_030684315.1 of Stegostoma tigrinum. Classification (NCBI taxonomy): domain Eukaryota; kingdom Metazoa; phylum Chordata; class Chondrichthyes; order Orectolobiformes; family Stegostomatidae; genus Stegostoma; species Stegostoma tigrinum. Next base: position 15,515,097 of record NC_081365.1, on the reverse strand, counting down.
TCCCTTCGTCAGGAGGTACTGGCACATAAGGCAATCCAAAGAGGATTTAATAGGTTGATCCCAGGTATGGAGGGACTGTCTTATGATGAGAGGTTGAGAAGGTTGGGCTTTTACTCATGGGAATTTAGAAAAATGAAAATGGACTTTATTGAACCATATAAGGCTGTTATGGGCTTCACAGAGTAGATGTGGAGAGATTGTTTCCCTTTATGGAAGGGTTTAGGATCAGAGAACATAAAACTTAAGTGAGGAACTGTCTTTTTTTCTCTCTCAGAAGGTGAATTCTTTACCACATTTAATAGCACAGCAAAGTTGATGGTCCATACAGCCTATTTTTAGATTAGATTCCCTCCAGTGTGGAAACAGGCCCTTCGGCCCAACAAGTCCGCACAGCCCCGTGGAACATCCCACCCAGACCCATCCCCCTATAGCCCTCACACCCCTGAACACTACGGGCAATTTAGCATGGCCAATCCACCCAGCCTGCACATCTTTGGACTGTGCGAGGAAACCCATGCAATCCTAGGTTTATGTTTATGGCCATTTACACTTATTTTATGTGTCTATCAATCCTGTATTACCATTAGCACTCACTTTGTGTCTTTTGCTCTGGGCACTCACATTATCTGTACCACTTACCCCTCACCCACTTTATCAACAGCATAAAGCTAACCACACGAGCCCACTGGAGCAGCACATGGGCTGCTCCGGGGGCCCGCAGCCTAAGCAGCAAGTTCCAGAGCAGCGCGAGGAGAGCGTGTCCTGGAAAGAGAATGACGTGGCTGAGGCAGTCCTGGAACCTACCTTGCAGCAATTGAGTGCCACTATGGAGTAGGTTGGAGGCTTGGATCAGAGCAAGGATGGTTGTTGAACGGGGATCTGGCGCGTGTGGTCAGACCACGTTTGGAGGCCCTGCACTGAGCTGCGAGAATGCAAAGTATATTTGACTGTTTTTTTAACCTGCCTGCAAAGTCAATCCTTCACAATGTCTTATTTCTAACTTTTTTTAAAAAAACTGTCAAATAATGCAACTACTTTTTATTTCTTGTGTATCCAAGATTTGTACCTAAACACTTGTACTTAAGATGCGCCATAAGAGGCAGACATTGTAAAAGCTTTTTCTGAAGTACTGTACTTCAAAATGGAGTACACGTTTTGACAAGGAGTCATATCAGACTTGAAAAATTAACTGTTTCTCTCTTCTCCAGCACTATGTTTTAATTAGTAATCAACTTGTGCAAGTAAACTCCTACAGACGCTATGTGTTAACAGGAACACAATCTTTTTGTGATATTGACTAAGACATACACTTGCTGGGACAGCAGTGATAACTCTCCTGCCCAACTTTCAAATTGTGTAATAGAATCTTTTATGTCAATCTGAAGACAGTGGAGAACATACAGTACTGCACTTGAGTGATTTATTTTGTACTTAAGTGGGACTTGAACTCAAAACATCTGGCTTACCAGCAATTGTGTTTCCAAAACGTCTACAACTTTCTGAGCTACATCACATGCATAATGATACTTTACAAATGCAACATATTTATCGTAAACATTATAAATGATCTGTTGTATGATTATATCCAAGGTTCTCTCCTTCTGCAGGAATGAGGTAAACCATACTTCTGGCTGTCAATGGAAACTGGATTAAAGTTCCTGTGTGCTTTTAATATCACAAATAGAATTCAAAATTTGAAACTGTTTGCAGATAAAATTAATCTGTATGGAGCTTTAGTATCATGATGGATCCATCAGGAGGAATGGTAGCCACAGAAGACACTTCTTTAATTGGCAACATGACAATATCAGCAGACACAACTGAGATACCTGCAACAGCACCAACTATAAAATAAATGAGGAAGTGACTCAAACCAGACTCCACACCCATAGCAACATAGATGACTCTTAACTGCTGTCTGCGCAATAAATGCTGGCCTAGGGGAAGCAATGCCAACTGGTATTATTGCTCAACTATTAATCCAAAAACCCAGGTAATGTTCCAGAAACCCAAATTCAAATCCTCACCATGGCAAACAGTGGAATATGAATTCATCAAAAAATCTGGAATTAAAAGAATTGAAAGACTACAAAAAGGATAGAATAGAATATCATTTATTGTCACGTGTTCTCCATTTTGACGTTCAGCGCTTCAAAATGTTTTTACAAAATCTGCCTCTTAAGTACAAGTGTTTAGGTACAAATCTTAGATACACAAGAGAAATGAAAAGTAGTTGCATTATTTAACAGGGTTTTTTAAAAAAGTTAGTCATAAGACATTGTTGATTGTCTGGTTCACTAATGTCCTATTGGGAAGGAAACTGCTGTCCTTACTTGGTCTGGCCTATATATGACCCCAGGCCCATCACAATGTGGTTGACTCTAAACTGATGGGCAATAAATGCTGGTCGAGCTGTCAATTCCCACATCCCATGAGTAAATAAAAAGAAACTAAAAAAGTAAGCAAAACTATGTTGGAAAGGTCTGACATAGCCAGGCATAGCAAATAAATGTCATTGTAAAGTGAGACAAAGGAAATTATTGAGTCATGGGATGTGAGTAAAATATTCAAGACGTTTAATGCACCAGATAGAAAATGCTTACAAGAAAAAAACTGAAATACAAAAATAATGGAAATAATGAAGTTTAAAAAGGGCAATTCTATAAAAACTTATTTAAAACTCCAATCAAAGTAGTTGCTGATTTTCTTTCTGATCCAAATCAATGCAATATTTCAAGTAACATTCAGCAGAATAACAGAGCAGAGTGTGAGTTATGAAATTAGCAAGGGTAGGGGTTACACTAATTCTGTGTAACAAATTGAAGATACAAAGAACAAACTTCAAAAGATAGCAACAGTAAGTCTTCCTTTTTGTCTTAGTCACAGCAACTGGAGAAATTAACGACACATTATTAATCCACACACTTCTTACCAATAGATTTGGCTCTTCCAAAATGTATTTTCTTCTTTTAAATGGGAGCCAAACACAACCCATCCAACATTTTACACACGGTATATCAATGCCGTATAACTAATGCTGTCATAATTAATCAGTAAATAGCTCTATCGCCATATCACATAACTATCAGTGCAACAGAAGGTGACTCCCATTCAAATTCAGCGACCAAGCTGCACAAGAGATGTGCAATAATAGGAAGATTTCACAGTAACATATCAACAAATGCACTGAGTAATATTGTCAAGTTGAAACAGATCAAACATGAAAACAAACTGAACACACTAAGTGCCAGATTCTTTAATTTCCCATCCCTAGTTTTCTCTCTCATAGTTTGGACTTTGAGATTATTTAGAAATATCCAAGGCAGCAGGGACACATTCAGTGGACAGAGACTAGGTGAATGAAAAATGTCATCATAACCATCATAAAAATATTTACATTTCCAACTATATACATGTGTGCAATATGCACAAATTATGATTTGTAAACACAAGTGTGCCTATCAGTAAAGAAAATCATTTCAAAAACCCTCACAAGGGGAAAAGATACAAAACATTTCTGATTTTTGAATTAAAAATTTGTAAAACATTTTTATCTTAACTCTGTATACTGCTCTTAAGGACACACGTCAGGATTATGCCATTATCGGTAGTCTTCTTTTCCGTATTAATCTAAACTTATTGAAGACTCTATTAGCAAACTGAAAATTTAGGTGAATATCAGAAATAATCATTTAGCATGGGTACAAAGAGTAGAGTTTGTTAATACAGAAAGCTACGTCAACATTTATACGCAAAACTTGGAAAATATGACCAATAAAAAATCAAGGTATTCCAGGAACCTCACACACACAGTCATCAGAATTCATTTTAATTTTGCTATGTTGTGCAGTTTGCACATGAACCAGAATTAATTCAAGTCTGACCAAAAACTGATTACAAAAAGTACTGAAGACAAGCCGTTCACTGCTCAAAGGCAGGATGTTTACATCAATTAGGACTCAGGGATGCATGAGTCTAGATGTAAAAGGTGCCTCAGTAAATTGGCTGGTCTAATCTGATAACATTACAATTAGCAACTCCACTTCATAAGAAATTCACAGTTTGTGAAATACTTCATAGGAACATGTATAGGAAGTATGGTAAGGCACTGCAGAAATTCAAGTTTTTTTAAATTATGTGATCCACTTTAGAAACTCAGTCTAATATTATGATTAATGGCTTCAGCAGAATGGGGCTATGGGCAACGGTGGAACCAGGCTAGAATAGAGGTGACTCCCAGATATTTGCAGTCTGAACTGTAAATCATGAATGGTTTGTTAGAGCTGTGTACTCCAGCCATCAAAGCTGAACTGCAGCTAGCAAATGTTCTATTATCTGGCGGGAAAAATAAGTCAATTGCTCATAAGGACACAGATCTGATCTGAAATGAGATTCATTCACAAATACAAAAATATACTTGGCAGAAGGTCCAACCAATGCATGCAGTAAACCTTCTCTGTAACTGTTGGCATTTACTGAAGCAATCAGGGCCTCATCAAACCCAGTGCATCAAGTTAGGAGGGAAAGGAGAAAAGGGCAGGCTGATTACAAAATGAGATAGCTTATCACTTGACCCTGAGAGAATGTAAACACCCTCTGCTTGAACTTTCTACAAAACACATATAAATTGCTCTTGAACAGAGAAAACATAATGTAAGGAAGAGTTCCAAATAAACAAAAAATCTTCTGCTTTACTGGGTGTGGCTCCACAAAACATGATTGGATGACATACAATATTGCCCGTTGAGTATTCAATAATAGTTTTGTTTCTGATAAAATGAACCCTGAGTGCTCTTAAAACACCAGGACTGTTTGTTTAAAGAGGCAGTGAGTAGACTGTGTACTTCTCAAAATTTCATTCTTAAGTCAAGGGCGTTGTTAGCAAAGGTAGTGACTTACTGCCCATCCCTAAATCTACTGAAGAAAAAGTGAGCTAATTGTATGCCCCGCTGGTAAATTCCTCCACAGAACTAGCAGGGTCTCAGTTGGGACTAAAAGTTAGGCTTGTTCTGTCAAGTAAATTAAACATTAATTTATCAAAACTTTTGTACACAGCAAAAGTGTCTCTAGTTACAGAGGTTTTGTTAAAAACAGTTTAGATAGCAACCCCCGGTCAAATGCTATTACAAATATCAGAGAATTAAACATCTGTTGTGCACACAAGTGTTAACTTTACATGTCCGCACTTGCAGGGCCGTGTGGGAGTGTGCTCCTAGTGGATGAGGCACACTATTGGGAAGGATCATAAAATTACACCCACCTCAGTCAGCTCTAGGTGAATCATATTTATAACAGTGCAGTCACCAAGCTGAGGTAGCCCACTAATTGCAAAAGACAGCAGTAAAATTCACAATAGGGCTAGTATTCAGACACATGCCCCCATTCGTAATTACTAAAATATACTGCAATCCTCGTGTTCATGGTGGAAGATCCCTTTAACCAGCAAAAGCTCTACCACAGGGCTTGAACTACCACTCTATGGCATCACAACTGGTTACTAATGGCAATCTTTTCAACGCCATCTATTTCAAGCTGCTATTATAAATTGCTCATGTTTACAACATTAAACTTGAAATTCACAGTACAGGGTATCTTCCACAGTTCAAGAGGACATAGTATAGAGATTTTACACCAGGACCACAAAGGCATTGCTGAAATCATAGTCAAAACAAGTTTACAATTTATTCCATTGACAAGATATGTTAAAACAAACACGCAAAGTTATTTTCACAGTTTAAAAATCTTCCATTTGATGGAAGGTTTTACAGGATCATTACTTACGAATTTTACAGAATGAAGACAATAATAGTTAATACAGAAGGTACCAGTGCATAACTGAGGCTGTGATCTGAACCCAAAACAAAGTAGCAATGTCACAAAAGGCTCTACCATTTTGTTCAGTTTTAAAACTGCATAGCCTGTTATTCTTTTCCAATAAGCTATGTTAAAATTTCTGAAATGTAAACCAAACATCTACCACTACACTGCCATTTTATTTCCAGTTTACAATGTGGCAGTGTTATTTAGCAAAACTGCACAGAACCCAAACTTCCACTTCCAGTCAAAAATCAAAGCACCCTGTCAGGTTTTCGGAACTTGGCAACTTCCCTTGGAAACAAGTCCTACCATCATTTTTAAGGAGGAGTCAGCAAAATGAGCAAAGGAGGAGTAGTTTGTTAGGGCTTCTGTACAACTATTGCATTATCAGGATAAAATGCTGCTGGCACAATGCAGTAGGAGGCAAACAACATTTGTGGCACATTGTTATTGTTCAAATTCTGGAAGGTGCAAAGTGACTGGAGGTTCTGCATTGCCACACTGGTTGAAAACTTGTGGCTGAGGCCCCAGTTTAAGTCCAGCCTAGATGTCACATGTCTCACACCTTATCCTCCACACATGTCCTAGAAACATGGAGAAGCTTCACAGCAAGTAAAACGACAGTTAGACAAGCACAATGGAACGTACACTAAGTCCAAGTAAGTTGACCAGGATAATTCCCATTTAACAAGATTAAACAGTTTCCTGAGGTTCCAGTTGTAGCAGTCCTGCAATGAAATGCAGCTATTCCGCCCCAGATATTTTTTTAAAAATTACTTTACTTTGAAATATGGAGTTTGCCCTGGTATTCTTGCCCACCCTCCTTTTTTGAGTAACTTGTCAGGCCATATCAGCAGGCAGTTAAGTGTCAAAAGCCTTCATTGGCTGTCCCTTGACTTTGAGGGCATCATCTACTCAGGATTGAGAGTTTGTACAGTGAGTCTTCATGTGTCAGTAGAGAGTGATTCTCGATCTGCAAATCTTTGGATACATGGAGTGGGACATCCTAAGAGGTAATGGGATACAGGGTGCAAGTTCTGCCACCATTTCTTCCCTTCAGTCCTGCTGCTCTACCTCATAATGAAGGTGTTTGGACACAAAGTATGATGCTGTTTGATGGACAAATTATGGCTATTTTAAACATGTGACAACCATTTCTCCCCATTTCTAACATCCATGCTGCTGCAACTCATGGATTTCAGTGTCTTTGTAACTATGTATTTGTTCTCTCTTTGAACACTGGACATGAGTTGATTCTTCTGGCAGTGAAGACACATCAGCTAATCACGTAACATTCGGGTCTATCCAACTGATTTGAGATTTGCCTGAATGCTTGTACAGCCAGCTTCAAAAAGGATATTAGCATTTGTTCAACACTTTCCCATTAAAAACGGAGGGTGGGGTGAGAGTCTTTGCTGAAGGGATACAGGAGTGTGGTGACCATTGCTTTGTACATGAGGACAGTTGTTGAGTGGCAGAGGTTTTTATTGTACAAAATAGTTGCTGCTGGAGTTTTTTTTAGAAGGCTAATTTAGCTCAGCCTTTCAAGAATGTCCTTTCAAGAGAGTTGGCAACCAAGTTATGGAAAGTGTTCAACACATTCCAGGGTTTCTCCTTCAACATGTATGGCAAGTGGAATATTTGGTTGTTCAGCTGTGGGTTGACGTACCAACTTTGTTTTCACAACATTCAAGGACAGGCTAAGTTTCTTGTATGCAGAACTGAAGAGATTGAAAGTGGCTAGCAAATCTGCTGCAGTGTGGACAATGGCACTGCAATCATCCTCAAAATGTAGGTGTACTTATTTAACGGTATGGAACTGGAGTCACACATATAGACCAGAGAGCATTTAAACATCCGTTTCTTTTTCAGAAGGGTATTAATGAAATAGCCAGGTCTCCCGATTCTCAGTTAAGGGTGTGGACTTGCAGATGGTTTCGAAGCCTCTGCCACAACCTCACACTAACGGGCAGAAATCATTGCCACTGACACACTGAAAAGGAAGGCAGTATGGAGATGAAGCAAGATTAAAAATTACACTGATACCAGCCACTGAATATTTATCTCTTGCTGGGGTGGTTCTGTGCCATTGATGAAGGCAGTACTGTGACATAAATAGGATATTGTTTTAAACATGACAGAAAAACTACCTTATAACTGTCTGAGGACGAATGAGTCAAATCTCAGATGAAGGCCCATGAGAAATTTTCCTAAAAGTTAAAAAAGCCTAACAAAAAAGCCATATTTTCTTTTTAGTAAAATGAAAGAAATAATGAAAGAAAAAGTGATTGGGCACAAAAAGAAAGCTGATTTTCAGATGATCAAATAGACGGAATATCACAGGATAATTTTGACACATTCTGGAGAGAAACAAACGGGATTGTAAGAGAAGTGAGGGCACCATTCCAGAGATGGCTCAGTGATGAGTGGGCAGTCAGCCAGCCAAGTTCCTCTAAGGAATCAGAAGTTGAACCCTGAACTCATTGAGCAACCTGCTTAACTTTTATATAGTGCTTGGGACAACAGGTCTTAGATTAACATCTGACCCAATGTCCAGAGTGACATCTATGCCATCTGTGATTTAATTGAGCTACTATATGCAGCAGACACCAGTTCATGCATATATCTCCGCTGGCTCTGCAGCCAAAACATTAACGTCTCAATATAGGTCACTGTTAAATGGGATAAAGTAAGTGTGTGTCAATGTGTTAAGACACAAGAGTAAAAAAAGAAATGGTGCTGGGTTGGATGTTTTTCTTTACAGCAAGGGATTAACAGCTACAGTAGGTCATCAGGAAGACTGACTGCAGCCAAGACACTGAATTTCATTTAAAATAATCAGTTGGATATCAGAATGATAAGTCAGGATCCTTATATTTCCTACTTTGGCTGGGCATTCATTGATATTCTTTGAAGGGTCTAGGGTAGTTTTTTGTATGTAGAACATGACCTTAATAGGCATTGGCTTTTGCTGGATCCTTTGCTAGTGAGAAGGGCCCACACCATCTGAACCTATCTTGTCATTCCCTCAATCTCAATACAATTGTAAATCAAACTGTTCCTCCCTGCCAAAAACTCTGGAAGACAGATAAAGGAACAGGCTTCATTAGCCCTTTTCCAACATGTGCAGTCAGAATGAAAGCTCAGAATGATTTTTTTTTGTTTTTTTGTTTGTCTCTATCTCCACAGATGCTGCCAGGCCTACGAAGTTTCACCAACACTTCCTGTTTTTATTTCAGATCTCCTATATCCACGGTATTCTGCTTTTATTTAAGCAAGAATAAGAATTTGTTCTAGCATCGTGTTGATGGTTCTCTGAAATATCCGCACATGCAGCAAGCTCTGGCCTCTCAATACTGTTAATATACAGGCAGCAGGACCCTGTTAAGTTGTAACTTCAAACTCCCACCCCCCTCCCCCCAACCCACCACCAAGCTTTATTTGTGCAACTACTGTTTAAAGAAGTTATGGACCTGGATTTCAGCAATTTGCTACTGGCAACTCTGACTATCCAATTATCTGAATACCAAGACCTCGCGCTACCTTCTCCAATGTGTCAACAGGGTCAAGAGAGGGGACAGCTTCACTCCTTTCAGGAGCAGCAGGATGCCCAGATGCTGACTGGGATACATTACGGAGGACAGAATAGATTGGAGAGTGATTTCCAGAAATCTCTGAACACTGCTCACCCATTTTGGGGGGCTCTGGGGAGTTGCACTGCGCTGGCTGAGGGGCCTTCAGTGAAGGCCTGGTTGGCAAGTTGCTAGTTTCCTGGTGCCCAGCACGCCGCAGCCGAGTGGCAATTGCGAGGTAGTCCTCCTCCTCCTTGCCTGCTTTGCCCGCTGTGGGTTTTACAGAGATGGTCTTGCGGCGGGGTTCTGGTGTATGGAGACATGCTTCCGTCACCTTCCTTCGGGGCCCTCGCCTCTTCTCCAAGTCCTTGATGATCTGTTGAGTCAGCTCAACTGTTTCATAGCGCACCACATGTAACTGCAAATATCCATCTGCATGTTCCTTGTATCTGGACAGTTAAAGCAAAATAAATAGTGTGGGATCCATTTTCATCATCAGAGCTATAATCTTTAATCTGAAAGGGGGACTGGGGAAGGTGGAAGGGTTGTGGTTGAGTGGCATAATGGTGGAAGCATTGACCTTTCACCTCTGGAACTGGGTTCAACCCAAGTGACTTGAAAGTCTTGTGGCCAGAGCTATTTCTGTGGGAAATCAACAAGGCAGCCTTAATCTAGCATAGCATAAAATAGCATTAAACAGGCAAATCTCACTCAGATTTACCGGGTGACCAAAACCACAGAATTGTTACAACGTAGAAGGAGGTCATTTGGCCTATCGTGCCTGCACTGCCTCTCCAAATAAGCATCATTACCTCATGCCAGTCTCCTGCTTTTTCTCCTTAGCCTGGTTTACTGTCTCTAACCAAATTAACATCCAATTCCCTCTTTTATGCCTCAACTGAACCTGCTTCCATCACACTTCTAGGCAATCCATTCAATACCCAAGCTACTCATTCTGTGAAAAAGTTTTTTCCTCATTTCGCACTTACTGCTTTTTTGCAGATCCCTTTAAATCTATGCCTTCTTGTTCCTTTTATGAGCACGAACAATTTCTCATTAACTGCCCTTTCCCACCTGCTCACAATTTTGAAAACATCTATCAGTTCTCCACTTAGCCTTTCACTTTCCAAGAACAGTCCAAATTCTTCAATCAATCCTCATAACTGAAGTTCCTTCTCCCTGGAACCATTCTTGTAAATTGCTTCTGCACTCCATCCAATACGTTTCAATCCTTCCAATAATGAGGTACCCAGGACTGCACACAAGATAAGCCTTATACAATTTCAACATGATCTTCTTGTTCCTGTGCTCAATGACCCTACTAATAGAGCCAAGGACACATTCATCTTTATTTAATGCTCTCTCGCTACGTCCATCCACTTAGAATATCTGTGTACATATACACCCAGATCCCTCTGCTCCTGTATCCCCCTTTGGAACTGTATCCAATCTTACATTGTTTTTCAATGTTTTTACACCAAAATGCATCACTTAACATTTCCTTACATTGGAACAAATCAGCCACTCTATCTGCCCATTTCCCCAGTTTATCTTTGTACTTCCAGAATTCTACACTGTTTTCCTCATAATTTACAATTCTTCCAATATTTATGACATCTGCAACCTCTGAAATTGTCTCTTGCACACAATGGAACAAAGTGGACAGCACTAACATTCTTCACTTTATCAGAACACAAAGCTCAAAAGGTAAGTTCAAATTGTAGGGAACAATTAAGTTGTCACCTTGTTATACCCGCCTGAAACGGAACAGAGGTTGCCCATCTCATTCACAAGGAATCCTGAACAAAGAATTTTTATCCACTTGGATCTGAATCAGGTAACAAAGGTGAAAGTTCAAGGTCTAACCATAGCACCACCCAGCTACAATGGGAAAGACATTTTTTTAAAATTTCTTTCTGTGGGAGACTTTTCAAATTGAGAAGTTAAGCTCTTTTCACTTTAATCATTTACTGCAGCTGTACAGACAAGTGTAAAATGAGTCTCCCATTATTCTGCCCCAACATGTGTTGGCCATTATTGAATTACACAACTAAAAAGCATTAACACCGTGACTTCCTGCCAGATAAGACTTTAGCAAACAATGTTTAGGTGGTTTATAGTTGATGGGATTAAGGGACCTCTATAGTGACAAGTTTACAATCCTGAAGACAGATTTTATTTCTGAAAGCCGAATTTAAATATTTGAACAAGAAAACAACATAAATCCTGCTTACGGTTAGAGACAAAAAAAATTGCAGATGCTGGAATCCAAGGTATACAAACAGGAGGCTAAAAGAACACAGTAGACCAGGCAGCATCTGTAGGAAAGGAGCAGTCAACATTTCGGAAGGTTATACCCGAAACATTGACTTTTCCTTTCCTCCACGGCAGCCAGTCCTGCTGTGTTCTTCCAGCCGCCTGTTTGTCCACCATAAATCCTGCTTATGTCTGGCAATGCTCGATGCAGAACCACTGTGTCTGCCTACAGGCCAGTCCATCCACTTGAACCCCCTTTATATTGTTTTATATATGGTTTTTAAGATAATTCCCCATTTGCCATCCCATATCGTAGTTTGTACAACTGGGATTTAAGTTTCTCATTTCTGTATCTGGGTCCCCTCTACACTCAGAATATTAACATTCCACTGTCAACTAGATACATCTTGACCAAAAAATTAACTAAAGTGGGCTGAATGGCCAACCTTATTTCTATTTAAGGTGGGATCTCATACCTCTTTTAATTTGCAGTAAAACAAATTGGCCCCACCCATTTTTCAAAGAAGTACTACAAAATCAATGGTGTGGCTTGCTGCTGATAGCTCTCCTGTCTCTGAATTGGAAGGTTCCAATCCCACTACATACCAGGTTCATATTATGTGTGGCGTCAGCATTTAACTGGGCTCAATGCCAGGATCGTAACAGATGTAAAATTTATCTAGGTTGTAGAAAGCAGAAGGGCAAGTTATGGAGGACCTATGCTTATGGGGGTTAAAGTTCGAAACCAGAGCCAAGAACCTTGACCAGAACGCTCAACTAAAGATTAAATCTAACTTTCTTTTTTCAGATGGTATCTATCCACTGTGAATGTACACATGTACATACACATTGACTGTATACTAGCAGTGACCTTTCTTGAATCATTGTTGATGCAGAAGGAAACAAAACATTTTAGCTCTGCACACAAGGGTTAGATACAGTTCACTGGAATGAATGGCATCAGCAATTGTTGGTTTAAGACAACACCCTTTCGCTCTGGACAAATGATATTATCCTACCTGAATCGTGCATGTCCAGAAGGCCACTTCAGCTGGTGCATCTTACGTAGGTGCATTGTTAGTGTATAGGCCCAAGAAAAACATTTGGCACAAATGTGGCACTTGTATCGAGGCTTTGTTTCTCCCTGAATAAGATAGAGACTATAGACTAAGATAGAGGCCTATTGCATTGTTAACTTGAAAATGTTTTGAAGTAGTACATTTTTTCCTTTACAAATTTAGGGCTATTATATAAAGTCTTTAGTGGTCTCTGTCCTCCTAAGAGCTATTATCCTGTAACATGGTAACCAGGCAATAGGGAAAAGCCATGCTGAAAAATCCATTTATTACCAAGTAGTTCAACAACATGTTTCTGAACTCACTAACACAAGCTGTCCAGTTGCTCTTAAGTAGCAAAATCAAAAGATGCTATAATTCTATCCATGAATACAAATTTCTGTGACAGAAACTAACCAAGATTCAAATATAAAACACACAGGAGATTGATCTTTTACCTAATAAATCCATGCCAAATCCTGTAGCACAATCTATTCAGTCCCCTAGCTTTCCAAGTTTATTTCCATCAAGTGTCCATCCTTTTAAAAATCAACTCCACTTTTATCCACAACTTTCATCAGTAGCCAGTTTCAGGTCTTTATCATTCATTGCGTTAAAAAAAAATCTTCAAGTTGCCTTGAAATAGCTTGCCGAAAACTTCAAATCCATGTCCCTTGGTCTTTCGTTTTCTCGGTAGCCTGTGGCGATCTCTCGGCCCGGCATCACAATATCTCAATGTGCAAGTGGGTCCTGCTCAGGCATGTTCCGGAGGTAGCAGGACGAGATCAGGGAGCTAGCAGCTTCAGCACCGGCAGCAATGATGGCATTGTGGCCCACTGTGGATAGAGTGGGAGGTGAGGGAGGCTCCTGGTATCTACAGAGGCGGCATCGAGAACAGGCAGACGAGGTCTCCCAAAGAGCAAGGTAAGCAGAGGACTCATCAAAAACTGTTGAACTTCTAACTTCATTCCTTTTCTTTTCTGGTCTATACTAAGAACAACTTTAATGTTAACTACAACCTTGTTTCTTTATTTTTCTACATATTCTTTGAAAGTAATACTTAACATTTTTTGCTTAATGCTTAAATGCTTAACCTTGTTTCTTTTACTACTTTGTATCTAAGTTTTTTGCGCCTCTTGCTCTTTCCACATTGGGCCACGAGGCCATCATTGCTGCTGCTGCTGCCACCTCCCTTTGTACTTAAGATGGCAGTGTACTGACATTATACACTTTCCATTGTACTACTGTGCTTGAGTACACATGACAATAAAATCCATATCAAATGTGAACAACATTGCTTGGCCTACCTTAACTAAGCCCTGTTATATTGTTGAACGCTGCTATCAAACCTTTTTTCTCAGTATGTCGTGTCACCTTCAAAGATCAGTGCAAGTAAACCCCCAGGTTTTTCTAACCCCAAACTCTTTAAAACTGTGCCATTAAGTCCCTATTTCCTCTCATATCCCTTCTACCAAAACGCATCACTTCACAATTCTCTCTGTTAAGTTCCATCTGCCACTTGTCCAATAATATTGTTAGCATTTTCACATGCTGTTGCAGTCGACTGGTTTCATTGTCACTGTTTGCCACAGAATTAATTTAGGCAAAATTAAGAAATTTTACCCTCTATTTCAGTTTCCAAGGGATAATGAAGAACCACAGATAGACATAAATAAAAGGAACAACTGAAAACGGAAGGCTAAGAGGAAGGAAAGAGTTCCATGCCACTGACCTGAAGTTAGTTCAAACTATGGTCTCTAAGGTAAAAGTATATGAAATCCTGCATAAACCAGTTGTCACTTCGACACGTACCTCATGTATTCTCCTGTAGTGCTGTTTCAGGGTTTGCACACTGCGGGCACTAAAGTTACAGCCATCTGAGCTGCAGCGGTATGTAGGTTCATCATTATGCGTTTCGATGTGCTTTCGCAGATCGTACAAATTCTTAAAACTGTTAAGTGAGTGACAAAAAGAAACAATTTTAAAATAGGAAAACTTTAAGAAATGGCCACTGGGCTTAGCAAGCCTGTCTGGATGGCTGGTTCACAATGAAAAGTGATGCCAAGTGCATGTGCTCAGTTCTCACACTGGCTGAGGTTACCATCAAGGACCTCCTTCTCAAACTCTACTCTTGCCTTAAGTGTGGTGATCCTCAGGTTGAACCGTCACCAATCATCTCTCTCTGTCTAATGAAAAAGCAGCGCTATGGT